>NC_092384.1:2170715-2470715 GCF_030028105.1 Mobula birostris | reverse complement strand
GTTCTGTTAGACAGACGCAGCACGGATTCAGAAAGGACAGCTCCTCTTTGACAAACCTACTGTAATTTTTTGAAGACATAATGAGTGCAGTGGATAGAGCGGAACAGGTGGGTGTCATATACTCGGATTTCCAGAAGGCGTTCAATAAGGTGCTGCACAAGACACTTATAAATAAGATATGGATGCATGGAGTTGGAGGAAGTGTATTGGCATGGATAGTGGATTGGTTAACGAATAGAAGGTAGGGAGTTGGTATAAGTGGGTGTTTCTCCGGTTGGCAGTCAGTGGTGAGTGGGATGCCGCAGGGGTCGGTACTGGGCCCACAGCTGTTTACCATTTACATTGATGATTTGGAAGAGGGGACTGAGTGTAGCGTAGCCAAATTTGCTGATGACACTAAACTGAGTGGAAAAGCAAATTGTACAGAGGATGTGGAGAGACTGCAGAGGGATATAGATAGGTTAAGTGAGTGGGCAAAGGTCTGGCAGATGGAATATTATGTTACTAAATGCGAGATCATCCACTTTGGAAGCAGTAATGGAAGAGCAGATTATTATTTAAATGGTGAAACATTGCAGCATGCTGCTGTGCAGAGGGGCTTGGGAGTACTTGTGCATGAATCGCAAAAGGTTGGCTCACAGGTACAGCAGGTTAAAAAAAGACAAACGGAATGCTGGCCTTCATTGCTAGAGGGGTTGAATTCAAGAGCAGGGGTGTCATGCTGCAACTATACAAGGTACTAGTGAGGCCGCACCTGGAGTACTGTGTGCAGTTCTGGTCTCCATACTTGAGGAAGGATATACTGGCTTTGGAGGGATGCAGAGGAGGTTCACCAGGTTGGTTCCAGAGATGAAGGGTTTAGCTTATGAGGAGCGATTGAGTTGCCTGGGACTATACTCTCTGGAATTCAGAAGAATGAGAGGTGATCTTATAGAAACATACAAATTTTTGAAAGCAATAGATAAGATAGAAGTAGGAAAGTTGTTTCCATTGGTAGGTGAGACTGGAACAAGGGGACATTGCCTCAAGATTCAGGGAAGTAGATTTAGGACGGAGATGAGGAGAAACTGTTTTTCCCAGAGAGTGGTGAATCTGTGGAATTCTCTGCCCAGGGAAGCAGTTGCGACTTCCTCACTAAATATACTTAAGATACAGTTAGATAGATTTTTACATAGTAGGGGTATTAAGGGTTATGGGGGAAAGGTAGGCAGATGGAGCTGAGTTTACGGACAGATCAGCCATGATCTTATTGAATGGTGGGGCAGGCTTGATGGGCCAAATGGCCTACTCCTGCTCCTATTTCTATGTGCTTATGTTCTTATGGTACTAGGGGAATGGGCTGTATGGAAACTAGATGGGGACAAATATCCTTGCAGGGAGATTAATTTGTCCTGCTTGGGTGGGTTTTAAATTATGAGGCAGTGGGTGGGACCTGGAATGAGAGGAAACTAGCTGGACTGATATCTGTAGAAAATAGACTCGGCAGGTACAGCGGGCAGAGCAGTCAGAAACAAAAGGGGAAACATGAGAGAACCGATAGGTTTATCTGCATTGAATTCTGTAGAAGGACCCTCACAGTTGAGATGGATGAGCTGAAAGTGTGAACATGGGAAATGATATTATTGCAAACAACAACATGTTTTTGTGGCAAGTACATGTCTTTCAGTTCAATGTTTCTGAATACACAAGTTTGAGTCATGACTGAGAGAGCTGCCTTAGAGGAGGAAATGAATGGGGAGAGTATTGCTGTAGCTTTCAGACAGGGTATCTTGAAGGATTAGCCAATGAAGGTGTGGAAAGTCATAAAGTTGAAAAGCCCAGAAGCAGGTCCTTTAGCCAAACTTGTCCATGCCAACCATGCTGGCCATTCACCTTTTCCCATTTTCCCATGTTTGTCCCTTCTCCCTTTAAGCAGGTCTATCTATTTTCCTAAATACCTTTTGAATGTTGTACCGGTCCCAACCAGTTCCCTGGGAGCTCATTCCATATACGCAGCACCTGCTGGGTGAACTAGCTGCCTCTCAGATCTCTTCAAAATCTTTCCCTACTCACTTTAATGATGTCTTTCTGATAATAGGGTGACCAAAACTGTGCACAATACTCGAATTGTGCTATTGCCAATGACTTATTTTATTGCAATATAAGGTCCCACCCTCAATGTTCAACAG
Source organism: Mobula birostris (assembly GCF_030028105.1). NCBI lineage: Eukaryota > Metazoa > Chordata > Chondrichthyes > Myliobatiformes > Myliobatidae > Mobula > Mobula birostris. Next base: position 2,468,547 of record NC_092384.1, on the reverse strand, counting down.
CCTAACTCATAAAGACAGCATGCCAAACTTTTCTTCACTACCCTGGCTACCAAAATTACTATAGGAGTAGAACTTAGGAATATTAAAGTGCTATTCACTGTTTCTGTGCTTAGAGGGTTCAGACGTGATAGAAGAGAAGGGAGTGTTTCACTGCTTATCAGGCAAAGCATTACACCATAAACAGGGATCGGCCAGAGATCGGCCAAGGAGATTATATGGATAGAATGTAGCAGAAGAAAGTGGTGATTATATTTGTCATATTATTAGAAAGAGGAGACACAGAGTCAGAAGCTGTTGAATCATTGTGGATGGAACTAAGGAAATGCAAGGATTATAAGATCTTTGTAGGAGTTGTGTTCAGATCCCCAAACAATAGCAAGGATGTGGTCTACAAATTTTAACGGGAGGCAGAAAATACATACCAAAGGAGTAATGTTACAATAGTCATCAGGGATTTCAATATGCAGGTAGATTGGGAAAATGAGGTTGGTGCAGGATTCTGGGAGGGGGAATTTATATGGTGGCTATGAAATGGCTTTTTAGAGCAGCTCGTCTTTGAGCCGACTAGGGGATCAAATGTTCTGTATTGGGTGCTCTGCAATGAACTGGAATTGATTAGAGAGCTGAAGGTAAAAGTACGCTTAGGGGCAAGTGATCACAATATGATCAATTACACCCTGAAATTTGAGAAGAAGCTAAAGTCAGATACTTCTTGTTACTGTGGAGTAAAGTACAGAGGCATGAGAGGGGAGTTGGCCAAATTGATTAGAAGCGATCACTGGCAGGGATGATGTCAAAGGAGAATTGGCTGGAATTTGGAAGGCTCATCACATATACATCCCAAAGAGGAAAAAGTATTCTGAAGGAAAGATGACACAACAGTGCTTAACAAGAGAAGTCAAAATCAACTGAAGTCCAAAGAGAGGGCATGTAATAGAGCACAAATTAGTGGGATGCTGTAGCATTGGGAAGCTTTGAAAAACCAACAGAATGCAACTAAAAATTCACAAAGAAGCTAAAGATGAAATACAAAATTAAGCAGGCCAATAACATTACAGAGGATACCAAGTTTCCTCAGATACATGAAGTGTAAAAGTGAGGTGAGAGAGGATATCGGACAGATAGAAAACAATGCTGGAGAGGTAGTAATGGAGAAAAACGAAATGGTGATGAAATGAATAAGTTTTTGCATCAGTCTTCACTGTGGAAGACACTAGCAGTATGGTGGAAGTCCCAAGTGTCAGGGCGCATGAAGTGTGTGAAGTTACCATAACTAGAGAGAAAGTTCTTTGGACACTGAAAGGTCTGAAGATAGATAAGTCACCTGGACAGATGCTGTACTCCCCAGGGTTCTGAAAGAGGTGGGTGTAGAGATCATGGAGGCATTAATAATGCTCTGACAAGAATCACCAGATTCTGGAGTGGTTACAGAAGACTGGAAAATGTCATTCCACTCTTCAAGAACAGAGACAGGTAGAAGAAAGAAAACTATAAACTGCAGTGGTTGGGAAGATGTTCGAGTTGATTATTAAGAGCGAGGTCTCATGGTACTTGAAGCCACATGCACAGTCAGCATAGGTTCCTCCAGGGAAAATCTTGCCTGAGAAATCTGTTGGAATTCTTTGAAGAAATAACAAGCAGGGAAGACGAGGGAGAAGCAGTTGATGTGTACTCTGATTTCCAGAAGGCCTCTGACAAGGAGCCACAAGCGTAACAAGCTACAGCCCATGGTATTACAGGAGAGGGTCTAGCTTGGAGAAAACAGTGGCTGATTGGCAGAAAGCAAAGAATGGGAATGAAGGGGACCTTTTCTGGTTGGCTGCCGGTGACTAGTGGTGTTCCATAGGGTTCTGTACTGGGTCTGATTTTTTTTTACGTTGTATATGGTTGATTTGGATAATAGAATTAATGGCTTTGTTGTAAGTGTGCAAACGATATGAAGGTAGGTGGAAGGGCAAGTAGCATTTGAGAAAATAGAGAGAATACAGAAGGACTTAGATCAGGAGAAATTGCAAAGAAATGGTAGATGGAATACTGTGTCGGGAAATGAAAAGGATGACTGTTTTCTAAAGGAAAAGAAAATACAAAAATCTGAGATGTGCAGAATTCCCTCAAGGTTAAGTTATAGACTGAGTCTGTGCAAAGGAAAGCAAATGCAAAATTAGTATTTATTTCAAGAGGACTATGATCTAAAGACCATAAGGCATAGGAGCGGAATTAGGCCATCTGGCCCATCGAGTCTGCTCCACAATTCAATCATGGCTGATCCCTTTTTCCCTCCTACTCACCCCCAGTTCCCGGCCTTCTCCCCGTAACCTTTGATGCCATGTTCAATCAAGAACCGATCAATCTCTGCCTTAAATACACCCAACGACCTGGCCGCCGCAGCTGCAAATTCCACAAATTCACCACCCTTTAGCCCCTCTACTATCTTCGTATCATCTGCAAATTTAGCAACAAAGCAATCTATTCCATCATATAAATCATTTATATACAGCATAAAAAGAAATGGTCCCAACACTGACCCCTGAAGAATACCTTTAGTGAATGGCAGCCAGCCAGAAAAGGATCCTTATATTCCCACTCACTGCCTCCTACCAACCAGCCAATTCTCTAATCATGTCACTAACTTTCCTGAACCATGGGTTCTTATCTTGGTAAGTAGCCTCATGTGTGGCACCTTGTCAAAGGCCTTCTGAAAGTCCAAATAATGAACATCCACTGCATCCCCTTTATCTATCCTACTTGTAATCTACTCAAAGAATTCCACCAGGTTCGTCAGGCAGGATTTTCCCTGAAGAAACTCATGCTGACTTTATACTATCTTGTCCTGTGTCACCAAGTACTCCATCACCTCACCCTTAAGAATTGTCTCTAACATCTTCCCAACCACTGAGGTCAGGCTAACTGATCTATACTATTCTTCTTGCTGCCTTCTTCCTTTCTTAAAGAGTGGAGTGACAGTTGTAATTTTCCAGTCCTCTGTCACATGCGAAGTCTGAAGATTTTTGAAAGATTACTGTTTTTTTTGTAATTTATTTTTCATTGAATTTCATCATCAAACCAACATTTCCATAAGATGTATTTCAGATACCGTACATATATATCATATAATCACATTTGTCACAAGTCTCCACATAATATTTGTCTGAGGTATACACTTTGAGAAAGGAGAGGAAAGAAAGAACAATCGAAAGAAGAAAACTATGTACAGAGTAGGGAGTGATTTTTTTTACAACATATTCATTGACTTGTGAGAATAAAATCAGGCCTATGAGGTGTTATGTGGTTAAACCAGTTTTTCCAGTATGAATAAAATTGTACCAATTTCTGAGTAACAGATGCTTCTCTATTTTGTAAATGTCCATTGTAATTTCCATCCATACATTTAAAGTTGGGCTCTCCTGTGATAACCATTTCCTGATAAGGGTCTTTTTTCCAGCCGCCAGCAGTACTTTCATTAAATATTTATCTCTTTTCAACCATTCTTGAGGTATATACCCAAAATATATGGTCTTACTATCTAAGGGTATTTCACATTTAAAGATGTCTTGTAAGGCATTATGTATCCACTCCAATAGTCTTTGATAACGGGGCAGTCCCAGAAAATATGATAATGGTTTGCATTTTGATTTCCACAATTTCTCCAGTAAGCACGGGAGTTACTATTATAGGATTTCTGAGAGGGCGTAATAAAATATCTTATCAAGTTTTTCCACCCAAACTCCCTCCATTTCTGTGAACTGGTACACTTCCATTGATAACCTCCATATTATTGTCCAGTCTTCCTCAGATATAATTATCCCTCCTTCCTTCTCCCATTTTGTTTTAATGTATGAAGTCAAATGTGTTTTAAGATTTGAGAAACCCTTATAAACGCTTGAAATTATTCTACTACCATTGTCTGAATTATACGCTTTTCTCAATAGCTCTATCAGACATGTACTTGCCTTGGTTACATTTTTAACCGTCCTATTAACATACTGTCACATCTGTAAATACCGGTAAAAGTCTTGTTTTTCTAATAAGTGTTTCTCTTTCAGCATTTCAAAACTGAACAGTGTCCCTTCTTTCATTATATTGCAAATAACTGTTATTCCTTTAGCTGTCCAGTCCTTAAATCTAGCATCCAGTTTATTCGGCGTAAGATCCGAGTCATATGCACACCATTTAAGAATTGCAATGTTTCTCTCTAGTTTGTTTTGTATTATAATAGTTTTCCATATCTTAAGAGTCCATTGCACCCATGAGTTGTCAATATTGTTTATGTAACTTTGTAGGTTGTTATCAGCCAACATTACCTGTATGGGGATGGAACGTATCCTCTCCTCAATGTTTTTCCATTGAGCGTCATATGATGGGTTGCACCAGCACATCACAGCTCTCAACTGTGCTGCAAAATAATAATCTCTAAGAGAAGGTAGGCCCTATCCCCACTTTTCCTTGGCTGATTGCAAAGTTCTGAGATGAACACAAGACATTTTACCTTGCCATATATATCTTGATAACATCTTGTTCCATTCATTGAATTGATTTTGGTTCATCTCTATTGGTAGGGTCTGAATGAGATATAGTAGTCTGGGCAGTGTATGCATTTTAATAGATTTAATACTTGAACTGAGACCAAGAAAAGGAATTTGGTTCCATCTTGTTATATCTTCCTTAACTTTTTATATATAGGCTGATAATTGCATTCTGTTAATTTTGCCAAATCTTTTGGCATAATGATGCTCAAATATTTGATGGACTCTGTTTGCTATGCCCAAGGATATCTACTTTCAATTTCTCTTGGTGGGGTATAGTTATATGAAAGTAGTTGGGTTTCATCTATGTTGATCTTGTATTCTGATAATTGGCCATATTGTTCAAAGGATTGCATCATTTTAGGTAAAGTGCATATTGGTTGCTCTAGATAGATCAAAATCTCATCCGCATAACAGGCCAATTTATGCTCTGTCCCTTTAATAGTAAATCCCCTGATATCTTCATTTTGTCTTATGTATTTAGCTAATGGTTCCAGATGTAATGGGAAGAGTAGCGGTGACCATGCACAACCCTGTCTCGGCCCCTTTCTCGGGTAAAACTATTTAATAACTATCCATTGATTTTAATCCTAGCAGTAGGGTTGTTATATAGTGCCTGTATAGTGTTAGTAATTGTGTCATGTAGACCAAATCTATGTAAAACTCTGTAAGGAAAATTCCAATCAACCGAATCAAATATCTTTTCAACATCTACACTTATTACCATTGCTTCAATTTTATTTTTTAAAATATGATCCATAATGTGAAGTGTCCTTCGTATATTGTCTTGTGTTTGGCGTTGTTGTATAAAACCTGTCTGATAATCATGTATCAGTATGGGTAGAAACTCTTCTAATCGTTTGGCCATGATGGAGGTAAATATTCTATAATCAACATTAAGAACGGATATTGGTCTGAATGACCCACATTCCATTTTATCCTTGCCTTCTTTCGGTATAGCTGAGATTATCACCTCCTTCCAGCTGGGTGGCATTTGCACCTTTCTTAGGGTCCAGTTCAGTGTGGGGAGTAAAATAGGAATTAACTCATTTCGAAACTCTTTTTACCACTCTGTTGTATATCCATCTGATGCTGGTGACTTGCTTACTTTAAGCCTACTAATTGCAGTTTTTAAACGCAAACAACAGGAATTCTGCAGATGCTGGAAATTCAAGCAACACACATCAAAGTTGCTGGTGAATGCAGCAGGCCAGGCAGCATCTCTAGGAAGAGGTGCAGTCGACGTTTCAGGCCGAGACCCTTCGTCAGGACTAACTGAAGGAAGAGTGAGTAAGGGATTTGAAAGTTGGAGCGGGAGGGGGAGATCCAAAATGATAGGAGAAGACAGGAGGAGGAGGGATGGAGCCAAGAGCTGGACAGGTGATTGGCAAAAGGGGATACGAGAGGATCATGGGACAGGAGGTCTGGGAAGAAAGACAAGGTGGGGGGGAACCCAGAGGATGGGCAAGAGGTATATTCAGAGGGACCGAGGGAGAAAAAGGAGAGTGAGAGAAAGAATGTGTGCATAAAAATAAGTAACAGATGGGGTACGAGTGGGAGGTGGGGCCTAGCGGAAGTTAGAGAAGTCGATGTTCATGCCATCAGGTTGGAGGCTACCCAGACGGAATATAAGGTGTTGTTCCTCCAACCTGAGTGTGGCTTCATCTTTACAGTAAAGGAGGCCGTGGATAGACATGTCACAATGGGAATGGGTTGTGGAATTAAAATGTGTGGCCACTGGGAGATCCTGCTTTCTCTGGCGGACAGAGCGTAGATGTTCAGCAAAGCGGTCTCCCAGTCTAGGATGAGGGAGATGTCTTCATTTTTTAAAGAAAGGGGCTTCCCTTCCTCCACTATCAACTCTGCTCTTAAACACATCTCCCCCATTTCACGTACATCTGCTCTCACTCCATCCTCCCGCCACCCCACTAGGAATAGGGTTCCCCTGGTCCTCACCTACCACCCCACCAGCCTCCGGGTCCAACATATTATTCTCCGTAACTTCCGCCACCTCCAACGGGATCCCACCACTAAGCACATCTTTCCCTCCCCTCCTCTCTCTGCATTCCGCAAGGATCACTCCCTACACAACTCCCTTGTCCATTCTTCCCCCGCATCCCTCCCCACCGATCTCCCTCTTGGCACTTATCCCTGTAAGAGGAACAAGTGCTACACATGCCCTTACACTTCCTCCCTTACCACCATTCAGGGCCCCGAACAGTCCTTCCAGGTGAGGCAACACTTCACCTGTGAGTCGACTGGGGAGATATACTGCGTCCGGTGCTCCCGATGTGGCCTTTTATATATTGGCAAGACCCGACGCAGACTGGGAGACCGCTTTGCTGAACATCTACGCTCTGTCCGCCAGAGAAAGCAGGACCTCCCAGAGGCCACACATTTTAATTCCACATCCCATTCCCATTCTGACATGTCTATCCACGGCCTCCTTTACTGTAAAGATGAAGCCACACTCAGGTTGGAGGAACAACACCTTATATTCCGTCTGGGTAGCCTCCAACCTGATGGCATGAACATCGACTTCTCTAACTTCCGCTAGGCCCCACCTCCCCCTCGTACCCCATCTGTTACTTATTTTTATGCACACATTCTTTCTCTCACTCTCCTTTTTCTCCCTCTGTCCCTCTGAATATACCTCTTGCCCATCCTCTGGGTTCCCCCCCACCTTGTCTTTCTTCCCAGACCTCCTGTCGCATGATCCTCTCGTATCCCCTTTTGCCTATCACCTGTCCAGCTCTTGGCTCTATCCCTCCCCCTCCTGTCTTCTCCTATCATTTTGGATCTCCCCCTCCCACTCCCACTTTCAAATCCCTTACTCACTCTTCCTGCAGTTAGTCCTGACGAAGGGTCTCGGCCTGAAACGTCGACTGCACCTCTTCCTAGAGATGCTGCCTGGCCTGCTGCGTTCACCAGCAACTTTGATGTGTGTTAATTGCAGTTTTCAGTTCAGCTTCAGTTATGTCAGCAGTCATCGTTCTATTTTGTTCTTTGCTTAAAGTGGGTAACTCTACAGAATTCAGGGAGGTGTCAATTTGGGTTATGCTTCCCCCTGGAACTTTGGAATATAGAGTTTTGTGAAACATTTCAAAAGCTTCTTGAATTTCACATAGCTTATTATTTATCACTTTTGTTCTTGGATCCCTTATTTTATGAAGTGTATTTTCTGCTATCTTTTTTTTCAGTTTCCACACCAATACTTTCATAGATTTAGATCCACTTTCATAGTGTCTCTGTTTCAGAAACATTAAATTTTTTCTAATTTCTTGTGAAGCCAAACTATTAAATTCATTCCTAATTTTTAAAATTTCCTCTAGTGTCTCCTGTGCCAAACTCAATTTGTGTTTTTTTCAAGTTCCTTCAGCTTATTTTGTAATACCTCTAATGTTCTATTCCTTATTTTTTTTCTTATATGAAGATATCGATATAATTTTGCCTCTTAAGATAGCATTCAGAGTATCCCATAGAGTAGGAGGTGAAACCTCTCCGTTATCATTCAAATTGAGGCAAAGACCAATGTATTATTTTAATTTGTTCCTTAAAATAGAGATCATTGAGTAGACTTGGATTTCGTCTCCAAGAGGTATTTTTTGGTTGTCGGTGAAAATCAACAGATAAATATATAGGTGCATGGTCACTTACATCTATTGTCCCAATTCCACAGGTGATTATTTTGTCTCTATCTTTTCCAAATATTATGAAATAGTCTATTCTTGTATATGTGAAAGGGGGGGGCAGAATAATGAGTGTAATCCCTTCTGTCGGGGAAAAGGTCCCTGCATCTATCAATTACACCAACATCCTCAAAAAGAGCGTTAACTTTCTTATGTAAGGACTTTGTTTCCTATGCTTTTCTATTGGAAGAGTCTAACTTTGATTGTAATTGTAAATTTAAGTCTCCCCCACATAGCAAGAGACCTTCTGTTTCCATTACATAATGTGAGTAATTTTAAGAACATAGAACATAGAATAGTACAGCACTGTACAGGCCCTTTGGCCCACAATGTTGTGCCGACCCTCAAACCCTGCCTTCCATATAAACCCCCACCTTAAATTCCTCCATATACCTGTCTAGTAGTCTCTTAAACTTCACTAGTGTATCTGCCTCCACCACTGACTCAGGCAGTGCATTCCACGCACCAACCACTCTCTGAGTAAAAAACCTTCCTCTAATATCCCCCTTGAACTTCCCACCTCTTACCTTCAAGCCATGTCCTCTTGTATTGAGCAGTGGTGCCCTGGGGAAAAGGCGCTGGCTATCCACTCTATCTATTCCTGATAATATCTTGTACACCTCTATCACGTCTCCTCTCATCCTCCTTCTCTCCAAAGAGTAAAGCCTTAGCTCCCTTAATCTCTGATCATAATGCATACTCTCTAAACCAGGCAGCATCCTGGTAAATCTCCTCTGTACCTTTTCCGATGGTTCCACATCCTTCCTGTAGTGAGGTGACTACAACTGGACACAGTACTCCAAGTGTGGCCTAACCAGAGTTTTATAGAGTTGCATCATTACATCGCGACTGTTAAACTCTATCCCTCGACTTATGAAAGCGAACACCCCATAAGCTTAAACAACAGGAATTCTGCAGATGCTGGAAATTCAAGCAACACACATCAAAGTTGCTGGTGAACACAGCAGGCCAGGCAGCATCTGTAGGAAGAGGTGCAGTTGACGTTTCAGGCCGAGACCCTTCGTCAGGACATAAGCTTTCTTAATGACCCTATCTACCTATGAGGCAACTTTCAGGGATCTGAGGACATGTACCCCAAGATCCCTCTGCTCCTCCACACCACCAAGTATCCTGCCATTTACTTTGTACTCTGCCTTGGAGTTTGTCCTTCCAAAGTGTACCACCTCACGCTTCTCGGAATTGAACTCCATCTGCCACTTCTCAGCCCACTTCTGCAACCTATCAATGTCTCTCTACAATCTTCGACAATCCTCTACACTATCTACAACACCACCAACCTTTGTGTCATCTGCAAACTTGCCAACCCATCCTTCTACCCCCACATCCAGGTCATTCATAAACATCACGAAAAGTAGAGGTCGCAGAACAGATCCTTGTAGGACACCACTAGTCACAATCCTCCAGTTGGAATGTACTCCCTCCACCATGACACCCTGCCTTCTGCAGGCAAGCCAATTCTGAATCCACCTGGCCAAACTTCCCTGGATCCCATGCCTTCTGACTTTCTGAATAAGCCTACCGTGTGGAACCTTGTCAAATGCCTTACTGAAATCCATATAGATCACATCTACTGCACTACCCTCAACTATATGTCTGGTCACCTCCTCAAAGAACCATATCAGGCTTGTTAGACACGATCTGCCCTTCATAAAGCCATGCTGACTGTCCCTGATCAGACCGTGATTCTCTAAATGCCCATAAATCCTATCACTAAGAATTTTTTCCAACAGCTTTCCCACCACAGACATAAGGCTCATTGGTCTATAATTACCCAGACTATCGCTACTACCTTTTTTGAACAAGGGGACAACATTTGCCTCCCTCCAATCCTCCAGTACCATTCCCGTGGATAACAAGGACATAAAGATCCTAGCCAGAGGCTCAGCAATCTCTTCCCTCACCTCAGGGAGCAGCCTGGGGAATATTCCGTCAGACCCCGGGGACTTATCCGTCCTATCGTATGTTAATAACTCCAACACCTCTTCTCCCTTAATATCAACATGCTCTAAAACATCAACCTCACTCATATTGTCCTCACCATCATCAAGTTCCCTCTCATTGGTGAATACCCAAGAGAAGTATTCATTGAGGACCTCGCTCACTTCCACAGCCTCCAGGCACATCTTCCAGCCTTTATCTCTAATCGATCCCACCTTCACTCCTGTCATCCTTTTGTACTTCACATAATTGAAGAATGCCTTGTGGTTTTCATTTACCCTACTTGCCAAGGCCTTCTCATGCCCCCTTCTTGCTCTTCTCAGCCCCTTCCTCAATAGACCCATTTGATCATTGCTTTCTGAGCCTCATGTATGCTGCCTTCTTCCTCCTGACTAGATTTTCCACCTTACTTCTGGAAGAAACTAACCTCACTTCCTGGGGGTGCGTATATATTCAAGAAAGTAACCGGATTTCCATCTATATCCCCCCTTACCAGAATATATCTGCCCTCCTTATCTCCCATTTCAAAAACTTCTTCAAAATTTAGCTTACCTGAGGTGAGAATTGCAACTCCTCTTCTATGTGAGGAGAAAAACAAATTAGTGAAGCCCATTCTCTTTAATTTTCCATGCTTATTATCACTTAAGTAAGTTTCCTGTAAATATACGACATGGGCTTGTTCTTTTTTCATTTTGATAGAATTTTACTGCACTTGACTGGATTCAACTGCCCATTGACATTAAAAGAAATGAATTTTACTCTGTCCTTAGCCATGTGTATTTATCTGTTGCAACACTCACAACACGCTGGAGGAGATCAGCAGGTCGGGCAGCATCCGTGGAAACGATCAGTCGACGTTTCGGGCCGGAACCCTTGGTCACGGATGCTGCCCGACCTGCTGAGTTCTTTCAGCGTGTTGTGAGTGTTGCTTTGACCCCAGCATCTACAGATTATTTTGTGTTTGTACTTATCTGTTAGTATATAATTGAAATTTGCAGAATATAACTTAATCGATCTACTCCCTGAACACATAAGAGCCGAGAAACGCGAATTATTGAAAAAAGGTAACGAAGGTGTGATTCCAAGGCTGGTTTTTCTGGATGACCATGGATTGGGCTGGAAGAAAAGTCCAGCCGTGGGGGACAGCCCCTTCTACCTGTGTGTTGAGGGCCCCTGTTGCAGTACCTATAAAAGTAAGTTCAAAAAATCTATGTCCACGACACAGAAATGATTTCCCTGTGCAATCCTCCCATGTATATATTCTCATTTAGGTGGGGAAAAAGGAATGAATGAATGAAATTTTAAAAACTGAGTAATGTAAAATCCACACTATAATATGTATTTCTCGAGGTAGGTATATCACCGTCTATTTTTGCTTCCGTTTAGTTTATCAGCACTTTTAAAGTTAGCCAAACCTTATGGCTCTTCTGGAGGAGGTGAGGGCTGCCCTCGGAGAACTGGCAGTCTCCTCCTAATATCCTTCTCTCGTCCTGCTCCCGTCCCCTGCTTTCTCGGTTCTCTTACTATTTCCCAAGCAGCTCGGGACAACTGCTCAGCCAGACTTTCCCTTGGTTTGACCGTCCTCTGTTCTTCATGTCTGTAGTCGCCTCTTCCATTGTCTCGCACAGTTGTATCCCTTCCTGGTAAAATACCCTCAGTTCAGCAGGGTACGGGGTTTGGAATTTAATCTTTTCTTGCTTTAATATTCGTTTTGCTTTGGAATATTCCTTCCGTTTCTGTAGGACCGCCGGGGGGTAATCATGATCGAAGTATATTAACTTCCCGTTCCAAAACAACCTCTTTCTTACCCCAGGCCCTTCGTAGACCCGCCTTGCTCTTGAATCGAAGGAATCTAAGTACAATTGTTCGCGGTTTACTTTCTCTGTCTCCGGGAGGCCGCGGGACGAGTGAATGATACGCCCTCTCAGTTTCAATCTCCATCGTCTGGGGAATCTCCAGCGCTTCCCGGAGCAGCTTGTTTACAAACTTCATCATCGACAATCCCTCCGCTCCTTCGGGAACATTACAAATCCTGATATTCTTCCGTCGCGATCTTCCCTCCTAGTCAAGCAATTTACTTTCCTGTTGATTTAATATTTTTATTGTCTTACAGAGTATCTGTTCCACGTTTTACACGCGATCTTCCTCCTTCTCAATTCGAGTCTCTGGCACCGCTGTTTTCTGATTGACGTTGGCGAGCTCTGACTTTATATCATCGAGTTGCTGTTTTATATCTTTTCTGATTCTCTTATCTCTTCCAGAATCTTCATCATATTTGCCGCTTCGCCTGCACGAGCCTCGCCGCCGCGTGCACGTGTAGGGGAGCCGCGCGCTGCACCTCTCTCTTCCATAGATCCGCCGTGGTGCTTTTTTATCTCCATTCTTGCCCCCCTTACCAATTCAGATATTTTCGAAAGATCTTTACTTGATGGATTAACGGGGCAAAATACGCGTTTTTCCGGAGGAGCTGTTGGTTTAAACTGCTATTCTGAACGATGACGTCACCGGAACCGAAGGATCATTTCTAATGAAATCACAATCTCTAATACTACCTATTTCAGAACCCTAGGGTGCAGTTCATCTGGTCCGGCTGACTTGCGTACCTTTAGGTCTTTAAGCTTATTGAGCATCTTCTCTGTTGTAATGGTAACTGCACCCACTTCTCTTCCTTCACACACTACAACATCAGGAGCACTGCTAGTGTCTGCCACAGTGCAGACTGATGCAAAATACTCATCTCCTTGTTCTCCGTTATTATTTCTCCTGCCTTATTTTCTAGCAGTCCTATATCCATTCTCATTTCTCTTTATTTTCAACAAACTTGAAAAAACTTCTACTATCCACTTGAGATTATTTGCTAGCTTGCTTTCATATTTCATCTTTTCCCTTCTAATGTAAAAGCAAGGACATAATGTTGAAACTTCATAAAGTACTGTTGAGGCCTCACTTGGAGGATTGTGAGTAGGTTGGGACTCTTTGTGCTGAAACGGGAGAGGGTTCAAAGGAGGTACACAAAAGTGATTCCAGGATCGAATGGCTTGTCATAGGAAAAGTGTTCGATAGTTCTGGGCCTGTATTCACTAGAATTCAGAAGCATGAGGGGTGAATGGCGAAAGGCCTTGATAGAGTGTATGTGGAAAGAATATTCCCTATGGTCGGAGAGTCCAAGACCAGAGGACACAGCCTCCGAATAGAGGGATTTCCTTTTGGAATGGAAATGAGGGAGAATTTCCTTAGCCAGAGAGTAGCTGTGGAATCTTTGCCACAGGCAGCTGTGGAGGCCAGGTCCTTATGTGTATCTAAGGGAGAGTTTGATAGATTCTTGATCAGTCACAGCATGAAGGGATATTGGTAGAAGGCAGGAGATTGACACTGCGAGGAAAATTGGAACAGCCAGGATGAAATGGCAGAGCAGGGCTGATGGGCCAAATGGCCAAATTCTGCTCTTATATCTTATGGTCTTGTGGTCTTATCAGGTTTTGCTCTGGGTCTGCCATTGTCAGTGGGAATGAAATTAGAGAAATGTGGGCATATGCTCAAAGAGATAAAAATATAGTTTATAGTAAAGGCATCCGTTAGTCTTTCGAGACCATGGATCTGCGCCTGGAAAGTCTTCACTCTCCAGGGCGTAGGCCTGGGCAAGGTTGTATGGAAGACCAGCACTTGCCTATGCTGCAAGCCTCCCCTCTCCACGACACCGATGTTGTCCAAGGGAGGGGCATTAGGACCCATACAGCTTGGCACCAGTGTCACCACAGGGCCCTGTGTGATTAATGCCTTGCTCAGGGACACAACACGCTGCCTCAGCTGGGGCTAGGTTATAATAATATTCATTTTAACTTTTACAGTTTCAGTTTGGATAGTCGTGGAATAGAGTGCTTGGAGGAGAGATTGCATATATCCCATAATATCTGATGATGAAGGGAAGGAGATATTTGAAACAATTTCTATTGTCAGAAGAGAAGTTTCTATGACAAACTCATAAGGCCTAAGGTCCACAGCTGACGGATCATAATGGCTCTGGGAGGAAGTGGGTGCAGGGATTGATTGTAATTAATTGCAAACTGCCAGATCTCACTGGATGTGTACAGGTCTGTGACAACTAATGGTGGCTGGAGCTCAGGTGCAGGAAACTATAAGCCTGTGAGTTTAACATCTGGGAATATGATGGTCACAGAAATTGTGCAAATGCTGTAAATCCGGAGAAAGAAACATAAAATGCTACAGTGACTCAGCAGGTCATTTATACCCTCAGTTCTAACTAGCAAGCTCCAAAACAAGGAGCTTCTTCAAACAGATTCTTCAGTTCCTCACCTGAAGATCACAGTGAAAAAGGTGAGCTGTTTCAAATTCCTGATGTTAACATCTCTGAAGATGAATGGTGAGTCCAGCATATTGACACAATTACAAAGAAGCAATGACAGGGCTATATTCCATTCCAGGAAACTTGGTGTGACTCTTTCAAATGTCCACAGATGCACCATGGAGAGCATTGACTGGCTGCTTCAGCATCTGGGATGGAAGGGCCAGTGCACAGAATCTGAAACAAGCTGCAGACAGTTGTAAATTCCGCCAGCTCCACCATGGCCACTCGCTTCCCCAGCATCGAGGACATCTTCAACAGCCTCTGACTCAAGAAGCTGGCATCCATCATCCAGGACATGGCCACTTCTCACTGATACCAGGAAAGAGGAGGTCAAGCAGAGTGAAGACAAAGACTTAATGTTTCAATAACAGCTTCTTCCGCTCTGCCACTAGATTTCAAAATGCACAGTGAGCCCATGAACACTAACCCACTCCATGGATGCTACCGAGGGTGTCAAGTTCCTCTGGTAGTTCACGTGTATTATTCTGGAAATATGATGCAATCAATTATCAAGGAGAGAAGAGCAGGTAAAGGGAAATCCACGGGACGATGGGACAGCTGAACAGGGATGACCAAGGATCTCTGAAGGAGGCAGCACAGAGAAACAGAGTGGTGAAGAAGGTATTGGAGGGAGGGGAGTTGACTTTCATTACCCAGGGCAAGAATATAAAAGAAGGCATTCTCATTACAACCTTAGAGAATGTTGGTCAGTCTACATCTGAGGCTGCGTGCAGTTCTGGTCATCACACTGTAGAAAGGAAGTGAATGCACTGCGCGGGTGAAAAGGAGATTCAATAGGATGTTGCCTGGGAGTGAACATTTGAATTATAACGTGACATACTTCGAGTTACTTTTCATTGCAACAGATATTGCTGAGCAAATGGGGGTGAGCTGTACTATCTGGGACTATGACAGACATGGAAAGAAGAGAGAGAGAGAGCAATAAACCCTTTCCCTCTAACAGGGCGTCTAAACCAGACGGCATAGCGTAGGTCTGATGTGAGGAGTAAGAGCTGTAGATGGGAACTAACGGGGGTATGTTTCACACGGGATGTGGCTAGAATCTGGACTGCACTAACTGAGGGGATGTTGGAGGCAGTGATTCTCACAACCTGTGGACAAACACTTGAATCACCAGGGTCCAGTAGAATACCGTCAAAGTGCTGCTATCTGGCATCGTGGTAGATGCGTAGCTGTGATAGCATGGGCACAGTAGGCCGAAGGGCCTGGTTCTGTGCCGCATGAACACGTGACACCTATGGAACGACTAGGATGATACGGTGGGAGTAGCTGAGGGCGTCTACGGGATTTCCAAGAAGTATCTGATAAGGTGGCACGAGGATGACAGATGGGATGTCTTCCTTCCTCGTCGATAAGAAATACCGAGTAGAACATCCGCGGCACCATGGGGCAGTGGTTAGGGCAGAGGGCGGAGAGTGGAGCACTAACAAGTACAGAGAGCCGGAATCAATGGGTCCATTTGCGATTGAAGATCATTAACGAATGGGAGGGGGAGCCGAGGAATCAGTAATGGGGCTCCAGCACTTCCTAGTCTGTGAATGACGGGTGAGGGAACTCAGTGATTTCTCAGTGATCGGAAACTGGGTGGGCAAACTCCCCCCAAAGTTTGATACTTTCCTAATGTTCCTCGGCCTGAGGTATATCTCCGAATCCCGGTCCCGTTGCGAGGAATGACATGCAGAATCTGTCAACGATCACATGTCGCCCTCCCTTGCACCGATACTCCGAGCTCACTCTGACCCATGCAGATGGAGTGACAATGATCAAAGCTCACACACAGCACAGCCCACGTCACTTTCAATCTTTATTAATACTTAACAAATGTACAAACGAAATAAGATCAGGAATATTGTATCATTTCTTAATGCATGCATTACTAAATGGCAATAAAAGAGGACTGCGTGTCCTCATAATCTAATCCAATCAATATAACAACTCCAGACAACTCGCGATAGAGATCCAGTTAACATCGTGTGGTTTATAACACTACAACGCACCGGGTCCTAACCTGCCCTCTGAATGACCCATCCCAACACAGCTTTAACTCTAAACTGTGAATATGAATCAAACTCAGCTCTCCTCCTTCACTGGGTCAATTTCTGGAGTCGATGCTGAAGTTTCACCTCCACTCGGGAGCCGGGAAGAATTGAACCCACGTTGAAAATTAGCTCTTGAGAGCTTGATGAAGTGTGAAGATTTCACTTAGTCTCTGCCACCCTGGTGTTTCCTGTCCAGGTACTTCACTGCAGCTTTAACCCATTCCGCACTGGCCATAGTGCAAATCTTCATATTCTTCCTGTTGGTGAATCTGAAACAGAACAAACAGTGGCGATTACGGGAGAGTTATCAACCATTGTTCAAACACTCTGCAGATGCACGTTGAAACACTCACATGACGGCAGGTGTCGGGCACAAGGGAGCTTCCTTGTAACTCTTAAGCCTCCTGTGAGGAATGGGCGTTGTCTTAAACGTCTCACAGCATTCTAGCGTTATGATTGCGGCTGAGGGAGAACGAAAAACAAATAGTTAGATACGGCTGGATATCTCAGCCCACTCTAACCAACGCGAACGCTCTGCCTCGCGCATGAAGGCCGTTACCCCCCAAGACATTTTACAGAGTAAATCCGTCCTTCATTTAAACGACTCTACGCCATTCCTCCACCGATCTTATGACCCTTCCATTCCCTTTTGCTGACTGCCATTCTCGACCCTCTCTCCAAGAGAATCATTCCACTCTGAGCTGTTCAATACCACCACCAACCGATGGGACGCGGGGAGAGCTGATCACGGTTCATTGTGGATTGGGTGTGGAATAGTGGGAATAAGGAAACTCTCTTACCTGGAGCGGGTGCAGCCTGCTTGAAACAGCAGATCCACAGAGCTGCCAAAATTGGGACCACGCAGAGCGCTGCCTTCATCTTGTCCTATACCAGGGTGGAATTGATGACCGTGTGATGCACCAGCTCTCATATTCTGCTTTATAAAGGGTGCTGGCAGCAGTCATACCCATCAATTTAGCGCTTGTCTGGAAAGTCCCGCAAACACCAGCACTGGCCACTGCTCCGGCGTTCCGTAAAAAGGGAAGTGAAGCAATTCTCCGAATGGCCGTTCTTGAGTTCTGCACACTTTAATTTCCTGGACCCACGTTCTAAGTACTGGCACCGCTGACTTCCTTCAAAAATTCCACACCGTCTGTTTCAAAGGCGAAGAAAATTGAACGGTAAGAATACAGTTCCAATTATACGAGTTGTCTCCGTGCACTGGGATGTGGATGAAAGTGTTTCGAGACGCTGGCTGGTGATTTTGATGCAATCAATGAAAGTGATGTACGGGCTTGGCGGCTCAATGTTCAGGCTATAGAAGTTCCAGGTGTGACAGAAGATCATAAGACCATAAGATACTGGAGCAGAATTAGGCCATTCAGCCCATCGAGTCTGCTCCACCTCTCCATCATGGCTGACCCCGGATCCCACTCAACCCCATCCTTGCCATATCCTCTTATGCCCTAACCGATCAAAAAAAAATCAACTTCCACCTTAAGTATATGCACGGGCTTGGCTTCCACTGTAGTCTGTGGCAGGGCATTCCACAGATTTACTACTCTCTAGCTAAAGAAAATCCCTCCTTACCTCTAATCTAAAAGCTTACCACTCAATTTTGTGGCTGTGCCCTCCTGTTCAGGATAGCCCCACCACAGGAAACATCTTCTTCACGTCCACCTGATAACCGCATAGTGGGTATGGCACTCCTGATGGGGAAGAAAATCATTGTGGCACTCAGGGAGGAAATCCTGGAGGGATTGGTTAATGAGACTGTCGGGCTCATTGGGTCACACAGCAGGAAACAGGCCCTTCAGTCTATCTCGACCCTGTTTACCATTGTGACCACCAGCCTAGTCCCATTTACATAAGATATAGGAGCAGGAATCGGCCATCTGGCCCATCGAACTTGCTCTGCCATTCAATAAGATCATGGCTGATCTGTTCATGGACTCATCTCCACCTACCTGCCTTTTCCCCATAACCCTTAATTCCATTACTATGCAAAAATCTGTCGAACTTTGTCTTAAAGTTATTTACTGAGGGAGTATCCGCTGCTTCTTTGTGCAGAGCATTCCACAGATTTACCACTCTTTGCGAAAAACGGTTGCTCCCCATCTCCATCCTAAATTTACTCCCCGAAACTTGAAGCTATGTCCACTAGATCTAGTCTCACCTACCAGTGGAAACAACTTCCCTGCCTCTATCTTATCTATCCATTTCATAATTCTATATGTTTCTGTAAGATCTCCTCTCATTCCTCTGAATTCCTGCGAGTACGGTCCCAGGTGACTCAATCTCTCCTCATAGTCTAACCCCCTCATTAACCTGGTGAGTCTCCTCTGCACCGCCTCCAAAGCTGGTATATCCTTGCTCAAGTAAGGAGACCAGAACTGCACACAGTACTCCAGGTGCAGCCTCACCAGTACCCTGTACAGTTGCAGCATAACCTCCCTGCTCTGACATTCAATCCCTTTGGCAATGAAGGCCAACATTCAGTTTGCATTCTTGATAGCCTGCTGCACCTGCAAACCAATCTTTTGTGTCTCATGAACAAGCACTCCCAAATCCTTCCCTACAGCAGCATGCTGCAACCTTTTACCATTTAACTAATAACCTGCTCTTCCATTTCCCCTTCCAAACGTGGATGACCACACACTTACCAACATTATTCTCCATCTGCCAGACCCTTGCCCACTCACCTAACCTAGCTATATCTCTCTGCGGACTCTCCGTGTCCTCTACACAATTTGTTTTTCCACTCAATGTCGTGTCATCAGCAAACTTAGATACATTACACTCGGTCCCTTCTTCCAGATGGTTAATGTGTATTGTGAAGAGTTGTGGGCCCAGCACTGATCCTTGTGGCACTCTGCCCATCACTGATGGCTGAAGCAGGACCTGCCTTTGATGAATCCATGCTGCATCAGCATGGAGGATCCATCTCTTTTTGGATGCTGGCTATTTCTTCTCTACTGATAGCTCCAAGCATTTTTACAACTGCAGATGTTAAGTTAACTGGCCTACAGTTACCTGCCTTTTGCCTGCATCTTTTTTGAACAGTGGCATGACATTTGCCTTCTTCCATTCTGCTGGTACCAGCCCAGAGTCCAGAGATTTTTTGTAAATTATCACCAAAGCCTCAATTACAACCTCTGCCATTTCTTTCAGTACATTGGGATGCATTCCATCAGGACCAGGGGACTTATCTATCTTCAGGCCCACAGGTTTGTTCAGCACGACCTCTTTAGTGTAGGTATTGTATCAAGCTCCTCACCTCCCATTGCATCCATATCATCTCTCTTCGGCATGTTGGATGTGTCCACCACTGCAAAGACGGACATAAAATAGTCATTCAAAGCCTCGGCCATTTCCTCATTACTCAATATCAATTCTCACTTCTCGTCCTCTAAGGGACCTACGTTTACTTTGGCTACTGTTTTCTGCTTTATACAATTATTAAAATTTTACTATCTGTTTTTATAATCAGTGCTAGTTTATTTTCATCATCTATTTTCTCTTTTCTTTATTGCTCGCATAGTAGTTCTTCATTGCTTTATAAAGTTTTCCCAAGCTTCTTGTTTCCCACCACTCTTGATGACTTTGTGCTCTCGAGCTTTTAGTTTGGTGCCTACCTTTATATCCTTTTTTTATCCATAGCTGGCTTTCCCCACCTTTAGTTCCTTGCATTCAACTGGAATATACTTTTGTTGAGCACTGTGAAAAATCTCTTTGAAAGTCTTCCACTGTTCCTCAACTATCCCACCATTTGTTGCGATTCGAATGTATTTTTCATTATGCTTCCAAACTATGTTCTTATCCGAAGTCTTTAACAGTGGTGCAGACATTAATGAAACCTTTGGCAACTGATGACGTAGATGCAGCACCCTCTTGGTGGAGTTACAGCTCAGATCCTTTTTAAATATACTCTCATGCCTTAAATTTATGCTCTGTCAATTTTAGTTGCTCTACTCTGGGGAAAATCTTTTGGGTTCTACATGTAATTTATGTGCTCTTTATCATTTTATACTTCTTTATATGATCACTCCTCGATCTCCTACATTTTCAAGAATAAAGTCCTTTCCTAGCCAACATTTGCTTGAATCCTGGGATCTTCACAGGTCTTCTCTGCAATCTGTCCTGTTTAACGATCTCTTTCCTATAACAGGACTACCAAAACTGGACGCAATACTCCGAGCGTGGTCTCATCAATGACTTGTCCAAATGTGAGATACAGTAACTTGTGAGCTCAAATAGTCTACAAGCATTCGTCACCACCCTGTCCACCTGTGATATTGTATAGGCAGAACTTGGGAATAAGAGAGTGGTTTTCAGTGTAGTAGAATAGGGAGTGTTTCACTGTTGAACAAGAAAAGTGTTACAGCCGTAAAAGGAGTGAATATCCTGGAAGGACTGGACAAGGAGGATTTAAGATAAGAGAGGCTATTCGCATGTAGACTTATGAGCTTGGCTATAGAGGTTACCAGTATCTGTAGCTATGCTCTCCTTAATGTGAGTAATTTTGTTGATAAAAAGTGTGAGCACGTGGCCAAGTGGTTAAGGCATTGGACTAGCTACCTGAAGATCGTGAGTTCGAGCCCCAGCCGAGGGAGCGTGTTGCGTCCTTGAGCAAGGCACTTGATCACACATTGCTCTGCGATGACACTGGTGCCAAGCTGTATGGGTCCTAATGCCCTTCCCTTGGACAACATTGGCATCGTAGAAAGGGGAGACTTGCAGCATGGACAACTGCTGGTCTTCCATATAAACTTGCCCAGGCCTGTGCCCTGGAGAGTGAAGGCTTTCCAGACGCAGATCCATGGTCTCGCAAGACTAACAGATGCCTTTACTGTTGATAAAAAAAAATATTGTGAATTCCTCAAATTTCCAGTTAAGGAGATGCTTGACTGGGAGCATGATTCAACGGTCAGTTTGTAGTTGAGAACAATGTTCCTAAATCACTGCTGTTCTCTGTAATAATCTTGGCAAATAGGCTCTTCTTGTAGAGCATACAGAAGCATAAAAGGATGCAAATTTTTCCTTGAATTTTCTAGCCCGGTTTCCTCCATTTTCTCTTGACTAGTCGGCCTGCTGACGGACTGAACTGTTTAACTATGGCGACGTTTTGCAAAATATTTTCTTATTAATGTAATTGGGGTCACTCTGTTTCATATATTTGTCAAGGTATTGTTGTCAATATTGGCTGAGGCTCCCACATTGTAAAAGGACTAGTTGGAATATAGTTTGTCAAATGTGTTCAGGAAATTTTCCTTAATCAGTGCATAGAATTCCCAATGACAGATTGTGCGATAGTTGATCTGTATTAGGAAATGACACAGGGCATGTGACAGAAGACTTTGTAGGGGATTACTGTGCATCTAGTGATCATAATGCTATTACTTTGAAATTAAATATGGAAATAGATTAGTCTGGTCTGTGAGTTGAGATTCTAAATGGGAGAAAGGCATCAGAAAGACTTTGATGGTTTGGGAAAGGATCTGGCAAATGATTGGGACAGTCTGTTCAGAAGAGTTGTGCTTGATAAGTTAGGGGATTGCAAAAGTGAAATTTTGAGAGCACAAACCTTGTCTGTGCCTCTTAGAATAAAAAACATTGTAAAGATAATAGGTTTAGGGGAGGATTGAGGAGATTGAAAATACGGTGGCGAGCGAGTGTTCCACACTGTCTACTGACCTCTCGCTCAGTGCTGCCGTAGGGAGGTGTCTGAGTGAGATGGTCTCTGTCTGTCCCTCTTGCTTGCTGCTCCCAAGGGAAGGACCCGAGATTCGAATG
Source organism: Mobula birostris (assembly GCF_030028105.1). Classification (NCBI taxonomy): domain Eukaryota; kingdom Metazoa; phylum Chordata; class Chondrichthyes; order Myliobatiformes; family Myliobatidae; genus Mobula; species Mobula birostris. The sequence goes on along the minus strand of NC_092384.1, from coordinate 2,446,157 downwards.
ATCCCTCTTTCCTTCAGTGCTCTTGGAGGGATGGTACCAATGTTCTGAGTTTGCGGTTTGTGGATTGGACTGTAATTCATTGGAGTGAAATGGGGCACCCTACAGATAATGAACACTGAGCTGAACCGAATATGGTCTCGTTTGATTTTGTGTTTTATATTCTGTGTTTCTGATCTTTCTTTCTTGTTGCCTTTTGCACGATTAGGATGGAGTGGGGGGTGCTGATGTTTTTTTTAAGCTGGTTTCATGTTTTTCTTTGTTTCTTCGCTGTCTGTAGAGAAGACAATTCTCAAGGTTGTGTACTACATATATACTCTGATAATAAATATACTTTGAACTTTTGAACTTTGAATCTTGATCTTCAAGAGATATTGAGGCTCTGATGAAGAAAAAAAGGAGGTGCAGAGCAGGTATAGGGAGGTAGGAGCGAGTGAGGTGCTTATGGAGTATAAGAATTCCAAGAAAACACAGAAGAAATCAGGAGGGCTAAAAGAAGGCATGAGGTTGCCTTAAGAGATGAGGTGAAGGGGAATTCTAAGGGAATCTATAGATATGTTAGGAGCAAATGGATTACAAGGGACATAACTGGTCCTCTGGAAGATCAGAATGATCATCTACGTATGTGTGGAACCAAAAGAGATATTAAATGGATGTTTTGCATCTGTTTTTACGAAGGATACTGATGCAGAGTTTATAGAAGTGAGGGAAAATAGCAACAAACTCAGAGATCCACAGGAGAAGTTGTTTGCTGTCTTGAGGCAAATTGGAGTGGATAAATCCCCAGGACTTGACAAAGTGTTCCCTTGGACCCTGTGAGAGGTAGGTGCAGGAGGAGATAGTTAAATCATCCTTAGTGACAGGTGAGGTACTCTTGGATTAGAGGATAGCTCATGTTGTTCTGCTGTTTAAGAAAGGCTCTAAAATTAAACATCGTAATTATAGGCCGGTGAGCCTAACATCACGAGTGGGAAAGTTACTGGAAGGTAGTCTAAGGGACTGGATATATGAATATCTGGATGGCATGGACTGATTAGAAATAGTCAGCATGGCTTTGTGTGTGGTAGGTCATGCTTAGCCAATCTTATAGAGTTTTCTGCGTAAGCTTCCAGGAAAGTTCATGAAGGCAAAGCAGTGGATGTTGTCCACATGGACTCTAGCAAGGCATTTGACAAGGTCTCACATATGAGTGTGGTCAAGAAGGTTCTGTTGCTCCGCATTCAAGATGAGGTATTAAATTAGATTAGACATTGACTTTGTAGGAGAAGCCAGCCAGTGGTAATAGAAGGTTGCCTCATTGACTAGAGGCCTGTGTCTAGTGGAGTCTTACCATTGCCATGGATCGGTGCTGAGTCCACTGTTGTTTGTCACCTACATCAGTGATCTGGATGATATCTGGATCAGGAAATTTGCAGATGACATGAAGAATTGTGGTGTAGTACATAGCGAAGAAGACTATCAGAGCTTGCAACAAGATCTAAACCAGCCGGAAAAATGGGCTGAAAAACCATCTATTACCACTCTCTGGCTACTACCACAAAGTCAATGTCTAATCTAATTCAATACAACATCACGAATGAACATGGAATTTAATGAAGCCAAGTGCAAGGTGTTGCTCCAGTGAGGTTACGTTCAGCACGGTGAACGGTAGGGCACTGAGGAGTTTACACAGTGAATGGTAGGGCACTGAGGAGTTTGCATAGTAAACAGTGGGGCACTGAGAGGTATACACAGTGAACGGTAGGGCACTGAGGAGTTTTCATAGTGAACGGTAGGGCACTGAGGAGTTTGCAGAGAGAACGGTAAGGAACTCAGGAGTTTACACAGTGAAAGGTAGGGCATGGAGGAATTTACACAGTGAATGATAGGGCACTGAGGAGTTTGCAGAGTGAACGGTCGGGCACTGAGGTGTTTGCAGAGTGAACGGTAGGGCACTGAGGAGCTTACACAGTGAATGGTAGGGCACTGAGGAGTTTGCAGAGTGAATGGTAGGGCATTGAGGGGTTTACACAGTGAACGGTAGGTCAATGAGGAGTTTGCAGAGTGAATGGTAGGGCACTGAGGAGTTCACACAGTGAACGGTAGGGCACTGAGGAGTTTGCAGAGTGAACGGTAGGGCACTGAGGTGTTTACACAGTGAACGGTAGGGCACTGAGGGGTTTGCAGAGTAAACGGTAGGGCACTGAGGAGTTTACACAGTGAACGGTAGGGCACTGAGGACCTTACACAGTGAATGGTAGGGCACTGAAGACTTTGCAGAGTGAATGGTAGGGCATTGAGGGGTTTACACAGTGAACGGTAGGGCAATGAGGAGTTTGCAGAGTGAACGGTAGGGCACTGAGGAGTTTACACAGTGAATGGTAGGGCACTGAGGAGTTTGCAGACTGAACAATAGGGCACTGAGGTGTTTACACAGTGAATGGCAGGGCACTGAGGTGTTTACACAGTGAACGGTAGGGCACTGAGGAGTTTGCAGGGTGAACGGTCGGGCACTGAGGAGTTTGCAGAGTGAACGTTAGGGCACTGAGGAGTTTGCAGGGTGAACGGTCGGGCACTGAGGAGTTTGCAGAGTGAACGGTAGGGCACTGAAGAGTTTACACAGTGAACGGTAGGACACTGAGGTGTTTGTACAGTGAACGGTAGGGCACTGAGGAGTTTGCAGACTTAACGGTCGGGCACTGAGGAGTTTACACAGTGAACGGTAGGGCACTGAGGGGTTTACACAGTGAATGGTAGGGCGCTAAGGAGTTTGCAGAGTGAACGGTAAGGCACTGAGGGGTTTACACACTGAACGGTAGGGCACTGAGGGGTTTACACAGTGAATGGTAGGGCACTGAGGAGTTTGCAGAGTGAACGGTCGTGCACTGAGGTGTTTGCACAGTGAATGGTAGGGCACTGAGGAGTTTGCAGAGTGAACGGCCGGGCACTGAGGTGTTTGCACAGTGAATGGTAGGGCACTGAGGAGTTTACCGAGTGAACGATAGGGCACTGAGGTGTTTACACAGTGAACGGTAGGGCACTGAGGAATTTGCTGAGTGAATGGTAGGGCACTGAGGAGTTTGCACAGTGAACGGTAGGGCACTGAGGAGTTTACACAGTGAACGGTAGGGCACTGAGGAGTTTACAGAGTGAACGGTCGGGCACTCAGGTGTTTGCACCGGGAACAGTAGTGCACTGAGGAGATTGCACAGTGAACGGTAGGGCACTGAGGAGTTTGCAGAGTGAACGGTCGGGCACTGAGGTGATGGCAGAGTGAACGGTAGGGTACTGAGGAGTTCGCAGAGTGAACGTTAGGGCACTGAGGAGTTTGCAGGGTGAACGGTCGGGCACTGAGGAGTTTGCAGAGTGAACAGCAGTGCACTGAGGAGTTTGCAGAGTGAACGGTAGGACACTGAGGGGATTACACAGTGAACGGTAGGGCACTGAGGAGTTTACACAGTGAACGGTAGGACACTGAGGTGTTTGTACAGTGAACGGTAGGGCACTGAGGAGTTTGCAGACTTAACGGTCGGGCACTGAGGAGTTTACACAGTGAATGGTAGGGCACTGAGGAGTTTACACAGTGAATGGTAGGGCGCTGAGGAGTTTGCAGAGTGAACGGTAGGGCACTGAGGGGTTTACACAGTGAATGGTAGGGCACTGAGGAGTTTGCAGAGTGAACGGTCGTGCACTGAGGTGTTTGCACAGTGAATGGTAGGGCACTGAGGAGTTTGCAGAGTGAACGGCCGGGCACTGAGGTGTTTGCACAGTGAATGGTAGGGCACTGAGGAGTTTACCGAGTGAACGATAGGGCACTGAGGTGTTTACACAGTGAACGGTAGGGCACTGAGGAATTTGCTGAGTGAATGGTAGGGCACTGAGGAGTTTGCACAGTGAACGGTAGGGCACTGAGGAGATTACACAGTGAACGGTAGGGCACTGAGGAGTTTACAGAGTGAACGGTCGGGCACTCAGGTGTTTGCACCGGGAACAGTAGTGCACTGAGGAGATTGCACAGTGAACGGTAGGGCACTGAGGAGTTTGCAGAGTGAACGATAGGGCACTGAGGAGTTCACACAGTGAACGGTAGGGCACTGAGGAGTTTGCAGAGTGAATGGTAGGGCACTGAGGAGTTCACACAGTGAACGGTAGGGCACTGAGGAGTTTACACAGTGAATGGTAGGGCACTGTGGAGTTTGCAGACTGAACGGTAGGGCACTGAGGTGTTTACACAGTGAATGGCAGGGCACTGAGGTGTTTACACAGTGAACGGCAGGGCACTGAGGGGTTTGCAGAGTGAACGGTAGGGCACTGAGTAGTTTACACAGTGAACGGTAGAGCACTGAGGAGTTTGCAGACTGAACGGTAGGACACTGAGGGGTTTGCAGAGTGAACGGTAGGGCACTGAGGTGTTTGCACAGTGAATGGTAGGGCACTGAGGAGTTTACCGAGTGAACGGCAGGGCATTGAGGGGATTGCAGAGTGAACGCTAGGGCACTGAGAAGTTTTCACAGTGAACGGTAGGGCACTGAGGAATTTGCAGAGTGAATGGTAGGGCACTGAGGAGTTTACAGAGTGAACGGTAGGGCACTGAGGAGTTTGCACAGTGAATGGTACGGCACTGAGGAGTTTACACAGTGAACGGTAGGGCACTGAGGAGTTTGCAGCGTTAACGGTAGGGCACTGAGGAGTTTACAGAGTGAACGGTCGGGCTCTCAGGTGTTTGCTCCGGGAACGGAAGTGCACTGAGGAGTTTACAGAGTGAACGGTAGGGCACTGAGGAGTTTCCACAGTGAACGGTAGGGCACTGAGGAGTTTACACAGTGAATGGTAGGGCACCGAGGAGTTGGCAGACTGAACGGTAGGGCACTGAGGTGTTTACACAGTGAATGGCAGGGCACTGAGGTGTTTACACAGTGAACGGTAGGGCACTGAGGGGTTTGCAGAGTGAACAGTAGGGCGCTGAGGAGTTTACACAGTGAACGGTAGGGCACTGAGGAGTTTACACAGTGAACGGTAGGGCACTGAGGGGTTTGCAGAGTGAACGGTAGGGCCTGAGTAGTTTACACAGTGAACGGTAGGGCACTGAGGGGTTTGCAGAGTGAACGGTAGGGCACTGAGGAGTTTACCCAGTGAACGGTAGGGCACTGAGGGTTTGCAGAGTGAACGGTAGAGCACTGAGGAGTTTGCAGACTGAACGGTAGGACACTGAGGAGTTTACACAGTGAACGGTAGGGCACTGAGGGGTTTACACAGTGAATGGTAGGGCACGGAGGAGTTTGCACAGTGAACGGTAGGGAACTGAGGAGTTTGCAGAGTGAACTGCCGGGCACTGAGGTGTTTGCACAGTGAATGGTAGGGCACTGAGGAGTTTACACAGTGAACGATAGGGCACTGAGGTGTTTACACAGTGAATTGTAGGGCACTGAGGAGTTTGCAGAGTGAACGGCCGGGCACTGAGGTGTTTGCACAGAGAATGGTAGGGCACTGAGGAGTTTACCGAGTGAACGATAGGGCACAGAGGTGTTTACACAGTGAAGGGTAGGGCACTGAGGGGTTTACACAGTGAATGGTAGGGCACTGAGGAGTTTGCAGAGTGAACGGTCGTGCACTGAGGTGTTTCAACAGTGAATGGTAGGGCACTGAGGAGTTTGCACTGTGAACGTTCGGGCACTGAGGAGTTTGTAGAGTGAACGGTAGGGCACTGAGGAGTTTACACAGTGAACAGAGGGGCACTGAGTTGTTTACACAGTGAACGGTAGGGCACTGAGGAGTTTACACAGTGAACGATGGGGCACTGAGGAGTTTGCAGGGTGAACGGTAGTGCACTGAGGAGTTTGCAGAGTGAACGGTAGGGTACTGAGGAGTTTGCACAGTGAACGGTTGGGCACTGAGGAGTTTGCAGAGTGAACGGCAGTGCACTGAGGAGTTTGCAGAGTGAACGGTAGGGCACTGAGGAGTTTACACAGTGAACGGTAGGGCACTGAGGAGTTTGCAGGGTGAACGGTAGGACACTGAGGAGTTTGCAGAGTGAACAGTAGTGCACTGAGGAGTTTGCACAGTGAACGGTAGGACACTGAGGGGTTTGCAGAGTGAACGGTAGGGCACTGAGGAGTTTACACAGTGAACGGTAGGACACTGAGGTGTTTGTACAGTGAACGGTAGGGCACTGAGGAGTTTGCAGACTTAACGGTCGGGCACTGAGGAGTTTACACAGTGAACGGTAGGGCACTGAGGGGTTTACACAGTGAACGGTAGGGCACTGAGGAGTTTACACAGTGAACGGTAGGGCACTGAGGGGTTTGCAGAGTGAACGGTAGGGCACTGAGGTGATTACACAGTCAATGGTAGGGCACTGAGGGGTTTGCTGAGTAAACGGTCTGGCACTGAGGAATTTACACAGTGAACGGTAGGGCACTGGAGGTTTACACAGTGAATGGTAGGGCACTGAGGAGTTTGCAGAGTGAACGGTCGTGCACTGAGGTGTTTGCACAGTGAACGGTAGGGCACTGAGGAGTTTGCAGAGTGAACGGTAGGGCACTGAGGAGTTTGCAGAGTGCACGGCCGGGCACTGAGGTGTTTGCACAGTGAACGGTAGGGCACTGAGGAGTTTTCACAGTGAACGGTAGGGCACTGAGGAATTTGCAGAGTGAACGGTAGGGCACTGAGGAGTTTGCACAGTGAACGGTAGGGCACTGAGGAGTTTACAGAGTGAACGGTCGGGCACTCAGGTGTTTGCACCGGGAACGGTAGTGCACTGAGGAGATTGCACAGTGAACGGTAGGGCACTGAGGAGTTGTCAGAGTGAACGTCGGGCACTGAGGTGATGGCAGAGTGAACGGTAGGGCACTGAGGAGTTTGCAGAGTGAACGGTCGGACACTCAGGAGTTTTCACAGTGAACGGTAGGGCACTGAGGAGTTCACACAGTGAATGGTAGGGCACTGACGAGTTTAGACAGTGAAAGGTAGGGCACTGAGGGGTTTGCAGAGTGAACGGTAGGGCACTGAGGAGTTTGCAGAGTGAATGGTAGGGCATTGCAGGGTTTACACAGTGAACGGTAGGGCACTGAGGAGTTTGCACAGTGAACGGTAGGGCACTGAGGAGTTTCCACAGTGAACGGTAGGGCACTGAGGAGTTTACACAGTGAATGGTAGGGCACTGAGGAGTTTGCAGACTGAACGGTAGGGCACTGAGGTGTTTACACAGTGAACGGTAGGGCACTGAGGGGTTTGCAGAGTGAACGGTAGGGCGCTGAGGAGTTTACACAGTGAACGGTGGGGCACTGAGGAGTTTACACAGTGAATGGTACGGCACTGAGGGGTTTGCAGAGTGAACGGTAGGGCACTGAGTAGTTTACACAGTGATCGGTAGGGCACTGAGGAGTTTGCAGAGTGAATGGTAGGGCACTGAGGAGTTTACCCAGTGAACGGTAGGGCACTGAGGGGTTTGCAGAGTGAACGGTAGAGCACTGAGAAGTTTGCAGACTGAACGGTAGGACACTGAGGAGTTTACACAGTGAATGGTAGGGCACTGAGGAGTTTACCGAGTGAATGATAGGGCACTGAGGTGTTTACACAGTGAAGGGTAGGGCACTGAGGGGTTTGCAGAGTGAACGGTAGGGCACTGAGGAGTTTTCACAGTGAACGGTAGGGCAATGAGAAATTTGCAGAGTGAATGGTAGGACACTGAGGAGTTTGCACAGTGAACGGTAGGGCACTGAGGAGTTTGCAGAATGAACGGTCGGGCACTGAGGTGATGGCAGAGTGAACGGTAAGGCACTGAGGAGTTTGCAGAGTGAACGGTAGGGCATTGAGGGTTTACACAGTGAACGGTAGGGCAATGAGGAGTTTGCAGAGTGAATGGTAGGGCACTGAGGAGCTTACACAGTGAACGGTAGGGCAATGAGGAGCTTACACAGTGAACGGTAGGGCAATGAGGAGTTTGCAGAGTGAATGGTAGGGCATTGAGGGGTTTACACAGTGAACGGTAGGGCAATGAGTAGTTTGCAGAGTGAATGGTAGGGCACTGAGGAGTTCACACAGTGAACGGTAGGGCACTGAGGAGTTCCCACAGTGAACGGTAGGGCACTGAGGAGTTTACACAGTGAATGGTAGGGCACTGAGGAGCTTGCAGACTGAACGGTAGGGCACTGAGTAGTTTACACAGTGAACGGTAGGGCACTGAGGAGTTTGCAGAGTGAACGGTAGGGCACTGAGTAGTTTACACAGTGAACGGTAGGGCACTGAGGGGTTTGCAGAGTGAACGGTAGGGCACTGAGTAGTTTACACAGTGAACGGTAGGGCACTGTGGAGTTTGCAGAGTGAATGGTAGGGCACTGAGGGGCTTACACAGTGAACGGTAGGGCACTGAGGAGTTTGCAGAGGGAACGGTAGGACACTGAGGAGTTTACACAGTGAACGGTAGGACACTGAGGGGTTTGCAGAGTGAACGCTGGGGCACTGAGGAGTTTACACAGTGAACGGTAGGACACTGAGGTGTTTACACAGTGAACGGTAGGGCACTGAGGAGTTTGCAGGGTGAAAGGTTGGGCACTGAGGAGTTTGCACAGTGAACGGTAGGGCACTGAGGAGTTTACACAGTGAACGGTAGGACACTGAGGTGTTTGTATAGTGAACGGTAGGGCACTGAGGAGTTTGCAGACTTAACGGTCGGGCACTGAGGAATTTTCACAGTGAACGGTAGGGCACTGAGGACTTTACACAGTGAACGGTAGGGCACTGAGGAGTTTACACAGTGAACAGTAGGGCACTGAGGGGTTTGCAGAGTGAACGGTAGGGCACTGAGGACTTTACACAGTGAACGGTAGGGCACTGAGGAGTTTACACAGTGAACAGTAGGGCACTGAGGGGTTTGCAGAGTGAACGGTAGGGCACTGAGGTGATTACACAGTGAATGGTAGGGCACTGAGGGGTTTGCAGAGTGAACGGTAGGGCACTGAGGAGTTTACACAGTGAACGGCAGGGCACTGAGGGGTTTACATAGTGAACGGTAGGGCACTGAGGGGTTTACACAGTGAACGGTAGGGCACTGAGGGGTTTACACACTGAACGGTAGTACACTGAGGAGTTTGCAGACTGAACGGTAGGACACTGAGGGGTTTGCAGAGTGAAAGGTAGGGCACTGAGGAGTTTACACAGTGAACGGTAGGGCACTGAGGGGTTTACACAGTGAATGGTAGTGCACTGAGGAGTTTACACAGTGAATGGTCGGGCACTGAGGAGTTTGCAGAGTGAAGGGCCGGGCACTGTGGTGTTTGCACAGTGAATGGTAGGGCACTGAGGAGTTTACACAGTGAACGGTAGGGCGCTGAGGAGTTTACACAGTGAACGGTAGGGCACTGAGCAGTTTGCACAGTGAACGGTAGGGAACTGAGGAGTTTGTAGAGTGAACGGTAGGGCACTGAGGAGTTTACACAGTGAACAGAGGGGCACTGAGTTGTTTACACAGTGAACAGTAGGGCACTGAGGAGTTTACACAGTGAACGATGGGGCACTGAGGAGTTTGCAGGGTGAACGGTAGTGCACTGAGGAGTTTGCAGAGTGAACGGTAGGGCACTGAGGAGTTTGCACAGTGAACGGTTGGGCACTGAGGAGTTTGCAGAGTGAACGGCAGTGCACTGAGGAGTTTGCAGAGTGAACGGTAGGGCACTGAGGAGTTTACACAGTGAACGGTAGGGCACTGAGGAGTTTACACAGTGAACGGTAGGACACTGAAATGTTTGCACAGTGAACGGTAGGGCACTGAGGGGTTTACACAGTGAATGGTAGGGCACTGAGGAGTTTACACAGTGAACGGTAGGGCACTGAGGGGTTTGCAGAGTGAACGGTAGGGCACTGAGGTGATTACACAGTTAATGGTAGGGCACTGAGGGGTTTGCTGAGTAAACGGTCTGGCACTGAGGAATTTACACAGTGAACGGTAGGGCACTGAGGGGTTTACACAGTGAACGGTAGGGCACTGAGGAGTTTGCACAGTGAACGGTAGGGCACTGAGGAGTTTACACAGTGAACGGTAGGGCACTGAGGAGTTTGCAGAGTGTACGTCGGGCACTGAGGTGATGGCAGAGTGAACGGTAGGGCACTGAGGAGTTTGCAGAGTGAACGGTAGGGCACTGAGGAGTTCACACAGTGAACGGTAGGGCACTGAGGAGTTTGCAGAGTGAATGGTAGGGCATTGAGGGGTTTACACAGTGAACGGTAGGACAATGAGGAGTTTGCAGAGTGAACGGTAGAGCACTGAGGAGTTTACAGAGTGAACGGTAGGGCACTGAGGAGTTTACACAGTGAACGGTAGGGCACTGAGGGGTTTGCAGAGTGAACGGTAGGGCGCTGAGGAGTTTACACAGTGAACGGTAGGGAACTGAGGAGTTTGCAGAGTGAACTGCCGGGCACTGAGGTGTTTGCACAGTGAATGGTAGGGCACTGAGGAGTTTACCGAGTGAACGGTCGTGCACTGAGGTGTTTGCACAGTGAATGGTAGGGCACTGATAGATTTACACAGTGATTGTGGGGCACTGAGGAGTTTGCAGAATGAACGGCCGGGCACTGAGGTGTTTGCACAGTGAATGGTAGGGCACTGAGGAGTTTACTGAGTGAACGATAGGGCACTGAGGTGTTTACACAGTGAAGGGTAGGGCACTGAGGGGTTTGCAGAGTGAACGGTAGGGCACTGAGGAGTTTTCACAGTGAACGGTAGGGCACTGAGGAATTTGCAGAGTGAACGGTAGGGCACTGAGGAATTTGCAGAGTGAACGGTAGGGCACTGAGGAGTTTGCACAGTGAACGGTAGGGCACTGAGGAGTTTACAGAGTGAACGGTCGGGCACTCAGGTGTTTGCACCGGGAACGGTAGTGCACTGAGGAGATTGCACAGTGAACGGTAGGGCACTGAGGAGTTTGCAGAGTGAACGTCGGGCACTGAGGTGATGGCAGAGTGAACGGTAGGGCACTGAGGAGTTTGCAGAGTGAACGGTAGGGCATTGAGGGGTTTACCCAGTGAACGGTAGGGCAATGAGGAGTTCGCAGAGTGAACGGTAGGGCACTGAGGAGTTCACACAGTGAACGGTAGGGCACTGAGGAGTTTGCAGAGTGAATGGTAGGGCATTGAGGGGTTTACACAGTGAACGGTAGGGCAATGAGGAGTTTGCAGAGTGAACGGTAGGGCACTGAGGAGTTCACACAGTGAACGGTAGGGCACTGAGGAGTTTCCACAGTGAACGGTAGGACACTGAGGAGTTTACACAGTGAATGGTAGGGCACTGAGGAGTTTGCAGACTGAACGGTAGGGCACTGAGGTGTTTACACAGTGAACGGTAGGGCACTGAGGGGTTTGCAGAGTGAACGGTAGGGCACTGAGGAGTTTACACAGTGAACGGTAGGGCACTGAGTAGTTTACACTGTGAACAGTAGGGCACTGAGGGGTTTGCAGAGTGAACGGTAGGGCACTGAGGTGATTACACAGTGAATGGTAGGGCACTGAGGGGTTTGCAGAGTGAACGGTAGGGCACTGAGGAGTTTACACAGTGAACGGTAGGGCACTGAGGAGTTTTCACAGTGAACGGTAGGGCACTGAGGAGTTTACACAGTGAACTATCGGGCACTGAAGGGTTTTCAGAGTGAACGGTAGGGCACTAAGGAATTTACACAGTGAACGGTCTGGCACTGAGATGTTTGCACCGTGAACGGTAGTGCACTGAGGAGTTTGCAGAGTGAACGGTAGGGCACTGAGGGGTTTACAGAGTGAGCGATAGGGCACTGAGGTGTTTACACAGTGAATGGTCGGGCACTGAGGAGTTTGCAGACTGAACGGTCGGGCACGAAGGAGTTTTCACAGTGAACAGTGGGGCACTGAGGAGTTACACAGTGAACGGTAGGACACTGAGGTGTTTACACAGTGAACGGTAGGGCATTGAGGAGTTTGCAGTGAGAACGTTCGGGCACGGAGGAGTTTGTAGACTGAACGGTAGGGCACTGAGGAGTTTACACAGTGAACTGAGGGGCACTGAGTTGTTTACACAGTGAACAGTAGGGCACTGAGGAGTTTACACAGTGAACGATAGGGCACTGAGGAGTTCGCAGGGTGAACGGTAGGGCACTGAGGAGTTTTCACAGTAAACGGTTGGGCACTGAGGAGTTTGCAGAGTGAACGGTAGGGCACTGAGGAGTTTGCACAGTGAATGGTTGGGCACTGAGGAGTTTGTACTGTGAACTTTCGGGCACTGAGGAGTTTGTAGAGTGAACGGTAGGGCACTGAGGAGTTTACACAGTGAACAGAGGGGCACTGAGTTGTTTACATAGTGAACGGTAGGGCACTGAGGGGTTTACACAGTGAACGGTAGGGCACTGAGGAGTTTGCAGGGTGAACGGTAGTGCACTGAGGAGTTTGTACTGTGAACTTTCGGGCACTGAGGAGTTTGTAGAGTGAACGGTAGGGCACTGAGGAGTTTACACAGTGAACAGATGGGCGCTGAGTTGTTTACATAGTGAACGGTAGGGCACTGAGGGGTTTACACAGTGAACGGTAGGGCACTGAGGAGTTTGCAGGGTGAACGGTAGTGCACTGAGGAGTTTGCAGAGTGAACGGTAGGGCACTGAGGAGTTTACACAGTGAACGGTAGGGCACTGAAGAGTTTTCAGAGTGAACGGTAGGGCACTGAGTAGTTTGCAGAGTGAACGGTAAGGCACTGAGGAGTTTTCACAGTGAACGGTAGGGCACTGAGGAGTTTACACAGTGAACGGTAGGGCACTGAGGAGTTTACACAGTGAACGGTAGGGCACTGAGTAGTTTACACAGTGAACGGTAGGGCACTGAGGAGTTTGCAGAGGGAACGGTAGGACACTGAGGAGTTTACACAGTGAACGGTAGGACACTGAGGGGTTTGCAGAGTGAACGGTAGGGCACTGAGGAGTTTACACAGTGAACGGTAGGACACTGAGGTGTTTACACAGTGAACGGTAGGGCACTGAGGAGTTTGCAGGGTGAACGGTAGGACACTGAGGAGTTTGCAGAGTGAACAGCAGTGCACTGAGGAGTTTGCACAGTGAACGGTAGGACACTGAGGGGTTTGCAGAGTGAACGGTAGGGCACTGAGGAGTTTACACAGTGAACGGTAGGACACTGAGGTGTTTGTACAGTGAACGGTAGGGCACTGAGGAGTTTGCAGACTTAACGGTCGGGCACTGAGGAGTTTTCACAGTGAACGGTAGGGCACTGAGGAGTTTACACAGTGAATGGTAGGGCACTGAGGAGTTTACACAGTGAACGGTAGGGCACTGAGGGGTTTGCAGAGTGAATGGTAGGGCACTGAGGGGTTTACACAGTGAACGGTAGGACACTGAGGGGTTTGCAGAGTGAAAGGTAGGGCACTGAGGAGTTTACACAGTGAACGGTAGGGCACTGAGGGGTTTACACAGTGAATGGTAGTGCACTGAGGAGTTTACACAGTGAATGGTCAGGCACTGAGGAGTTTGCAGAGTGAAGGGCCGGGCACTGAGGTGTTTGCACAGTGAATGGTAGGGCACTGAGGAGTTTACCGAGTGAACGATAGGGCACTGAGGTGTTTACACAGTGAAGGGTAGGGCACTGAGGGGTTTGCAGAGTGAACGGTAGGGCACTGAGGAGTTTTCACAGTGAACGGTAGGGCACTGAGGAATTTGCAGAGTGAATGGTAGGGCACTGAGGAGTTTGCAGAGTGAATGGTAGGGCACTGTGGAATTTGCACAGTGAACAGTCGGGCAGTGAGGAGTTTACACAGTGAACGGTAGGGCACTGAGGAGTTTGCAGAGTGAACGGTCGGACACTGAGGTGATGGCAGAGTGAACGGTAGGGCACTGAGGAGTTTGCAGAGTGAACGGTAGGGCAATGAGGAGTTCGCAGAGTGAATGGTAGGGCACTGAGGAGTTCACACAGTGAATGGTAGGGCACTGAGGAGTTTTCAGAGTGAATGGTAGGGCATTGAGGGGTTTACACAGTGAACGGTAGGGCAGTGAGGAGTTTCCACAGTGAACGGTAGGGCACTGAGGAGTTTACACAGTGAATGGTAGGGCACTGAGGAGTTTGCAGACTGAACGGAACGGTAGGGCACTGAGGAGTTTGCACTGTGAATGGTAGGGCACTGAGGAGTTTACAGAGTGAACGGTAGGGCACTGAGGAGTTTGCACAGTGAACGGTACGGCACTGAAGAGTTTGCAGAGTGAACTTTAGGGCAGTGAGGAGTTTGCACAGTGAACGGTAGGGCACTGAGGGGTTTGCCGAGTGAACTATTGGGCACTGAGGTGTTTACACAGTGAACGGTAGGGCACTGAGGGGTTTACACAGTGAATGGTCGGGCACTGAGGAGTTTGCAGAGTGAACGGTCGGGCACGAAGGAGTTTTCACAGTGAACAGTGGGGCACTGAGGAGTTTACGCAGTGAACGGTAGGACACTGAGGTGTTTACACAGTGAACGGTCAGGTACTGAGGTGTTTGTAGAGTGAACGGTAGTGCACTGAGGAGTTTACAGAGTGAACGGTAGGGCACTGAGGAGTTTGCACTGTGAACGTTCGGGCACTGAGGAGTTTGTAGAGTGAACGGTAGGGCACTGAGGAGTTTACACAGTGAACGGTAGGGCACTGAGGAGTCTGCAGAGTGAATGGTAGGGCACTGAGGTGATTACACAGTGAATGGTAGGGCACTGAGGGTTTGCAGAGTGAACGGTAGAGCACTGAGGAGTTTGCAGACTGAACGGTAGGACACTGAGGAGTTTACACAGTGAACGTTAGGGCACTGAGGGGTTTGCAGAGTGAACGGTAGGGCGCTGAGGAGTTTACACAGTGAACGGTAGGGCACTGAGGAGTTTACACAGTGAACGGTAGGGCACTGAGGGGTTTGCAAAGTGAACGGTAGGGCACTAAGTAGTTTACATAGTGAACGGTAGGGCACTGAGGGGTTTGCAGAGTGAACGGTAGGGCACTGAGTAGTTTACACAGTGAACGGTAGGGCACTGAGGAGTCTGCAGAGTGAATGGTAGGGCACTGAGGTGATTACACAGTGAATGGTAGGGCACTGAGGGTTTGCAGAGTGAACGGTAGAGCACTGAGGAGTTTGCAGACTGAACGGTAGGACACTGAGGAGTTTACATAGTGAACGGTAGGGCACTGAGGGGTTTACACAGTGAATGGTAGGGCACTGAGGAGATTGCACAGTGAACGGTAGGGAACTGAGGAGTTTGCAGAGTGAACTGCCGGGCACTGAGGTGTTTGCAGAGTGAATGGTAGGGCACAGAGGAGTTTACACAGTGAACGATAGGGCACTGAGGAGTTTACACAGTGAACGGTAGGGCACTGAGGAGTTTGCACTGTGAACGGTAGGGCACTGAGGAGTTTACAGAGTGAACGGTAGGGCACTGAGGAGTTTGCACAGTGAACGGTACGGCACTGAAGAGTTTGCAGAGTGAACTTTAGGGCAGTGAGGAGTTTGCACAGTGAACGGTAGGGCACTGAGGGGTTTGCAGAGTGAACTATTGGGCACTGAGGTGTTTACACAGTGAACGGTAGGGCACTGAGGGGTTTACACAGTGAATGGTCGGGCACTGAGGAGTTTGCAGAGTGAACGGTCGGGCACGAAAGAGTTTTCACAGTGAACAGTAGGGCACTGAGGAGTTTAAACAGTGAACGATAGGGCACTGAGGAGTTCGCAGGGTGAACGGTAGTGCACTGAGGAGTTTGCAGAGTAAACGGTAGGGCACTGAGGAGTTTTCACAGTGAAAGGTTGGGCACTGAGGAGTTTGCAGAGTGAACGGTAGGGCACTAAGGAGTTTGCACCGTGAACGGTTGGGCACTGAGGAGTTTACAGAGTGAACGGTAGGGCACTGAGGGGTTTACACAGTGAACGGTTGGGCACTGAGGAGTTTGCAGAGTGAACGGTAGGGCACTGAGGAGTTTGCACAGTGAACGGTTGGGCACTGAGGAGTTTACAGAGTGAACGGTACGGCACTGAGGGGTTTACACAGTGAACGGTAGGGCACTGAGGAGTTTGCAGACTGAACGGTAGGGCACTGAGGAGTTTTCACAGTGAATGGTAGGGCACTGAGGAGTTTGCAGAGTGAACGGTCGTGCAGTGAGGTGTTTGCACAGTGAATGGTAGGGCACTGAGGAGTTTGTACTGTGAACGTTCGGGCACTGAGGAGTTTGTAGAGTGAACGGTAGGGCACTGAGGAGTTTACACAGTGAACAGAGCGGCACTGAGTTGTTTACACAGTGAACGGTAGGGCACTGAGGAGTTTACACAGTGAACGATAGGGCACTGAGGAGTTTGCAGGGTGAACGGTCGTGCACTGAGGAGTTTGCAGAGTGAACGGTAGGGCACTGAGGAGTTTACACAGTGAACGGTAGGGCACTGACGATTTTTCAGAGTGAACGGTAGGGCACTGAGGAGTTTACACAGTGAACGGTAGGGCACTGAGGAGTTTGCAGGGTGAACGGTAGGACACTGAGGGGTTTGCAGAGTGAACGGTAGGGCACTGAGGAGTTTACACAGTGAACGGTAGTGCACTGAGGAGTTTACACAGTGAATGGTCGGGCACTGAGGAGTTTGCAGAGTGAACGGCCGGGCACTGATGTGTTTGTACAGTGAACGGTAGGGCACTGAGGAGTTTACCGAGTGAACGATAGGGCACTGAGGTGTTTACACAGTGAAGGGTAGGGCACTGAGGTGTTTGCAGAGTGAACGGTAGGGCACTGAGGAGTTTTCACAGTGAACGGTAGGGCACTGAGGAATTTGCAGAGTGAATGGTAGGGCACTGAGGAGTTTGCAGAGTGAACGGTAGGGCACTGTGGAATTTGCATAGTGAACAGTAGGGCACTGAGGAGTTTACACAGTGAACGGTAGGGCACTGAGGAGTTTGCAGAGTGAACGGTCGGGCACTGAGGTGATGGCAGAGTGAACGGTAGGGCACTGAGGAGTTTGCAGAGTGAACGGTAGGGCATTGAGGGGTTTACACAGTGAACGGTAGGGCACTGAGGAGTTTGCACAGTGAATGGTAGGGCATTGAGGGGTTTACACAGTGAACGGTAGGGCAATGAGGAGTTTGCAGAGTGAATGGTAGGGCACTGAGGAGTTCACACAGTGAACGGTAGGGCACTGAGGAGTTTCCACAGTGAACGGTAGGGCACTGAGGAGTTTACACAGTGAATGGTAGGGCACTGAGGAGTTTGCAGACTGAACGGTAGGGCACTGAGGTGTTTACACAGTGAATGGCAGGGCACTGAGGTGTTTACACAGTGAACGGTAGGGCACTGAGGGGTTTGCAGAGTGAACGGTAGGGCATTGAGTAGTTTACACAGTGAACGGTAGGGCACTGAGGAGTTTGCAGACTGAACGGTAGGGCACTGAGGTGTTTACACAGTGAATGGCAGGGCACTGAGGTGTTTACACAGTGAACGGTAGGGCACTGAGGGGTTTGCAGAGTGAACGGTAGGGCGCTGAGGAGTTTACACAGTGAACGGTAGGGCACTGAGGAGTTTACACAGTGAACGGTAGGGCACTGAGGGGTTTGCAAAGTGAACGGTAGGGCACTAAGTAGTTTACATAGTGAACGGTAGGGCACTGAGGGGTTTGCAGAGTGAACGGTAGGGCACTGAGTAGTTTACACAGTGAACGGTAGGGCACTGAGGAGTCTGCAGAGTGAATGGTAGGGCACTGAGGTGATTACACCGTGAATGGTAGGGCACTGAGGGGTTTGCAGAGTGAACGGTAGGGCACTGAGGAGTTTACCCAGTGTACGGTAGGGCACTGAGGGTTTGCAGAGTGAACGGTAGAGCACTGAGGAGTTTGCAGACTGAACGGTAGGACACTGAGGAGTTTACACAGTGAACGGTAGGGCACTGAGGGGTTTACACAGTGAATGGTAGGGCACTGAGGAGATTGCACAGTGAACGGTAGGGAACTGAGGAGTTTGCAGAGTGAACTGCCGGGCACTGAGGTGTTTGCAGAGTGAATGGTAGGGCACAGAGGAGTTTACACAGTGAACGATAGGGCACTGAGGAGTTTACACAGTGAACGGTAGGGCACTGAGGAGTTTGCACTGTGAACGGTAGGGCATTGAGGAGTTTACAGAGTGAACGGTAGGGCACTGAGGAGTTTGCACAGTGAACGGTACGGCACTGAAGAGTTTGCAGAGTGAACTTTAGGGCAGTGAGGAGTTTGCACAGTGAACGGTAGGGCACTGAGGGGTTTGCAGAGTGAACTATTGGGCACTGAGGTGTTTACACAGTGAACGGTAGGGCACTGAGGGGTTTACACAGTGAATGGTCGGGCACTGAGGAGTTTGCAGAGTGAACGGTCGGGCACGAAGGAGTTTTCACAGTGAACAGTGGGGCACTGAGGAGTTTACACAGTGAACGGTAGGTCACTGAGGTGTTTACACAGTGAACGGTCAGGTACTGAGGTGTTTGTAGAGTGAACGGTAGTGCACTGAGGAGTTTACAGAGTGAACGGTAGGGCACTGAGGAGTTTGCACTGTGAACGTTCGGGCACTGAGGAGTTTGTAGAGTGAACGGTAGGGCACTGAGGAGTTTACACAGTGAACAGAGGGGCACTGAGTTGTTTACACAGTGAACAGTAGGGCACTGAGGAGTTTACACAGTGAACGATAGGGCACTGAGGAGTTCGCAGGGTGAACGGTAGTGCACTGAGGAGTTTGCAGAGTAAACGGTAGGGCACTGAGGAGTTTTCACAGTGAAAGTTTGGGCACTGAGTAGTTTGCAGAGTGAACGGTAGGGCACTGAGGAGTTTGCACCGTGAACGGTTGGGCACTGAGGAGTTTACAGAGTGAACGGTAGGGCACTGAGGGGTTTACACAGTGAACGGTTGGGCACTGAGGAGTTTGCAGAGTGAACGGTAGGGCACTGAGGAGTTTGCACAGTGAACGGTTGGGCACTGAGGAGTTTACAGAGTGAACGGTAGGGCACTGAGGGGTTTACACAGTGAACGGTAGGGCACTGAGGAGTTTGTAGACTGAACGGTAGGGCACTGAGGAGTTTTCACAGTGAATGGTAGGGCACTGAGGAGTTTGCAGAGTGAACGGTCGTGCAGTGAGGTGTTTGCACAGTGAATGGTAGGGCACTGAGGAGTTTGTACTGTGAAAGTTCGGGCACTGAGGAGTTTGTAGAGTGAACGGTAGGGCACTGAGGAGTTTACACAGTGAACAGAGCGGCACTGAGTTGTTTACACAGTGAACGGTAGGGCACTGAGGAGTTTACACAGTGAACGATAGGGCACTGGGGAGTTTGCAGGGTGAACGGTCGTGCACTGAGGAGTTTGCAGAGTGAACGGTAGGGCACTGAGGAGTTTACACAGTGAACGGTAGGGCACTGACGATTTTTCAGAGTGAACGGTAGGGCACTGAGGTGTTTACACAGTGAACGGTAGGGCACTGAGGGGTTTCCAGAGTGAACGGTAGGGCACTGAGGTGATTACACAGTGAACGGTAGGGCACTGAGGGGTTTACACAGTGAAAGGTAGGGCACTGAGGAGTTTGCAGAGTGAACGGTTGTGCACTGAGGTGTTTGCACAGTGAACGGTAGTGCACTGAGGAGTTTACACAGTGAATGGTCGGGCACTGAGGAGTTTGCAGAGTGAACGGCCGGGCACTGATGTGTTTGCACAGTGAACGGTAGGGCACTGAGGAGTTTACCGAGTGAACGATAGGGCACTGAGGTGTTTACACAGTAAAGGGTAGGGCACTGAGGTGTTTGCAGAGTGAACGGTAGGGCACTGAGGAGTTTTCACAGTGAACGGTAGGGCACTGAGGAATTTGCATAGTGAATGGTAGGGCACTGAGGAGTTTGCAGAGTGAACGGTAGGGCACTGTGGAATTTGCACAGTGAACAGTACGGCACTGAGGAGTTTACACAGTGAACGGTAGGGCACTGAGGAGTTTGCAGAGTGAACGGTCGGGCACTGAGGTGATGGCAGAGTGAACGGTAGGGCACTGAGGAGTTTGCAGAGTGAACAGTAGGGCATTGAGGGGTTTACACAGTGAACGGTAGGGCACTGAGGAGTTTGCACAGTGAATGGTAGGGCATTGAGGGGTTTACACAGTGAACGGTAGGGCAATAAGGAGTTTGCAGAGTGAATGGTAGGGCACTGAGGAGTTCACACAGTGAACGGTAGGGCACTGAGGAGTTTCCACAGTGAACGGTAGGGCACTGAGGAGTTTACACAGTGAATGGTAGGGCACTGAGGAGTTTGCAGACTGAACGGTAGGGCACTGAGGTGTTTACACAGTGAATGGCAGGGCACTGAGGTGTTTACACAGTGAACGGTAGGGCACTGAGGGGTTTGCAGAGTGAACGGTAGGGCACTGAGTAGTTTACACAGTGAACAGTAGGGCACTGAGGAGTCTGCAGAGTGAATGGTAGGGCACTGAGGTGATTACACAGTGAACGGTAGGGCACTGAGGGTTTGCAGAGTGAACGGTAGAGCACTGAGGAGTTTGCGGACTGAACGGTAGGACACTGAGGAGTTTACACAGTGAACGGTAGGGCACTGAGGGGTTTACACAGTGAATGGTAGGGCACTGAGGAGTTTGCACAGTGAACGGTAGGGAACTGAGGAGTTTGCAGAGTGAACTGCCGGGCACTGAGGTGTTTGCACAGTGAATGGTAGGGCACTGAGGAGTTTACCGAGTGAACGATAGGGCACTGAGGTGTTTACACAGTGAACGGTCGGGCACTGAGGTGTTTGTAGAGTGAACGGTAGTGCACTGAGGAGTTTGCAGAGTGAACGGTAGCGCACTGAGGAGTTTACACAGTGAATGGTAGGGCACTGAGGAGTTTGCAGAGTGAACGGTAGGGCACTGAGGAGTTTACACAGTGAACGGTAGGGCACTGAGGAGTTTGCAGAGTGAACGGTAGGGCACTGAGGGGTTTACACAGTGAACGGTAGGGCACTGAGGAGTTTGCAGACTGAACGGTAGGGCACTGAGGAGTTTTCACAGTGAATGGTAGGGCACTGAGGAGTTTGCAGAGTGAACGGTCGTGCAGTGAGGTGTTTGCACAGTGAATGGTAGGGCACTGAGGAGTTTACACAGTGAACGGTAGGGCACTGACGAGTTTTCAGAGTGAACGGTAGGGCACTGAGGAGTTTACACAGTGAACGGTAGGGCACTGAGCAGTTTACACAGTGAACGGTAGGGCACTGAGGGTTTTCCAGAGTGAACGGTAGGGCACTGAGGTGATTACACAGTGAATGGTAGGGCACTGAGGGGTTTGCACAGTGAACGGTAGGGCACTGAGGAGTTTACACAGTGAATGGTCGGGCACTGAGGAGTTTGCAGAGTGAACGGCCGGGCACTGATGTGTTTGCACAGTGAATGGTAGGGCACTGAGGAGTTTACCGAGTGAACGATAGGGCACTGAGGTGTTTACACAGTGAAGGGTAGGGCACTGAGGGGTTTGCAGAGTGAACGGTAGGGCACTGAGGAGTTTTCACAGTGAACGGTAGGGCACTGAGGAATTTGCAGAGTGAATGGTAGGGCACTGAGGAGTTTGCAGAGTGAACGGTAGGGCACTGTGGAATTTGCAGACTGAACGGTAGGGCACTGAGGTGTTTACACAGTGAATGGCAGGGCACTGAGGTGTTTACACAGTGAACGGTAGGGCACTGAGGGGTTTGCAGAGTGAACGGTAGGGCGCTGAGGAGTTTACACAGTGAACGGTAGGGCACTGAGGAGTTTACACAGTGAACGGTAGGGCACTGAGGGGTTTGCAAAGTGAACGGTAGGGCACTAAGTAGTTTACATAGTGAACGGTAGGGCACTGAGGGGTTTGCAGAGTGAACGGTAGGGCACTGAGTAGTTTACACAGTGAACGGTAGGGCACTGAGGAGTCTGCAGAGTGAATGGTAGGGCACTGAGGTGATTACACCGTGAATGGTAGGGCACTGAGGGGTTTGCAGAGTGAACGGTAGGGCACTGAGGAGTTTACCCAGTGTACGGTAGGGCACTGAGGGTTTGCAGAGTGAACGGTAGAGCACTGAGGAGTTTGCAGACTGAACGGTAGGACACTGAGGAGTTTACACAGTGAACGGTAGGGCACTGAGGGGTTTACACAGTGAATGGTAGGGCACTGAGGAGATTGCACAGTGAACGGTAGGGAACTGAGGAGTTTGCAGAGTGAACTGCCGGGCACTGAGGTGTTTGCAGAGTGAATGGTAGGGCACAGAGGAGTTTACACAGTGAACGATAGGGCACTGAGGAGTTTACACAGTGAACGGTAGGGCACTGAGGAGTTTGCACTGTGAACGGTAGGGCACTGAGGAGTTTACAGAGTGAACGGTAGGGCACTGAGGAGTTTGCACAGTGAACGGTACGGCACTGAAGAGTTTGCAGAGTGAACTTTAGGGCAGTGAGGAGTTTGCACAGTGAACGGTAGGGCACTGAGGGGTTTGCAGAGTGAACTATTGGGCACTGAGGTGTTTACACAGTGAACGGTAGGGCACTGAGGGGTTTACACAGTGAATGGTCGGGCACTGAGGAGTTTGCAGAGTGAACGGTCGGGCACGAAGGAGTTTTCACAGTGAACAGTGGGGCACTGAGGAGTTTACACAGTGAACGGTAGGTCACTGAGGTGTTTACACAGTGAACGGTCAGGTACTGAGGTGTTTGTAGAGTGAACGGTAGTGCACTGAGGAGTTTACAGAGTGAACGGTAGGGCACTGAGGAGTTTGCACTGTGAACGTTCGGGCACTGAGGAGTTTGTAGAGTGAACGGTAGGGCACTGAGGAGTTTACACAGTGAACAGAGGGGCACTGAGTTGTTTACACAGTGAACAGTAGGGCACTGAGGAGTTTACACAGTGAACGATAGGGCACTGAGGAGTTCGCAGGGTGAACGGTAGTGCACTGAGGAGTTTGCAGAGTAAACGGTAGGGCACTGAGGAGTTTTCACAGTGAAAGTTTGGGCACTGAGTAGTTTGCAGAGTGAACGGTAGGGCACTGAGGAGTTTGCACCGTGAACGGTTGGGCACTGAGGAGTTTACAGAGTGAACGGTAGGGCAGTGAGGGGTTTACACAGTGAACGGTTGGGCACTGAGGAGTTTGCAGAGTGAACGGTAGGGCACTGAGGAGTTTGCACAGTGAACGGTTGGGCACTGAGGAGTTTACAGAGTGAACGGTAGGGCACTGAGGGGTTTACACAGTGAACGGTAGGGCACTGAGGAGTTTGCAGACTGAACGGTAGGGCACTGAGGAGTTTTCACAGTGAATGGTAGGGCACTGAGGAGTTTGCAGAGTGAACGGTCGTGCAGTGAGGTGTTTGCACAGTGAATGGTAGGGCACTGAGGAGTTTGTACTGTGAACGTTCGGGCACTGAGGAGTTTGTAGAGTGAACGGTAGGGCACTGAGGAGTTTACACAGTGAACAGAGCGGCACTGAGTTGTTTACACAGTGAACGGTAGGGCACTGAGGAGTTTACACAGTGAACGATAGGGCACTGAGGAGTTTGCAGGGTGAACGGTCGTGCACTGAGGAGTTTGCAGAGTGAACGGTAGGGCACTGAGGAGTTTACACAGTGAACGGTAGGGCACTGACGATTTTTCAGAGTGAACGGTAGGGCACTGAGGTGTTTACACAGTGAACGGTAGGGCACTGAGGGGTTTCCAGAGTGAACGGTAGGGCACTGAGGTGATTACACAGTGAACGGTAGGGCACTGAGGGGTTTACACAGTGAAAGGTAGGGCACTGAGGAGTTTGCAGAGTGAACGGTTGTGCACTGAGGTGTTTGCACAGTGAACGGTAGTGCACTGAGGAGTTTACACAGTGAATGGTCGGGCACTGAGGAGTTTGCAGAGTGAACGGCCGGGCACTGATGTGTTTGCACAGTGAACGGTAGGGCACTGAGGAGTTTACCGAGTGAACGATAGGGCACTGAGGTGTTTACACAGTAAAGGGTAGGGCACTGAGGTGTTTGCAGAGTGAACGGTAGGGCACTGAGGAGTTTTCACAGTGAACGGTAGGGCACTGAGGAATTTGCAGAGTGAATGGTAGGGCACTGAGGAGTTTGCAGAGTGAACGGTAGGGCACTGTGGAATTTGCACAGTGAACAGTAGGGCACTGAGGAGTTTACACAGTGAACGGTAGGGCACTGAGGAGTTTGCAGAGTGAACGGTCGGGCACTGAGGTGATGGCAGAGTGAACGGTAGGGCACTGAGGAGTTTGCAGAGTGAACGGTAGGGCATTGAGGGGTTTACACAGTGAACGGTAGGGCACTGAGGAGTTTGCACAGTGAATGGTAGGGCATTGAGGGGTTTACACAGTGAACGGTAGGGCAATAAGGAGTTTGCAGAGTGAATGGTAGGGCACTGAGGAGTTCACACAGTGAACGGTAGGGCACTGAGGAGTTTCCACAGTGAACGGTAGGGCACTGAGGAGTTTACACAGTGAATGGTAGGGCACTGAGGAGTTTGCAGACTGAACGGTAGGGCACTGAGGTGTTTACACAGTGAATGGCAGGGCACTGAGGTGTTTACACAGTGAACGGTAGGGCACTGAGGGGTTTGCAGAGTGAACGGTAGGGCACTGAGTAGTTTACACAGTGAACAGTAGGGCACTGAGGAGTCTGCAGAGTGAATGGTAGGGCACTGAGGTGATTACACAGTGAACGGTAGGGCACTGAGGGTTTGCAGAGTGAACGGTAGAGCACTGAGGAGTTTGCGGACTGAACGGTAGGACACTGAGGAGTTTACACAGTGAACGGTAGGGCACTGAGGGGTTTACGCAGTGAATGGTAGGGCACTGAGGAGTTTGCACAGTGAACGGTAGGGAACTGAGGAGTTTGCAGAGTGAACTGCCGGGCACTGAGGTGTTTGCACAGTGAATGGTAGGGCACTGAGGAGTTTACCGAGTGAACGATAGGGCACTGAGGTGTTTACACAGTGAACGGTCGGGCACTGAGGTGTTTGTAGAGTGAACGGTAGTGCACTGAGGAGTTTGCAGAGTGAACGGTAGCGCACTGAGGAGTTTACACAGTGAATGGTAGGGCACTGAGGAGTTTGCAGAGTGAACGGTAGGGCACTGAGGAGTTTACACAGTGAACGGTAGGGCACTGAGGAGTTTGCAGAGTGAACGGTAGGGCACTGAGGGGTTTACACAGTGAACGGTAGGGCACTGAGGAGTTTGCAGACTGAACGGTAGGGCACTGAGGAGTTTTCACAGTGAATGGTAGGGCACTGAGGAGTTTGCAGAGTGAACGGTCGTGCAGTGAGGTGTTTGCACAGTGAATGGTAGGGCACTGAGGAGTTTGTACTGTGAACGTTTGGGCACTGAGGAGTTTGTAGAGTGAACGGTAGGGCACTGATGAGTTTACACAGTGAACAGAGGGGCACTGAGTTGTTTACACAATGAACGGTAGGGCACTGAGGAGTTTACACAGTGAACGATAGGGCACTGAGGAGTTTGCAGGGTGAACGGTAGTGCACTGAGGAGTTTGCAG
Source organism: Mobula birostris (assembly GCF_030028105.1). Taxonomy (NCBI): domain Eukaryota; kingdom Metazoa; phylum Chordata; class Chondrichthyes; order Myliobatiformes; family Myliobatidae; genus Mobula; species Mobula birostris. The sequence goes on along the minus strand of NC_092384.1, from coordinate 2,420,692 downwards.
AGTGAACGGTAGGGCACTGAGGAGTTTACACAGTGAACGGTAGGGCACTGACGAGTTTTCAGAGTGAACGGTAGGGCACTGAGGAGTTTACACAGTGAACGGTAGGGCACTGAGTAGTTTACACAGTGAACGGTAGGGCACTGAGGGTTTTCCAGAGTGAACGGTAGGGCACTGAGGTGATTACACAGTGAATGGTAGGGCACTGAGGGGTTTGCACAGTGAACGGTAGGGCACTGAGGAGTTTACACAGTGAATGGTCGGGCACTGAGGAGTTTGCAGAGTGAACGGCCGGGCACTGATGTGTTTGCACAGTGAATGGTAGGGCACTGAGGAGTTTACCGAGTGAACGATAGGGCACTGAGGTTTTTACACAGTGAAGGGTAGGGCACTGAGGGGTTTGCAGAGTGAACGGTAGGGCACTGAGGAGTTTTCACAGTGAACGGTAGGGCACTGAGGAATTTGCAGAGTGAATGGTAGGGCACTGAGGAGTTTGCAGAGTGAACGGTAGGGCACTGTGGAATTTGCACAGTGAACAGTAGGGCACTGAGGAGTTTACATAGTGAACGGTAGGGCACTGAGGAGTTTGCAGAGTGAACGGTCGGGCACTGAGGTGATTACACAGTGAATGGTAGGGCACTGAGGGGTTTGCAGAGTGAACGGTAGGGCACTGAGGAGTTTACCCAGTGAACGGTAGGGCACTGAGGGGTTTGCAGAGTGAACGGTAGAGCACTGAGGAGTTTGCAGACTGAACGGTAGGACACTGAGGAGTTTACACAGTGAACGGTTGGGCACTGAGGGGTTTACACAGTGAATGGTAGGGCACTGAGGAGTTTGCACAGTGAACGGTAGGGAACTGAGGAGTTTGCAGAGTGAACTGCCGGGCACTGTGGTGTTTGCACAGTGAATGGTAGGGCACTGAGGAGTTTACCGAGTGAACGATAGGGCACTGAGGTTTTTACACAGTGAAGGGTAGGGCACTGAGGGGTTTGCAGAGTGAACGGTAGGGCACTGAGGAGTTTTCACAGTGAACGGTAGGGCACTGAGGAATTTGCAGAGTGAATGGTAGGGCACTGAGGAGTTTGCAGAGTGAACGGTAGGGCACTGTGCAATTTGCACAGTGAACAGTAGGGCACTGAGGAGTTTACATAGTGAACGGTAGGGCACTGAGGAGTTTGCAGAGTGAACGGTCGGGCACTGAGGTGATTACACAGTGAATGGTAGGGCACTGAGGGGTTTGCAGAGTGAACGGTAGGGCACTGAGGAGTTTACCCAGTGAACGGTAGGGCACTGAGGGGTTTGCAGAGTGAACGGTAGAGCACTGAGGAGTTTGCAGACTGAACGGTAGGACACTGAGGAGTTTACACAGTGAACGGTTGGGCACTGAGGGGTTTACACAGTGAATGGTAGGGCACTGAGGAGTTTGCACAGTGAACGGTAGGGAACTGAGGAGTTTGCAGAGTGAACTGCCGGGCACTGTGGTGTTTGCACAGTGAATGGTAGGGCACTGAGGAGTTTACCGAGTGAACGATCGGGCACTGAGGAGTTTACACAGTGAATGGTAGGGCACTCAGTGGTTTTCGCAGTGAACGGTAGGGAACTGCGGAGTTTGCACAGTGAACTGTCGGGCACTGAAGAGTTTGCACAGTGAACGGTAGAGCACTGAGGGGTTTGCAGTGTGAACGGGAGGGTACTGAGGAGTTTTCACAGTGAACGGTAGGGCACTGAGGAGTTTGCACAGTGAACGGTAGGGCACTTAGGAGTTCACACAGTGAACTGTAGGGCACTGAGGAGTTTACACAGTGAACGGTAGGGCACTGAGGGGTTTGCAGAGTGAACGGTAGGGCACTGAGGAGATTTCACAGTGAACGGTAGGGCACTGAGGAGTTTGCAGAGTGAACGGTAGGGCACTGAGGAGTTTGCAGAGTGAACGGTAGTGCACTGAGGAGTTTACAGACTGAACGGTCGGGCACTGAGGTGTTTGCACAGTGAACAGTAGGGCACTGAGGAGTTTGCAGAGTTAACAGTCGGGCACTGAGGAGTTTACACAGTGAACTGTAGGGCACTGAGGAGTTTAAACAGTGAACGGTAGGGCACTGAGGGGTTTGCACAGTGAACGGTAGGGCACTGAGGAGTTTTCACAGTGAACGGTCGGGCACTGAGGAGTTTACACAGTGAACTATCGGGCACTGAGGAGTTTACACAGTGAACTGTAGGGCACTGAGGAGTTTGCAGAGTGAACGGTAGGGCACTAAGGAGTTTACACAGTGAACGGTAGGGCACTGAGGAGTTTGCAGAGTGAACGGTCGGCCACTGAGGAGTTTACACAGTGAAAGGTAGTGCACTGAGGAGTTTACAGAGTGAACGGTAGTGCACTGAGGAGTTTACAGACTGAACGGTCTGGCACTGAGGCATTTGCACAGTGAACGGTAGGGCACTGAGGAGTTTGCAGAGTTAACAATCGGGCACTGAGGAGGTTACACAGTGAACGGTAGGGCACTGAGGAGTTTGCAGAGTGAAAAGACGGGCACTGATGAGCTCACACAGTGAACGGTAGGGCACTGAGGAGTTTGCAGAGTGAACGGTACGGCACTGAGGAGGTTACACAGTGAACGGTAGGGCACTGAGGAGTTTACACAGTGAACGGTAGGGCACTGAGGAGTTTTCACTGTGAACGGTAGGGCACTGAGGAGTTTGCAGAGTGAAAGGTCGGGCACTGATGAGCTTACACATTGAACGGTAGGGCACTCAGGAGTTTGCACAGTGATCGGTCGGGCATTGAGGTGTTTACACAGTGAATGGTAGTGCACTGAGATGTTTGCAGAGTGAACGGTAGGGCACTGAGGAGTTTTCACTGTGAACCGTAGGGCACTGAGGAGTTTGCAGAGTGAACGGTAGGGCACTGAGGAGTTTGCAGAGTGAACGGTAGGGCACTGAGGAGTTTGCACTGTGAACAGTAGGGCACTGAGGAGTTTACACAGTGAACGTTATGGCACTGAGGGGTTTGCAGACTGAACGGTAGGGCACTGAGGAGTTTTCACAGTGAACGGCAGGGCACTGAGGAGTTTGCAGAGTGAACGGTAGGGCACTGCGGAGTTTGCAGAGTGAACGGTAGGGCACTGAGGAGTTTGCTCAGTGAACGGTAGGGCACTGAGGAGTTTACACAGTGAACTGTAGGGCACTGAGGAGTTTGCAGAATGAACGGTAGGGCAATGAGGGCTTTACAGAGTGAACGGTCGGGCACTGAGGAGTTTGCAGAGTGAACGGTCGGGCACTGAGTGGTTTGCAGAGTTAACGGTAGGGCACTGAGGGGTTTACACAGTGAACGATAGGGCACTGAGGAGTTTACACAGTGAACGGTAGGGCACTGAGGTGATTACACAGTGAAAAGTAGGGCACTGAGGAGTTTACACAGTGAATGGTAGGGCACTAAGGGGTTTTCAGAGTGAATGGTAGGGCACTGAGGAGTTTGCACAGTGAACGGTAGGGCACTGAGGAGTTTGCAGAGTGAACTTTAGGGCACTGAGGAGTTTGCACAGTGAACGGTAGGGCACTGAGGAGTTTGCAGAGTGAACGTTCGGGCACTGAGAAGTTTGCAGAGTGAACGGTCGGGCACTGAGGAGTTTACACAGTGAACGGTAGGGCACTGAGGGGTTTGCAGAGTGAATGGTAGGGCACTGATGAGATTTCACAGTGAACGGTAGGGCACTGAGGAGTTTGCAGAGTGAACGGTAGGGCACTGAGGGGTTTACAGAGTGAACGGTCGGGCACTGAGGTGTTTGCACCGTGAACGGTAGTGCACTGAGGAGTTTACAGAGTGAACGGTAGGGCACTGAGCAGTTTACAGAGTGAGCGATAGGGCACTGAGGTGTTTACACAATAAACGGTAGGGCACTGAGGAGTTTGCACAGTGAACGGTAGGGCACTGAGGTGTTTGCAGAGTGAACGGTAGGGCATTGAGGGGTTTACACAGTGAACGGTAGGGCACTGAGGAGTTTGCACAGTGAATGGTAGGGCATTGAGGGGTTTACACAGTGAACGGTAGGGCAATAAGGAGTTTGCAGAGTGAATGGTAGGGCACTGAGGAGTTCACACAGTGAACGGTAGGGCACTGAGGAGTTTCCACAGTGAACGGTAGGGCACTGAGGAGTTTACACAGTGAATGGTAGGGCACTGAGGAGTTTGCAGACTGAACGGTAGGGCACTGAGGTGTTTACACAGTGAATGGCAGGGCACTGAGGTGTTTACACAGTGAACGGTAGGGCACTGAGGGGTTTGCAGAGTGAACGGTCGGGCACTGAGTAGTTTACACAGTGAACGGTAGGGCACTGAGGAGTCTGCAGAGTGAATGGTAGGGCACTGAGGTGATTACACAGTGAACGGTAGGGCACTGAGGGTTTGCAGAGTGAACGGTAGAGCACTGAGGAGTTTGCAGACTGAACGGTAGGACACTGAGGAGTTTACACAGTGAACGGTAGGGCACTGAGGGGTTTACACAGTGAATGGTAGGGCACTGAGGAGTTTGCACAGTGAACGGTAGGGAACTGAGGAGTTTGCAGAGTGAACTGCCGGGCACTGAGGTGTTTGCACAGTGAATGGTAGGGCACTGAGGAGTTTACCGAGTGAACGATAGGGCACTGAGGTGTTTACACAGTGAACGGTCGGGCACTGAGGTGTTTGTAGAGTGAACGGTAGTGCACTGAGGAGTTTGCAGAGTGAACGGTAGCGCACTGAGGAGTTTACACAGTGAACGGTAGGGCACTGAGGAGTTTGCAGAGTGAACGGTAGGGCACTGAGGAGTTTACACAGTGAACGGTAGGGCACTGAGGAGTTTGCAGAGTGAACGGTAGGGCACTGAGGGGTTTACACAGTGAACGGTAGGGCACTGAGGAGTTTGCAGACTGAACGGTAGGGCACTGAGGAGTTTTCACAGTGAATGGTAGGGCACTGAGGAGTTTGCAGAGTGAACGGTCGTGCAGTGAGGTGTTTGCACAGTGAATGGTAGGGCACTGAGGAGTTTGTACTGTGAACGTTTGGGCACTGAGGAGTTTGTAGAGTGAACGGTAGGGCACTGATGAGTTTACACAGTGAACAGAGGGGCACTGAGTTGTTTACACAATGAACGGTAGGGCACTGAGGAGTTTACACAGTGAACGATAGGGCACTGAGGAGTTTGCAGGGTGAACGGTAGTGCACTGAGGAGTTTGCAGAGTGAACGGTAGGGCACTGAGGAGTTTACACAGTGAACGGTAGGGCACTGACGAGTTTTCAGAGTGAACGGTAGGGCACTGAGGAGTTTACACAGTGAACGGTAGGGCACTGAGTAGTTTACACAGTGAACGGTAGGGCACTGAGGGTTTTCCAGAGTGAACGGTAGGGCACTGAGGTGATTACACAGTGAATGGTAGGGCACTGAGGGGTTTGCACAGTGAACGGTAGGGCACTGAGGAGTTTACACAGTGAATGGTCGGGCACTGAGGAGTTTGCAGAGTGAACGGCCGGGCACTGATGTGTTTGCACAGTGAATGGTAGGGCTCTGAGGAGTTTACCGAGTGAACGATAGGGCACTGAGGTGTTTACACAGTGAAGGGTAGGGCACTGAGGGGTTTGCAGAGTGAACGGTAGGGCACTGAGGAGTTTTCACAGTGAACGGTAGGGCACTGAGGAATTTGCAGAGTGAATGGTAGGGCACTGAGGAGTTTGCAGAGTGAACGGTAGGGCACTGTGGAATTTGCACAGTGAACAGTAGGGCACTGAGGAGTTTACATAGTGAACGGTAGGGCACTGACGAGTTTTCAGAGTGAAAGGTCGGGCACTGATGAGCTTACACAGTGAACGGTAGGGCACTGAGGAGTTTGCACAGTGAACGGTAGGGCGCTGAGGAGTTTGCGGGGTGAACGGTAGGGCACTGAGGAGTTTGCACAGTGAACGGTCGGGCATTGAGGTGTTTACACAGTGAATGGTAGGGCACTGAGATGTTTGCAGAGTGAACGGTAGGGCACTGAGGAGTTTTCACAGTGAACGGTAGGGCACTGAGGAGTTTGCAGAGTGAATGGTAGGGCACTGAGGAGTTTGCACAGTGAACGGTAGGGCACTGAGGAGTTTACACAGTGAACGGTAGGGCACTGAGGGGTTTACAGACTGAACGGTAGGGCACTGAGGAGTTTTCACAGTGAACGGTAGGGCACTGAGGAGTTTACAGAGTGAACGGTCGGGCACTGAGGAGTTTGCAGAGTGAACGGTAGGGCACTAAGGAGTTTGCAGAGTGAACTGTCGGCCACTGAGGAGTTTACACAGTGAAAGGTCGGGCACTGATGAGCTTACACAGTGAACGGTAGGGCACTCAGGGGTTTTCACAGTGAACGGTAGTGCACTGAGGAGTTGACAAAGTGAACGGTAGGGCACTGAGGAGTTTGCAGAGTTAACAGTCGGGCACTGAGGAGGTTACACAGTGAACGGTAGGGCACTGAGGAGTTTGCACAGTGAACGGTAGGGCACTGAGGAGGTTACACAGTGAATTGTAGGGCACTGATGAGTTTTCACTGTGAACGGTAGGGCACTGAGGAGTTTGCACAGTGAACGGTCGGGCATTGAGGTGTTTTCACTGTGAACGGTAGGGCACTGAGGAGTTTGCACAGTGAACGGTCGGGCATTGAGGTGTTTACACAGTGAACGGTAGGGCACTGAGGAGTTTACACAGTGAATGGTAGGGCACTGAGGAGTTTGCAGAGTGAACGGTAGGGCACTGAGGGGTTTGCAGAGTGAATGGGAGGGCACTGAGGAGTTTACAGAGTGAACGTTAGGGCACTGAGGAGTTTACAGAGTGAGCGATAGGGCACTGAGGAGTTTGCAGAGTGAACGGTAGGGCACTGAGGAGTTTGCACAGTGAACGGTCGGGCAATGAGGAGTTTGCAGAGTGAACGGTCGGGCATTGAGGTGTTTACACAGTGAACGGTAGGGCACTGAGGAGTTTGCAGAGTGAAAGGTCGGGCACTGATGAGCTTACACAGTGAACGGTAGGGCACTGAGGAGTTTGCACAGTGAACGGTAGGGCGCTGAGGAGTTTGCGGGGTGAACGGTAAGGCACTGAGCAGTTTTCACAGTGAACGGTATGGCACTGAGGAGTTTGCACAGTGAACGGTAGGGCACTGAGGAGCTTACACAGTGAACGGTAGGGCACTGAGGGGTTTACAGACTGAACGGTAGGGCACTGAGGAGTTTTCACAGTGAACGGTAGGGCACTGAGGAGTTTACAGAGTGAACGGTCGGGCACTGAGGAGTTTGCAGAGTGAACGGTAGGGCACTAAGGAGTTTGCAGAGTGAACTGTCGGCCACAGAGGAGTTTACACAGTGAAAGGTCGGGCACTCATGAGCTTACACAGTGAACGGTAGGGCACTCAGGGGTTTTCACAGTGAACGGTAGGGAACTGCGGAGTTTGCACACTGAACGGTAAGGCACTGAAGAGTTTGCAGAGTGAACTTTAGGGCACTGAGGAGTTTGCACAGTGAACGGTAGGGCACTGAGGTGTTTTCACAGTGAACGGTAGTGCACTGAGGAGTTTGCAGGGTGAACGGAAGTGCACTGAGGAGTTTACAAAGTGAACGGTAGGGCACTGAGGAGTTTGCAGAGTTAACAGTCGGGCACTGAGGAGGTTACACAGTGAACGGTAGGGCACTGAGGAGTTTGCACAGTGAACGGTAGGGCACTGAGGAGGTTACACAGTGAATTGTAGGGCACTGATGAGTTTTCACTGTGAACGGCAGGGCACTGAGGAGTTTGCACAGTGAACGGTCGGGCATTGAGGTGTTTTCACTGTGAACGGTAGGGCACTGAGGAGTTTGCACAGTGAACGGTCGGGCATTGAGGTGTTTACACAGTGAACGGTAGGGCACTGAGGAGTTTACACAGTGAATGGTAGGGCACTGAGGAGTTTGCAGAGTGAACGGTAGGGCACTGAGGGGTTTGCAGAGTGAATGGGAGGGCACTGAGGAGTTTGCAGAGTGAACGTTAGGGCACTGAGGAGTTTACAGAGTGAGCGATAGGGCACTGAGGAGTTTGCAGAGTGAACGGTAGGGCACTGAGGAGTTTGCACAGTCAACGGTCGAGAAATGAGGAGTTTGCAGAGTGAACGGTCGGGCATTGAGGTGTTTACACAGTGAACAGTAGGGCACTGAGGAGTTTGCAGAGTGAAAGGTCGGGCACTGATGAGCTTACACAGTGAACGGTAGGGCACTGAGGAGTTTGTTGAGTGAACGGTAGGGCACTGAGGAGGTTACACAGAGAACGGTAGGGCACTGAAGAGTTTACACAGTGAACGGTAGGGCACTGAGGAGTTTTCACTGTGAACGGTAGGGCACTGAGATGTTTGCAGAGTGAAAGGTCGGGCACTGATGAGCTTACACAGTGAACGGTAGGGCACTGAGGAGTTTGCACAGTGAACGGTAGGGCGCTGAGGAGTTTGCGGGGTGAACGGTAAGGCACTGAGCAGTTTTCACAGTGAACGGTATGGCACTGAGGAGTTTGCACAGTGAACGGTAGGGCACTGAGGAGCTTACACAGTGAACGGTAGGGCACTGAGGGGTTTACAGACTGAACGGTAGGGCACTGAGGAGTTTTCACAGTGAACGGTAGGGCACTGAGGAGTTTGCAGAGTGAACGGTGGGGCACTGAGGGGTTTACAGATTGAACGGTCGGGCACTGAGGTGTTTGCACCGTGAACGGTAGTGCACTGAGGAGTTTGCAGAGTGAACGGTAGGGCACTGAGGAGTTTACAGAGTGAGCGATAGGGCACTGAGGTGTTTACACAATAAACGGTAGGGCACTGAGGAGTTTGCAGAGTTAACGGTAGGGCACTGAAGAGTTTGCAGTGTGAACTTTAGGGCACTGAGGAGTTTGCATTGTGAACGGTAGGGCACTCAGGAGTTTGCAGAGTGAACGTTAGGGCACTGAGGAGTTTGCACAGTGAACGGTAGGGCACTGAGGGGTTTTCACAGTGAACGGTAGTGCACTGAGGAGTTTGCAGGGTGAACGGAAGTGCACTGAGGAGTTTACAAAGTGAACGGTAGGGCACTGAGGAGTTTGCAGAGTTAACAGTCGGGCACTGAGGAGGTTACACAGTGAACGGTAGGGCACTGAGGAGTTTGCACAGTGAACGGTAGGGCACTGAGGAGGTTACACAGTGAATTGTAGGGCACTGAGGAGTTTTCACTGTGAACGGTAGGGCACTGAGGAGTTTGCACAGTGAACGGTCGGGCACTGAGGTGTTTACACAATAAACGGTAGGGCACTGAGGAGTTTGCAGAGTGAACGGTAGGGCACTGAGGGGTTTGCAGAGTGAATGGGAGGGCACTGAGGAGTTTGCAGAGTGAACGTTAGGGCACTCAGGAGTTTACAGAGTGAGCGATAGGGCACTGATGGGTTTGCAGAGTGAACGGTAGGGCACTGAGGAGATTTCACAGTGAACGGTAGGGCACTGAGGAGTTTGCAGAGTGAACGGTCGGGCGCTGAGGAGTTTGCGGGGTGAACGGTAGGGCACTGAGGAGTTTGCACAGTGAACGGTCGGGCATTGAGGTGTTTACACAGTGAATGGTAGGGCACTGAGATGTTTGCAGAGTGAACGGTAGGGCACTGAGGAGTTTGCAGAGTGAATGGTAGGGCACTGAGGAGTTTGCACAGTGAACGGTAGGGCACTGAGGAGTTTACACAGTGAACGGTAGGGCACTGAGGGGTTTACAGACTGAACGGTAGGGCACTGAGGAGTTTTCACAGTGAACGGTAGGGCACTGAGGAGTTTACAGAGTGAACGGTCGGGCACTGAGGAGTTTGCAGAGTGAACGGTAGGGCACTAAGGAGTTTGCAGAGTGAACTGTCGGCCACTGAGGAGTTTACACAGTGAAAGGTCGGGCACTGATGAGCTTACACAGTGAACGGTAGGGCACTGAGGAGTTTGCAGAGTGAACGGTCGGGCACTGAGGAGTTTGCTCAGTGAACAGTAGGGCACTGAGGAGTTTACACAGTGAACTGTAGGGCACTGAGGAGTTTGCAGAATGAACGGTAGGGCGCTAAGGAGTTTACACAGTGAACAGTAGGGCACTGAGGAGTTTGCAGAGTGAACGGTAGGGCACTGAGGGGTTTACAGAGTGAACGGTCGGGCACTGAGGAGTTTACACAGTGAACGGTAGGGCACTCAGGGGTTTTCACAGTGAACGGTAGGGAACTGCGGAGTTTGCACACTGAACGGTAGGGCACTGAAGAGTTTGCAGAGTGAACTTTAGGGCACTGAGGAGTTTGCACAGTGAACGGTAGGGCACTGAGGGGTTTTCACAGTGAACGGTAGTGCACTGAGGAGTTTGCAGGGTGAACGGAAGTGCACTGAGGAGTTTACAAAGTGAACGGTAGGGCACTGAGGAGTTTGCAGAGTTAACAGTCGGGCACTGAGGAGGTTACACAGTGAACGGTAGGGCACTGAGGAGTTTGCACAGTGAACGGTAGGGCACTGAGGAGGTTACACAGTGAATTGTAGGGCACTGAGGAGTTTTCACTGTGAACGGTAGGGCACTGAGGAGTTTGCACAGTGAACGGTAGGGCACTGAGGAGTTTACACAGTGAATGGTAGGGCACTGAGGAGTTTGCAGAGTGAACGGTAGGGCACTGAGGGGTTTGCAGAGTGAATGGGAGGGCACTGAGTAGTTTGCAGAGTGAACGTTAGGGCACTGAGGAGTTTACAGAGTGAGCGATAGGGCACTGAGGAGTTTGCAGAGTGAACGGTAGGGCACTGAGGAGTTTGCACAGTGAATGGTCGGGCAATGAGGAGTTTGCAGAGTGAACGGTCGGGCATTGAGGTGTTTACACAGTGAACGGTAGGGCACTGAGGAGTTTACAGAGTGAAAGGTCGGGCACTGATGAGCTTACACAGTGAACGGTAGGGCACTGAGGAGTTTGTTGAGTGAACGGTAGGGCACTGAGGAGGTTACACAGAGAACGGTAGGGCACTGAAGAGTTTACACAGTGAACGGTAGGGCACTGAGGAGTTTTCACTGTGAACGGTAGGGCACTGAGATGTTTGCAGAGTGAAAGGTCGGGCACTGATGAGCTTACACAGTGAACGGTAGGGCACTGAGGAGTTTGCACAGTGAACGGTAGGGCGCTGAGGAGTTTGCGGGGTGAACGGTAAGGCACTGAGCAGTTTTCACAGTGAACGGTATGGCACTGAGGAGTTTACACAGTGAACGGTAGGGCACTGAGGAGTTTGCAGACTGAACGGTAGGGCACTGAGGAGTTGACACAGTGAACGGTCGGGCACTGAGGGGTTTACAGAGTGAACGGTAGGGCACTGAGGACTTTACACAGTGAACGGTAGGGCACTGAGGAGTTTGCACAGTGAACGGTTGGGCACTGAGGAGTTTGCACAGTGAACGGTAGGGCACTGAGGAGTTTACACAGTGAAGTGTAGGGCACTGAGGAGTTTGCAGAATGAACGGTAGGGCACTGAGGAGTTTACACAGTGAATGGTAGGGCACTGAGGGGTTTGCAGAGTGAATGGTAGGGCACTGAGGAGTTTATACTGTGAACGGTAGGGCACTGAGGTGTTTGCACCGTGAACGGTAGTGCACTGAGGAATTTGCAGAGTGAAGTGTAGGGTTCTAAGGAGTTTACACAGTGAAAGGTAGGGCACTGAGGAGTTTACAGAGTAAACTGTAGTGCACTGAGGAGTTTACAGAGTGAATGGTCAGGCACTGAGGTGTTTGCACAGTGAACGGTAGGGCACTGAGGAGTTTACACAGTGAATGGTAGGGCACTGATGAGTTTGCACAGTGAACGGTAGGGCACTGAGGAGTTTGCAGAGTGAAAGGTCGGGCACTGAGGTGTTTGCAGAGTGAACGGTAGGGCACTGAGGAGTTTACACAGTGAACGGTAGGGTACTGAGAAGTTTTCACTGTGAATGGTAGGGCACTGAGGAGTTTGCAGAGTGAACGGTAGGGCACTGAGGAGTTTGCAGAGTGAACGGAAGGGCACTGAGGAGTTTACACAGTGAACGGTGGGGCACTGAGGAGTTTACAGAGTGAATGGTAGGGCACTGAGGAGTTTGCAGACTGAACGGAAGGGCACTGAGGTGTTTACACAGTGAACGGTAGGGCACTGAGTAGTTTACACAGTGACTGGTCGGGCACTGAGGTGTTTGTAGAGTGAACGGTAGGGCACTGAGGAGTTTACACAGTGAACGCTAGGGTACTGAGAAGTTTTCACTGTGAATGGTAGGGCACTGAGGAGTTTGCAGAGTGAACGGTAGGGCACTGAGGAGTTTGCAGAGTGAACGGAAGGGCACTGAGGAGTTTACACAGTGAACGGTAGGGCACTGAGGAGTTTACAGAGTGAATGGTAGGGCACTGAGGAGTTTGCAGACTGAACGGAAGGGCACTGAGGTGTTTACACAGTGAACGGTAGGGCACTGAGTAGTTTACACAGTGACTGGTCGGGCACTGAGGGGTTTGCAGAGTGAACGGTTGGGCACTGAGGAGTTTGCAGAGTGAACGGTAGGGCACTGAGGAGTTGGCAGAGTGAACGGTAGGGCATTGAGGAGTTTACACAGTGAACGGTAGGGCACTGAGGAGTTTGCAGGGTGAACGGTAGTGCACTGAGGAGTTTGCAGAGTGAACAGTAGTGCACTGAGGAGTTTGCACAGTGAACTGTCGGGCACTGAGGAGTTTACACAGTGAACGGTAGGGCACTGAGGAGTTTACAGACTGAACGGAAGTGCACTGAGGAGTTTGCAGCGTGAATGGTAGGGCACTGAGGGGTTTGCAGAGTGAACGGTAGGGCACTGAGGAGTTTGCACAGTGAACGGTAGGGCACTGAGGGGTTTGCAGAGTGAACGGTAGGGCACTGAGGAGTTTACACAGTGAACGGTAGGGCACTGAGGGGTTTGCAGAGTGAACGGTAGGGCACTGAGAGGTTTACACAGTGAATGGTAGGGTACTGAGGAGTTTGCAGACTGAACGGTTGTGCACTGAGGTGTTTGCACAGTGAATGATAGGGCACTGAGGAGTTTGCAGAGTGAACGGCCGGGCACTGAGGTGTTTGCACAGTGAATGGTAGGGCACTGAGGAGTTTACCGAGTGAATGGTAGGGCACTGAGGAGTTTGCAGAGTGAACGGTAGGGCACTGAGGAGTTCACAGAGTGAACGGTCGGGCACTCAGGTGTTTGCACCGGGAACGGTAGTGCACTGCGGAGTTTGCAGAGTGAACGGTTGGGCACTGAGGGGTTTACACAGTGAATGGTAGGGCACTGATGAGGTTACAGAGTGAACAATGGGGCACTGAGGTGTTTACACAGTGAACGGTAGGGCACTCAAGTGTTTGTACAGTGAACGGTAGGGCACTGAGGGGTTTGCTGAGTGAACGGTCAGGCAATGAGGGGTTTGCAGAGTTAACGGTAGGGCACTGAGGGGTTTACACAGTGAACGGTAGTGCACTGAGGAGTTTGCAGAGTGAACGGTAGGGCACTGAGGAGTTTACACAGTGAACGGTAGGACACTGAGGAATTTGCAGAGTGAACGGTAGGGCACTGAGGAGTTTGCAGACTGAACGGTAGGGCACTGAGGAGTTGACACAGTGAACGGTAGGGCACTGAGGGGTTTACAGAGTGAACGGTAGGGCACTGAGGTGATTAAACAGTGACTGATAGGCCACTGAGGGGTTTACAGACTGAACGGTAGGGCACTGAGGAGTTTGCAGAGTGAATGGTAGGACGCTGAGGGGTTTGCAGAGTGAACGGTAGCGCACTGAGGGGTTTACACAGTGAACGGTAGGGCACTGAGGAGTTTACACAGTCAATGGTAGGGCACTGAGGAGTTTGCACAGTGAACGGTAGGGCACTGAGGAGTTTGCAGAGTGAACGGTCGACCACTGAGGAGTTTGCAGAGTGAACGGCCGGGCACTGAGGTGTTTGCACAGTGAATGGTAGGGCACTGAGTAGTTTGCACAGTGAACGGTAGGGCCCTGAGGAGTTTGCAGAGTGAACGGTAGGGCACTGAGGAATTTGCAGAGTGAACGGTAGGGCACTGGGGAGTTTGCACCATGAACGGTAGTGCACTGAGGAGTTTGCAGAGTGAAGGGTAGGGCACTAAGGAGTTTACACAGTGAACGGTAGGGCACTGAGGAGTTTGCACAGTGAACGGTAGGACACTGAGGTGTTTGTACGGTGAACGGTAGGGCACTGAGGAGTTTGCAGACTTAACGGTCGGGCACTGAGGAGTTTACACAGTGAATGGTAGGGCACTGAGGAGTTTACACAGTGAACGGTAGGGCACTGAGGAGTTTGCAGAGTGAACGGTAGGACACTGAGGTGTTTACACAGTGAACGGTCGGGCACTGAGGTGTTTGTAGAGTGAACGGTAGGGCACTGAGGAGTTTGTAGAGTGAACGGTAGGGCACTGAGGAGTTTGCACAGTGAACGGTAGGGCACTGAGGAGTTTGCAGAGTGAACGGTAGGGCACTGAGGAGTTTACACAGTGAACAGAGGGGCACTGAGTTGTTTACACAATGAACGATAGGGCACTGAGGAGTTTGTACGGTGACCGGTAGTACACTGAGGAGTTTGCAGACTGAACAGAAGGGCATTGAGGTGTTTACACAGTGAACGGTAGGGCACTCAGTAGTTTACACAGTGACTGGTAGGGCACTGAGGGGTTTGTAGAGTGAACGGCAGTGCATTGAGGGGTTTGTAGAGTGAACGGCAGTGCACTGAGGAGTTTGCAGAGTGAACGGTAGGACACTGAGGGGTTTGCAGAGTGAACGGTAGGGCACTGAGGAGTTTGCAGAGTCAACGGTAGGGCACTGAGGAGTTTGCAGAGTGAACTGTAGGGCACTGAGGAGTTTACACAGTGAACGGTAGGGCACTGAGGAGTTTGCAGACTGAACGGTAGGGCACTGAGGAGTTGACACAGTGAACGGTAGGACACTGAGGTGTTTGTACGGTGAACGGTAGGGCACTGAGGAGCTTACAGAGTGAACGGTAGGGCACTGAGGAGTTTACACAGTGAATGGTAGGGCACTGAGAGGTTTGCAGAGTGAATGGTAGGGCACTGAGGAGTTTACACAGTGAACGGTTGGGCACTGAGGAGTTTGCACAGTGAACGATAGGGCACTGAGGAGTTTACACAGTGAAGTGTAGGGCACTGAGGAATTTGCAGAATGAACGGTAGGGCACTGAGGTGTTTACACAGTGAACGGTAGGGCACTGAGTAGTTTACACAGTGACTGGTTGGGCACTGAGGGGTTTGTAGAGTGAACGGTAGGGCACTAAGGAGTTTACGCAGTGAACGGTAGGACACTGAGGGGTTTGCAGAGTGAACGGTAGGGCACTAAGGAGTTTACACAGTGAACGGTAGGGCACTGAGGAGTTTGCACAGTGAACGGTTGGGCACTGAGGAGTTTGCAGAGTGAATGGTAGGGCACTGAGGAGTTTGCAGGGTAAACGGTAGTGCACTGAGGAGTTTGCAGAGTGAACGGTAGGGCACTGAGGAGTTTACACAGTGAACGGTAGGGCACTGACGAGTTTGCAGAGTGAATGATAGGGCACTGAGGACTTTACACAGTGAACGGTAGGGCACTGAGGAGTTTGCAGGGTGAGCGGTAGTGCACTGAGGAGTTTGCAGAGTGAACGGTAGTGCACTGAGGAGTTTGCACAGTGAACGGTCGGGCACTGAGGAGTTTGCACAGTGAACGGTAGGGCACTGAGGGGTTTGCAGAGTGAACGGTAGGGCACTGAGGAGTTTACACAGTGAACGGTAGGGCACTGAGGGGTTTGCAGAGTGAACGGTAGGGCACTGAGAGGTTTACACAGTGAATGGTAGGGTACTGAGGAGTTTGCAGACTGAACGGTTGTGCACTGAGGTGTTTGCACAGTGAATGATAGGGCACTGAGGAGTTTGCAGAGTGAACGGCCGGGCACTGAGGTGTTTGCACAGTGAATGGTAGGGCACTGAGGAGTTTACCGAGTGAATGGTAGGGCACTGAGGAGTTTGCAGAGTGAACGGTAGGGCACTGAGGAGTTCACAGAGTGAACGGTCGGGCACTCAGGTGTTTGCACCGGGAACGGTAGTGCACTGCGGAGTTTGCAGAGTGAACGGTTGGGCACTGAGGGGTTTACACAGTGAATG
This sequence comes from Mobula birostris, assembly GCF_030028105.1. Classification (NCBI taxonomy): domain Eukaryota; kingdom Metazoa; phylum Chordata; class Chondrichthyes; order Myliobatiformes; family Myliobatidae; genus Mobula; species Mobula birostris. The sequence continues at coordinate 2,404,534 of NC_092384.1, read as the reverse complement.
GTAGGGCACTGATGAGGTTACAGAGTGAACAATGGGGCACTGAGGTGTTTACACAGTGAACGGTAGGGCACTCAAGTGTTTGTACAGTGAACGGTAGGGCACTGAGGGGTTTGCTGAGTGAACGGTCAGGCAATGAGGGGTTTGCAGAGTTAACGGTAGGGCACTGAGGGGTTTACACAGTGAACGGTAGTGCACTGAGGAGTTTGCAGAGTGAACGGTAGGGCACTGAGGAGTTTACACAGTGAACGGTAGGACACTGAGGAATTTGCAGAGTGAACGGTAGGGCACTGAGGAGTTTGCAGACTGAACGGTAGGGCACTGAGGAGTTGACACAGTGAACGGTAGGGCACTGAGGGGTTTACAGAGTGAACGGTAGGGCATTGAGGTGATTAAACAGTGACTGATAGGCCACTGAGGGGTTTACAGACTGAACGGTAGGGCACTGAGGAGTTTGCAGAGTGAATGGTAGGACGCTGAGGGGTTTGCAGAGTGAACGGTAGCGCACTGAGGGGTTTACACAGTGAACGGTAGGGCACTGAGGAGTTTACACAGTCAATGGTAGGGCACTGAGGAGTTTGCACAGTGAACGGTAGGGCACTGAGGAGTTTGCAGAGTGAACGGTCGACCACTGAGGAGTTTGCAGAGTGAACGGCCGGGCACTGAGGTGTTTGCACAGTGAATGGTAGGGCACTGAGTAGTTTGCACAGTGAACGGTAGGGCCCTGAGGAGTTTGCAGAGTGAACGGTAGGGCACTGAGGAATTTGCAGAGTGAACGGTAGGGCACTGGGGAGTTTGCACCATGAACGGTAGTGCACTGAGGAGTTTGCAGAGTGAAGGGTAGGGCACTAAGGAGTTTACACAGTGAACGGTAGGGCACTGAGGAGTTTGCACAGTGAACGGTAGGACACTGAGGTGTTTGTACGGTGAACGGTAGGGCACTGAGGAGTTTGCAGACTTAACGGTCGGGCACTGAGGAGTTTACACAGTGAATGGTAGGGCACTGAGGAGTTTACACAGTGAACGGTAGGGCACTGAGGAGTTTACAGAGTGAACGGTAGGACACTGAGGTGTTTACACAGTGAACGGTCGGGCACTGAGGTGTTTGTAGAGTGAACGGTAGGGCACTGAGGAGTTTGTAGAGTGAACGGTAGGGCACTGAGGAGTTTGCACAGTGAACGGTAGGGCACTGAGGAGTTTGCAGAGTGAACGGTAGGGCACTGAGGAGTTTACACAGTGAACAGAGGGGCACTGAGTTGTTTACACAATGAACGATAGGGCACTGAGGAGTTTGTACGGTGACCGGTAGTACACTGAGGAGTTTGCAGACTGAACGGAAGGGCATTGAGGTGTTTACACAGTGAACGGTAGGGCACTCAGTAGTTTACACAGTGACTGGTACGGCACTGAGGGGTTTGTAGAGTGAACGGCAGTGCATTGAGGGGTTTGTAGAGTGAACGGCAGTGCACTGAGGAGTTTGCAGAGTGAACGGTAGGACACTGAGGGGTTTGCAGAGTGAACGGTAGGGCACTGAGGAGTTTGCAGAGTCAACGGTAGGGCACTGAGGAGTTTGCAGAGTGAACTGTAGGGCACTGAGGAGTTTACACAGTGAACGGTAGGGCACTGAGGAGTTTACACAGTGAACGGTAGGGCACTGAGGAGTTTGCAGACTGAACGGTAGGGCACTGAGGAGTTGACACAGTGAACGGTAGGACACTGAGGTGTTTGTACGGTGAACGGTAGGGCACTGAGGAGCTTACAGAGTGAACGGTAGGGCACTGAGGAGTTTACACAGTGAATGGTAGGGCACTGAGAGGTTTGCAGAGTGAATGGTAGGGCACTGAGGAGTTTACACAGTGAACAGTAGGGCACTGAGGAGTTTGCACAGTGAACGGTAGGGCACTGAGGAGTTTACACAGTGAAGTGTAGGGCACTGAGGAATTTGCAGAATGAACGGTAGGGCACTGAGGTGTTTACACAGTGAACGGTAGGGCACTGAGTAGTTTACACAGTGACTGGTTGGGCACTGAGGGGTTTGTAGAGTGAACGGTAGGGCACTAAGGAGTTTACGCAGTGAACGGTAGGACACTGAGGGGTTTGCAGAGTGAACGGTAGGGCACTAAGGAGTTTACACAGTGAACGGTAGGGCACTGAGGAGTTTGCACAGTGAACGGTTGGGCACTGAGGAGTTTGCAGAGTGAATGGTAGGGCACTGAGGAGTTTGCAGGGTAAACGGTAGTGCACTGAGGAGTTTGCAGAGTGAACGGTAGGGCACTGAGGAGTTTACACAGTGAACGGTAGGGCACTGACGAGTTTGCAGAGTGAATGATAGGGCACTGAGGACTTTACACAGTGAACGGTAGGGCACTGAGGAGTTTGCAGGGTGAGCGGTAGTGCACTGAGGAGTTTGCAGAGTGAACGGTAGTGCACTGAGGAGTTTGCACAGTGAACGGTCGGGCACTGAGGAGTTTACACAGTGAACGGTAGGGCACTGAGGAGTTTACAGACTGAACGGAAGTGCACTGAGGAGTTTGCAGCGTGAACGGTAGGGCACTGAGGGGTTTGCAGAGTGAACGGTAGGGCACTCAGGAGTTTGCACAGTGAACGGTAGGGCACTGAGGGGTTTACACAGTGAACGGTAGGGCACTGAGGGGTTTGCAGAGTGAACGGTAGGGCACTGAGAGGATTACACAGTGAATGGTAGGGCACTGAGGAGTTTGCAGACTGAACGGTCGTGCACTGAGGTGTTTGCACAGTGAATGATAGGGCACTGAGGAGTTTGCAGAGTGAACGGCCGGGCACTGAGGTGTTTGCACAGTGAATGGTAGGGCACTGAGGAGTTTACCGAGTGAATGGTAGGGCACTGAGGAGTTTGCAGAGTGAACGGTAGGGCACTGAGGAGTTTACAGAGTGAACGGTCGGGCACTCAGGTGTTTGCACCGGGAACGGTAGTGCACTGAGGAGTTTGCAGAGTGAACGGTTGGGCACTGAGGGGTTTACACAGTGAATGGTAGGGCACTGATGAGGTTACAGAGTGAACAATGGGGCACTGAGGTGTTTGCACAGTGAATGGTAGGGCACTGAGGAGTTTACCGAGTGAATGGTAGGGCACTGAGGAGTTTGCAGAGTGAACGGTAGGGCACTGAGGAGTTTACAGAGTGAACGGTCGGGCACTCAGGTGTTTGCACCGGGAACGGTAGTGCACTGAGGAGTTTGCAGAGTGAACGGTTGGGCACTGAGGGGTTTACACAGTGAATGGTAGGGCACTGATGAGGTTACAGAGTGAACAATGGGGCACTGAGGTGTTTACACAGTGAACGGTCGGGCACTGAGGGGTTTGCAGAGTGAACGGTAGGGCACTGAGGAGTTTACAGAGTGAACGGTAGGGCACTCAGGTGTTTGTACAGTGAACGGTAGGGCACTGAGGAGTTTGCAGAGTGAACGGTCTGGCACTGAGGGGTTTGCAGAGTTAACGGTAGGGCACTGAGGAGTTTACACAGTGAACGGTAGTGCACTGAGGAATTTGCAGAGTGAACGGTAGGGCACTGAGGAGTTTGCAGAATGAACGGTCGGGCACTGAGTAGTTTACACAGTGAACAGTAGGGCACTGAGGAGTTTGCAGAGTGAACGGTACGGCACTGAGGAGTTTACACAGTGAACGGTAGGGCACTGAGGAGTTTACACAGTGAATGGTAGGGCACTGAGGAGTTTGCAGACTGAACGGTAGGGCACTGAGGAGTTTACACAGTGAACGGTCGAGCACTGAGGGGTTTACAGAGTGAACGATAGGGCACTGAGTCGTTTACACAATGAACGGTAGGGCACTAAGGGGTTTGCAGAGTGAACGGTAGGGCATTGAGGTGATTAAACAGTGACTGATAGGCCACTGAGGGGTTTACAGACTGAACGGTAGGGCACTGAGGAGTTTACACAGTGAACGGTAGTGCACTGAGGAGTTTGCAGAGTGAATGGTAGGACGCTGAGGGGTTTGCAGAGTGAACGGTAGCGCACTGAGGGGTTTACACAGTGAACGGTAGGGCACTGAGGAGTTTACACAGTGAATGGTAGGGCACTGAGGAGTTTGCACAGTGAACGATAGGGCACTGAGCAGTTTGCAGAGTGAACGGTCGACCACTGAGGAGTTTGCAGAGTGAACGGCCGGGCACTGAGGTGTTTGCACAGTGAAGTGTAGGGCACTGGGGAGTTTGCAGAATGAACGGTAGGGCACTGAGGAGTTTACACTGTGAATGGTAGGGCACTGAGGGGTTTGCAGAGTGAACGGTAGGGCACTGAGGAGTTTACAGAGTGAACGGTCGGGCCCTGAGGTGTTTGCACCGTGAACGGTAGTGCACTGAGGAGTTTACAGAGTGAACGGTAGGGCACTGAGGAGTTTACACAGTGAATGGTAGGGCACTGAGGAGTTTGCACAGTGAACGGCAGTGCACTGAGGAGTTTGCAGAGTGAAAGGTCGGGCACTGAGGTGTTTGCAGAGTGAACGGTAGGGCACTGAGGAGTTTGCAGAGTGAACGGTTGGGTACTGAGAAGTTTTCACTGTGAACGGTAGGGCACTGAGGTGTTTGCAGAGTGAACGGCTGGGCACTGATGTGTTTGCACAGTGAATGGTAGGGCACTGAGGAGTTTATAGAGTGAACGATAGGGCACTGAGGTGTTTACACAGTGAACGGCAGGGCACTGAGGAATTTTCACAGTGAACGGTAGGGCACTGAGGAGTTTGCAGAGTGAACGGTAGGGCACTGAGGAGTTTACACAGTGAACTGTAGGGCACTGAGGAGTTTGCAGAATGAACGGTAGGGCACTAAGGAGTTTACACAGTGAACGGTAGGGCACTGAGGAATTTTCACAGTGAACGGTAAGGCACTGAGGAGTTTGCAGAGTGAACGGTAGGGCACTGAGGAGTTTGCACAGTGAACGCTAGGGCACTGAGGAGTTTACACAGTGAACTGCAGGGCACTGAGGAGTTTGCAGAATGAACGGTAGGGCACTGAGGGGTTTACAGAGTGAACGGTCGGGCACTGAGGTGTTTGCACTGTGAACGGTAGTGCACTGAGGAGTTTGCAGAGTGAACGGTAGGGCACTGAGGAGTTTACGAGTGAGCGATAGGGCACTGAGGTGTTTGCACAATAAACGGTAGGGCACTGAGGAGTTTACACAGTGAACGGTCGGGCACTGAGTAGTTTACACAGTGAACGGTCGGGCACTGAGGGGTTTGCAGAGTGAACGGTTGGGCACTGAGGGGTTTACACAGTGAATGGTAGGGCACTGAGGAGTTTGCAGAATGAACGGTCGGGCACTGAGTAGTTTACACAGTGAACGGTAGGGCACTGAGGAGTTTGCAGAGTGAACGGTAGGGCACTGAGGAGTTTACACAGTGAACGGTAGGGCACTGAGGAGTTTACACAGTGAATGGTAGGGCACTGAGGAGTTTGCAGACTGAACGGTAGGGCACTGAGGAGTTTACACAGTGAACGGTCGAGCACTGAGGGGTTTACAGAGTGAACGATAGGGCAATGAGTAGTTTACACAATGAACGGTAGGGCACTAAGGGGTTTGCAGAGTGAACGGTAGGGCATTGAGGTGATTAAACAGTGACTGATAGGCCACTGAGGGGTTTACAGACTGAACGGTAGGGCACTGAGGAGTTTACACAGTGAACGGTAGTGCACTGAGGAGTTTGCAGAGTGAATGGTAGGACGCTGAGGGGTTTGCAGAGTGAACGGTAGCGCACTGAGGGGTTTACACAGTGAACGGTAGGGCACTGAGGAGTTTACACAGTGAATGGTAGGGCACTGAGGAGTTTGCACAGTGAACGATAGGGCACTGAGCAGTTTGCAGAGTGAACGGTCGACCACTGAGGAGTTTGCAGAGTGAACGGCCGGGCACTGAGGTGTTTCCACAGTGAACGGTAGGGCACTGAGGAATTTGCAGAGTGAACGGTAGGGCACTGGGGAGTTTGCACCATGAACGGTAGTGCACTGAGGAGTTTGCAGAGTGAAGGGTAGGGCACTAAGGAGTTTACACAGTGAACGGTAGGGCACTGAGGAGTTTGCACAGTGAACGGTAGGACACTGAGGTGTTTGTACGGTGAACGGTAGGGCACTGAGGAGTTTGCAGACTTAACGGTCGGGCACTGAGGAGTTTACACAGTGAATGGTAGGGCACTGAGGAGTTTACACAGTGAACGGTAGGGCACTGAGGAGTTTGCAGAGTGAACGGTAGGACACTGAGGTGTTTACACAGTGAACGGTCGGGCACTGAGGTGTTTGTAGAGTGAACGGTAGGGCACTGAGGAGTTTGTAGAGTGAACGGTAGGGCACTGAGGAGTTTGCACAGTGAACGGTAGGGCACTGAGGAGTTTGCAGAGTGAACGGTAGGGCACTGAGGAGTTTACACAGTGAACAGAGGGGCACTGAGTTGTTTACACAATGAACGATAGGGCACTGAGGAGTTTGTACGGTGACCGGTAGTACACTGAGGAGTTTGCAGACTGAACGGAAGGGCATTGAGGTGTTTACACAGTGAACGGTAGGGCACTCAGTAGTTTACACAGTGACTGGTAGGGCACTGAGGGGTTTGTAGAGTGAACGGCAGTGCATTGAGGGGTTTGTAGAGTGAACGGCAGTGCACTGAGGAGTTTGCAGAGTGAACGGTAGGACACTGAGGGGTTTGCAGAGTGAACGGTAGGGCACTGAGGAGTTTGCAGAGTCAACGGTAGGGCACTGAGGAGTTTGCAGAGTGAACTGTAGGGCACTGAGGAGTTTACACAGTGAACGGTAGGGCACTGAGGAGTTTACACAGTGAACGGTAGGGCACTGAGGAGTTTGCAGACTGAACGGTAGGGCACTGAGGAGTTGACACAGTGAAAGGTAGGACACTGAGGTGTTTGTACGGTGAACGGTAGGGCACTGAGGAGCTTACAGAGTGAACGGTAGGGCACTGAGGAGTTTACACAGTGAATGGTAGGGCACTGAGAGGTTTGCAGAGTGAATGGTAGGGCACTGAGGAGTTTACACAGTGAACGGTAGGGCACTGAGGAGTTCGCACAGTGAACGGTAGGGCACTGAGGAGTTTACACAGTGAAGTGTAGGGCACTGAGGAATTTGCAGAATGAACGGTAGGGCACTGAGGTGTTTACACAGTGAACGGTAGGGCACTGAGTAGTTTACACAGTGACTGGTTGGGCACTGAGGGGTTTGTAGAGTGAACGGTAGGGCACTAAGGAGTTTACGCAGTGAACGGTAGGACACTGAGGGGTTTGCAGAGTGAACGGTAGGGCACTAAGGAGTTTACACAGTGAACGGTAGGGCACTGAGGAGTTTGCACAGTGAACGGTTGGGCACTGAGGAGTTTGCAGAGTGAATGGTAGGGCACTGAGGAGTTTGCAGGGTAAACGGTAGTGCACTGAGGAGTTTGCAGAGTGAACGGTAGGGCACTGAGGAGTTTACACAGTGAACGGTAGGGCACTGACGAGTTTGCAGAGTGAATGATAGGGCACTGAGGACTTTACACAGTGAACGGTAGGGCACTGAGGAGTTTGCAGGGTGAGCGGTAGTGCACTGAGGAGTTTGCAGAGTGAACGGTAGTGCACTGAGGAGTTTGCACAGTGAACGGTCGGGCACTGAGGAGTTTACACAGTGAACGGTAGGGCACTGAGGAGTTTACAGACTGAACGGAAGTGCACTGAGGAGTTTGCAGCGTGAACGGTAGGGCACTGAGGGGTTTGCAGAGTGAACGGTAGGGCACTCAGGAGTTTGCACAGTGAACGGTAGGACACAGGTGTTTGTACGGTGAACAGTAGGGCACTGAGGAGTTTGCAGACTTAACGGTCGGGCACTGAGGAGTTTACACAGTGAATGGTAGGGCACTGAGGGGTTTGCAGAGTCAATGGTAGGGCACTGAGGAGTTTACACTGTGAACGGTAGGGCACTGAGGGGTTTACACAGTGAACGGTAGGGCACTGAGGGGTTTGCAGAGTGAACGGTAGGGCACTGAGAAGATTACACAGTGAATGGTAGGGCACTGAGGAGTTTGCAGACTGAACGGTCGTGCACTGAGGTGTTTGCACAGTGAATGATAGGGCACTGAGGAGTTTGCAGAGTGAACGGCCGGGCACTGAGGTGTTTGCACAGTGAATGGTAGGGCACTGAGGAGTTTACCGAGTGAATGGTAGGGCACTGAGGAGTTTGCAGAGTGAACGGTAGGGCACTGAGGAGTTTACAGAGTGAACGGTCGGGCACTCAGGTGTTTGCACCGGGAACGGTAGTGCACTGAGGAGTTTGCAGAGTGAACGGTTGGGCACTGAGGGGTTTACACAGTGAATGGTAGGGCACTGATGAGGTTACAGAGTGAACAATGGGGCACTGAGGTGTTTGCACAGTGAATGGTAGGGCACTGAGGAGTTTGCAGAGTGAACGGTAGGGCACTGAGGAGTTTACAGAGTGAACGGTCGGGCACTCAGGTGTTTGCACCGGGAACGGTAGTGCACTGAGGAGTTTGCAGAGTGAACGGTTGGGCACTGAGGGGTTTACACAGTGAATGGTAGGGCACTGATGAGGTTACAGAGTGAACAATGGGGCACTGAGGTGTTTACACAGTGAACGGTCGGGCACTGAGGGGTTTGCAGAGTGAACGGTAGGGCACTGAGGAGTTTACAGAGTGAACGGTAGGGCACTCAGGTGTTTGTACAGTGAACGGTAGGGCACTGAGGAGTTTGCAGAGTGAACGGCTGGGCACTGATGTGTTTGCACAGTGAATGGTAGGGCACTGAGGAGTTTATAGAGTGAACGATAGGGCACTGAGGTGTTTACACAGTGAACGGCAGGGCACTGAGGAATTTTCACAGTGAACGGTAGGGCACTGAGGAGTTTGCAGAGTGAACGGTAGGGCACTGAGGAGTTTACACAGTGAACTGTAGGGCACTGAGGAGTTTGCAGAATGAACGGTAGGGCACTAAGGAGTTTACACAGTGAACGGTAGGGCACTGAGGAATTTTCACAGTGAACGGTAAGGCACTGAGGAGTTTGCAGAGTGAACGATAGGGCACTGAGGAGTTTGCACAGTGAACGCTAGGGCACTGAGGAGTTTACACAGTGAACTGCAGGGCACTGAGGAGTTTGCAGAATGAACGGTAGGGCACTGAGGGGTTTACAGAGTGAACGGTCGGGCACTGAGGTGTTTGCACTGTGAACGGTAGTGCACTGAGGAGTTTGCAGAGTGAACGGTAGGGCACTGAGGAGTTTACGAGTGAGCGATAGGGCACTGAGGTGTTTGCACAATAAACGGTAGGGCACTGAGGAGTTTACACAGTGAACGGTCGGGCACTGAGTAGTTTACACAGTGAACGGTCGGGCACTGAGGGGTTTGCAGAGTGAACGGTTGGGCACTGAGGGGTTTACACAGTGAATGGTAGGGCACTGAGGAGTTTGCAGAATGAACGGTCGGGCACTGAGTAGTTTACACAGTGAACGGTAGGGCACTGAGGAGTTTGCAGAGTGAACGGTAGGGCACTGAGGAGTTTACACAGTGAACGGTAGGGCACTGAGGAGTTTACACAGTGAATGGTAGGGCACTGAGGAGTTTGCAGACTGAACGGTAGGGCACTGAGGAGTTTACACAGTGAACGGTCGAGCACTGAGGGGTTTACAGAGTGAACGATAGGGCAATGAGTAGTTTACACAATGAACGGTAGGGCACTAAGGGGTTTGCAGAGTGAACGGTAGGGCATTGAGGTGATTAAACAGTGACTGATAGGCCACTGAGGGGTTTACAGACTGAACGGTAGGGCACTGAGCAGTTTACACAGTGAACGGTAGTGCACTGAGGAGTTTGCAGAGTGAATGGTAGGACGCTGAGGGGTTTGCAGAGTGAACGGTAGCGCACTGAGGGGTTTACACAGTGAACGGTAGGGCACTGAGGAGTTTACACAGTGAATGGTAGGGCACTGAGGAGTTTGCACAGTGAACGATAGGGCACTGAGCAGTTTGCAGAGTGAACGGTCGACCACTGAGGAGTTTGCAGAGTGAACGGCCGGGCACTGAGGTGTTTGCACAGTGAATGGTAGGGCACTGAGGAGTTTACACAGTGAAGTGTAGGGCTCTGAGGAGTTTGCAGAATGAACGGTAGGGCACTGAGGAGTTTACACTGTGAATGGTAGGGCACTGAGGGGTTTGCAGAGTGAACGGTAGGGCACTGAGGAGTTTACAGAGTGAACGGTCGGGCCCTGAGGTGTTTGCACCGTGAACGGTAGTGCACTGAGGAGTTTACAGAGTGAACGGTAGGGCACTGAGGAGTTTACACAGTGAATGGTAGGGCACTGAGGAGTTTGCACAGTGAACGGCAGTGCACTGAGGAGTTTGCAGAGTGAAAGGTCGGGCACTGAGGTGTTTGCAGAGTGAACGGTAGGGCACTGAGGAGTTTGCAGAGTGAACGGTTGGGTACTGAGAAGTTTTCACTGTGAACGGTAGGGCACTGAGGTGTTTGCAGAGTGAACGGCTGGGCACTGATGTGTTTGCACAGTGAATGGTAGGGCACTGAGGAGTTTATAGAGTGAACGATAGGGCACTGAGGTGTTTACACAGTGAACGGCAGGGCACTGAGGAATTTTCACAGTGAAAGGTAGGGCACTGAGGAGTTTGCAGAGTGAACGGTAGGGCACTGAGGAGTTTACACAGTGAACTGTAGGGCACTGAGGAGTTTGCAGAATGAACGGTAGGGCACTAAGGAGTTTACACAGTGAACGGTAGGGCACTGAGGAATTTTCACAGTGAACGGTAGGGCACTGAGGAGTTTGCAGAGTGAACGGTAGGGCACTGAGGAGTTTGCACAGTGAACGCTAGGGCACTGAGGAGTTTACACAGTGAACTGCAGGGCACTGAGGAGTTTGCAGAATGAACGGTAGGGCACTGAGGGGTTTACAGAGTGAACGGTCGGGCACTGAGGTGTTTGCACTGTGAACGGTAGTGCACTGAGGAGTTTGCAGAGTGAACGGTAGGGCACTGAGGAGTTTACGAGTGAGCGATAGGGCACTGAGGTGTTTGCACAATAAACGGTAGGGCACTGAGGAGTTTACACAGTGAACGGTCGGGCACTGAGTAGTTTACACAGTGAACGGTCGGGCACTGAGGGGTTTGCAGAGTGAACGGTTGGGCACTGAGGGGTTTACACAGTGAATGGTAGGGCACTGAGGAGTTTGCAGAGTGAACGGTCGGGCACTGAGGAGTTTACACAGTGAATGGTAGGGCACTCAGGGGTTTTCACAGTGAACGGTAGGGAACTGCGGAGTTTGCACAGTGAACGGTAGTGCACTGAGGAGTTTGCAGAGTGAACGGTCGGGCACTGAGGTGTTTGCACAGTGAACGGTTGGGCACTGAGGTGTTTGCAGGGTGAACGGTAGGGCACTGACGAGTTTGCAGAGTGAACGGTAGGGCACTGAGGAGATTTCACAGTGAACGGTAGGGCACTGACGAGTTTGCAGAGTGAATGGTAGGGCACTGAGGAGTTTACACAGTGAAGTGTAGGGCACTGAGGAGTTTGCAGAATGAACGGTAGGGCACTGAGGAGTTTACACTGTGAATGGTAGGGCACTGAGGGGTTTGCAGAGTGAACGATAGGGCACTGAGGAGTTTACAGAGTGAACGGTCGGACCCTGAGGTGTTTGCACCATGAACGGTAGTGCACTGAGGAGTTTGCAGAGTGAAGGGTAGGGCACTAAGGAGTTTACACAGTGAAAGGTAGGGCACTGAGGTGTTTACAGAGTAAACGGTAGTGCACTGAGGAGTTTACAGAGTGAACGGTAGGGCACTGAGGAGTTTACACAGTAAACGGCAGTGCACTGAGGAGTTTGCAGAGTGAAAGGTCGGGCACTGAGGTGTTTGCAGAGTGAACGGTAGGGCACTGAGGAGTTTGCAGAGTGAACGGTAGGGTACTGAGAAGTTTTCACTGTGAACGGTAGGGCACTGAGGAGTTTGCAGAGTGAACGGCTGGGCACTGATGTGTTTGCACAGTGAATGGTAGGGCACTGAGGAGTTTACAGAGTGAACGATAGGGCACTGAGGTGTTTACACAGTGAACGGTAGGGCACTGAGGAATTTTCACAGTGAACGGTAGGGCACTGAGGAGTTTGCAGAGTGAACGGTAGGGCACTGAGGAGTTTCCAGAGTGAACGGTAGGGCACTGAGGAGTTTACACAGTGAACTGTAGGGCACTGAGGAGTTTGCAGAATGAACGGTAGGGCACTAAGGAGTTTACACAGTGAACGGTAGGGCACTGAGGAATTTTCACAGTGAACGGTTGGGCACTGAGGAGTTTGCAGAGTGAACGGTAGGGCACTGAGGAGTTTGCACAGTGAACGCTAGGGAACTGAGGAGTTTACACAGTGAACTGTAGGGCACTGAGGAGTTTGCAGAATGAACGGTAGGGCACTGAGGGGTTTACAGAGTGAACGGTCGGGCACTGAGGAGTTTACGAGTGAGCGATAGGGCGCTGAGGTGTTTGCACAATAAACGGTAGGGCACTGAGGAGTTTACACATTGAACGGTAGGGCACTGAGGGGTTTGCAGAGTGAACGGTTGGGCACTGAGGAGTTTACACAGTGAACGGTAGGGCACTGAGGAGTTTGCAGAGTGAACGGTCGGGCACTGAGGAGTGTTCACAGTGAATGGTAGGGCACTCAGGGGTTTTCACAGTGAACAGTAGGGAACTGCGGAGTTTGCACAGTGAACGGTAGGGCACTGAGGAGTTTGCAGAGTGAATGGTCGGGCACTGAGGAGTTTACAGAGTGAACGGTAGGGCACTGAGGAGTTTTCACAGTGAACAGTGGGGCACTGAGAAGTTTGCAGAGTGAACGGTAGGACACTGAGGAGTTTACACAGTGAACGGTAGTGCACTGAGGGGTTTGCAGAGTGAACGGTAGGACACTGAGGAGTTTGCAGAGTGAACGGTAGGGCACTGAGGTGTTTACACAGTGAACGGTTGGGCACTGAGGAGTTTGCACAGTGAACGGTTGGGCACTGATGTGTTTGCAGGGTGAACGGTAGTGCACTGAGGAGTTTGCAGAGTGAACGGTAGGGCACTGAGGAGTTTACACAGTGAACGGTAGTGCACTGAGGAGTTTACAGAGTGAATGATCAGGCACTGAGGAGTTTTCACAGTGAACGGTAGGGCACTGAGGAGTTTGCAGACTGAACGGTAGGGCACTGAGGGGTTTGCAGAGTGAATGGTTGGGCATTGAGGTGTTTACACAGTGAACGGTAGGGCACTGAGGAGTTTGCAGAGTGAACGGTCGGGCACTGAGGAGTTTACACAGTGAACGGTAGTTCACTGAGGAGTTTGCAGGGTGAACGGTAGTGCACTGAGGAGTTTGCAGGGTGAACGGTCGGGCACTGAGGGGTTTGCAGGGTGAACGGTAGGGCACTGAGGGGTTTGCAGAGTGAACGGTCGGGCAGTGAGGAGTTTGCACACTGAACGGTAGGGCACTGAGGAGTTTACCGAGTGAATGGTAGGGCACTGAGGAGTTTGCAGAGTGAACGGTAGGGCACTGAGGAGTTTACAGAGTGAACGGTCGGGCACTCAGGTGTTTGCACCGGGAACGGTAGTGCACTGAGGAGTTTGCAGAGTGAACGGTTGGGCACTGAGGGGTTTACACAGTGAATGGTAGGGCACTGATGAGGTTACAGAGTGAACAATGGGGCACTGAGGTGTTTGCACAGTGAATGGTAGGGCACTGAGGAGTTTACCGAGTGAATGGTAGGGCACTGAGGAGTTTGCAGAGTGAACGGTAGGGCACTGAGGAGTTTACAGAGTGAACGGTCGGGCACTCAGGTGTTTGCACCGGGAACGGTAGTGCACTGAGGAGTTTGCAGAGTGAACGGTTGGGCACTGAGGGGTTTACACAGTGAATGGTAGGGCACTGATGAGGTTACAGAGTGAACAATGGGGCACTGAGGTGTTTACACAGTGAACGGTCGGGCACTGAGGGGTTTGCAGAGTGAACGGTAGGGCACTGAGGAGTTTACAGAGTGAACGGTAGGGCACTCAGGTGTTTGTACAGTGAACGGTAGGGCACTGAGGAGTTTGCAGAGTGAACGGTCTGGCACTGAGGGGTTTGCAGAGTTAACGGTAGGGCACTGAGGAGTTTACACAGTGAACGGTAGTGCACTGAGGAATTTGCAGAGTGAACGGTAGGGCACTGAGGAGTTTGCAGAATGAACGGTCGGGCACTGAGTAGTTTACACAGTGAACAGTAGGGCACTGATGTGTTTGCAGAGTGAACGGTAGGGCACTGAGGAGTTTACAGAGTGAACGATAGGGCACTGAGGTGTTTACACAGTGAACGGTAGGGCACTGAGGAATTTTCACAGTGAACGGTAGGGCACTGAGGAGTTTGCAGAGTGAACGGTAGGGCACTGAGGAGTTTCCAGAGTGAACGGTAGGGCACTGAGGAGTTTACACAGTGAACTGTAGGGCACTGAGGAGTTTGCAGAATGAACGGTAGGGCACTAAGGAGTTTACACAGTGAACGGTAGGGCACTGAGGAATTTTCACAGTGAACGGTTGGGCACTGAGGAGTTTGCAGAGTGAACGGTAGGGCACTGAGGAGTTTGCACAGTGAACGCTAGGGAACTGAGGAGTTTACACAGTGAACTGTAGGGCACTGAGGAGTTTGCAGAATGAACGGTAGGGCACTGAGGGGTTTACAGAGTGAACGGTCGGGCACTGAGGAGTTTACGAGTGAGCGATAGGGCGCTGAGGTGTTTGCACAATAAACGGTAGGGCACTGAGGAGTTTACACATTGAACGGTAGGGCACTGAGGGGTTTGCAGAGTGAACGGTTGGGCACTGAGGAGTTTACACAGTGAACGGTAGGGCACTGAGGAGTTTGCAGAGTGAACGGTCGGGCACTGAGGAGTGTTCACAGTGAATGGTAGGGCACTCAGGGGTTTTCACAGTGAACAGTAGGGAACTGCGGAGTTTGCACAGTGAACGGTAGGGCACTGAGGAGTTTGCAGAGTGAATGGTCGGGCACTGAGGAGTTTACAGAGTGAACGGTAGGGCACTGAGGAGTTTTCACAGTGAACAGTGGGGCACTGAGAAGTTTGCAGAGTGAACGGTAGGACACTGAGGAGTTTACACAGTGAACGGTAGTGCACTGAGGGGTTTGCAGAGTGAACGGTAGGACACTGAGGAGTTTGCAGAGTGAACGGTAGGGCACTGAGGTGTTTACACAGTGAACGGTTGGGCACTGAGGAGTTTGCACAGTGAACGGTTGGGCACTGACGTGTTTGCAGGGTGAACGGTAGTGCACTGAGGAGTTTGCAGAGTGAACGGTAGGGCACTGAGGAGTTTACACAGTGAACGGTAGTGCACTGAGGAGTTTACAGAGTGAATGATCAGGCACTGAGGAGTTTTCACAGTGAACGGTAGGGCACTGAGGAGTTTGCAGACTGAACGGTAGGGCACTGAGGGGTTTGCAGAGTGAATGGTTGGGCATTGAGGTGTTTACACAGTGAACGGTAGGGCACTGAGGAGTTTGCAGAGTGAACGGTCGGGCACTGAGGAGTTTACACAGTGAACGGTAGTTCACTGAGGAGTTTGCAGGGTGAACGGTAGTGCACTGAGGAGTTTGCAGGGTGAACGGTCGGGCACTGAGGGGTTTGCAGGGTGAACGGTAGGGCACTGAGGGGTTTGCAGAGTGAACGGTCGGGCAGTGAGGAGTTTGCACACTGAACGGTAGGGCACTGAGGAGTTTACCGAGTGAATGGTAGGGCACTGAGGAGTTTGCAGAGTGAACGGTAGGGCACTGAGGAGTTTACAGAGTGAACGGTCGGGCACTCAGGTGTTTGCACCGGGAACGGTAGTGCACTGAGGAGTTTGCAGAGTGAACGGTTGGGCACTGAGGGGTTTACACAGTGAATGGTAGGGCACTGATGAGGTTACAGAGTGAACAATGGGGCACTGAGGTGTTTGCACAGTGAATGGTAGGGCACTGAGGAGTTTACCGAGTGAATGGTAGGGCACTGAGGAGTTTGCAGAGTGAACGGTAGGGCACTGAGGAGTTTACAGAGTGAACGGTCGGGCACTCAGGTGTTTGCACCGGGAACGGTAGTGCACTGAGGAGTTTGCAGAGTGAACGGTTGGGCACTGAGGGGTTTACACAGTGAATGGTAGGGCACTGATGAGGTTACAGAGTGAACAATGGGGCACTGAGGTGTTTACACAGTGAACGGTCGGGCACTGAGGGGTTTGCAGAGTGAACGGTAGGGCACTGAGGAGTTTACAGAGTGAACGGTAGGGCACTCAGGTGTTTGTACAGTGAACGGTAGGGCACTGAGGAGTTTGCAGAGTGAACGGTCTGGCACTGAGGGGTTTGCAGAGTTAACGGTAGGGCACTGAGGAGTTTACACAGTGAACGGTAGTGCACTGAGGAATTTGCAGAGTGAACGGTAGGGCACTGAGGAGTTTGCAGAATGAACGGTCGGGCACTGAGTAGTTTACACAGTGAACAGTAGGGCACTGAGGAGTTTGCAGAGTGAACGGTAGGGCACTGAGGAGTTTACACTGTGAACGGTAGGGCACTGAGGAGTTTACACAGTGAATGGTAGGGCACTGAGGAGTTTGCAGACTGAACGGTAGGGCACTGAGGAGTTTACACAGTGAACGGTCGAGCACTGAGGGGTTTACAGAGTGAACGATAGGGCACTGAGTCGTTTACACAATGAACGGTAGGGCACTAAGGGGTTTGCAGAGTGAACGGTAGGGCATTGAGGTGATTAAACAGTGACTGATAGGCCACTGAGGGGTTTACAGACTGAACGGTAGGGCACTGAGGAGTTTACACAGTGAACGGTAGTGCACTGAGGAGTTTGCAGAGTGAATGGTAGGACGCTGAGGGGTTTGCAGAGTGAACGGTAGCGCACTGAGGGGTTTACACAGTGAACGGTAGGGCACTGAGGAGTTTACACAGTGAATGGTAGGGCACTGAGGAGTTTGCACAGTGAACGATAGGGCACTGAGCAGTTTGCAGAGTGAACGGTCGACCACTGAGGAGTTTGCAGAGTGAACGGCCGGGCACTGAGGTGTTTGCACAGTGAAGTGTAGGGCACTGAGGAGTTTGCAGAATGAACGGTAGGGCACTGAGGAGTTTACACTGTGAATGGTAGGGCACTGAGGGGTTTGCAGAGTGAACGGTAGGGCACTGAGGAGTTTACAGAGTGAACGGTCGGGCCCTGAGGTGTTTGCACCGTGAACGGTAGTGCACTGAGGAGTTTACAGAGTGAACGGTAGGGCACTGAGGAGTTTACACAGTGAATGGTAGGGCACTGAGGAGTTTGCACAGTGAACGGCAGTGCACTGAGGAGTTTGCAGAGTGAAAGGTCGGGCACTGAGGTGTTTGCAGAGTGAACGGTAGGGCACTGAGGAGTTTGCAGAGTGAACGGTTGGGTACTGAGAAGTTTTCACTGTGAACGGTAGGGCACTGAGGTGTTTGCAGAGTGAACGGCTGGGCACTGATGTGTTTGCACAGTGAATGGTAGGGCACTGAGGAGTTTATAGAGTGAACGATAGGGCACTGAGGTGTTTACACAGTGAACGGCAGGGCACTGAGGAATTTTCACAGTGAACGGTAGGGCACTGAGGAGTTTGCAGAGTGAACGGTAGGGCACTGAGGAGTTTACACAGTGAACTGTAGGGCACTGAGGAGTTTGCAGAATGAACGGTAGGGCACTAAGGAGTTTACACAGTGAACGGTAGGGCACTGAGGAATTTTCACAGTGAACGGTAAGGCACTGAGGAGTTTGCAGAGTGAACGGTAGGGCACTGAGGAGTTTGCACAGTGAACGCTAGGGCACTGAGGAGTTTACACAGTGAACTGCAGGGCACTGAGGAGTTTGCAGAATGAACGGTAGGGCACTGAGGGGTTTACAGAGTGAACGGTCGGGCACTGAGGTGTTTGCACTGTGAACGGTAGTGCACTGAGGAGTTTGCAGAGTGAACGGTAGGGCACTGAGGAGTTTACGAGTGAGCGATAGGGCACTGAGGTGTTTGCACAATAAACGGTAGGGCACTGAGGAGTTTACACAGTGAACGGTCGGGCACTGAGTAGTTTACACAGTGAACGGTCGGGCACTGAGGGGTTTGCAGAGTGAACGGTTGGGCACTGAGGGGTTTACACAGTGAATGGTAGGGCACTGAGGAGTTTGCAGAATGAACGGTCGGGCACTGAGTAGTTTACACAGTGAACGGTAGGGCACTGAGGAGTTTGCAGACTGAACGGTAGGGCACTGAGGAGTTTACACAGTGAACGGTCGAGCACTGAGGGGTTTACAGAGTGAACGATAGGGCAATGAGTAGTTTACACAATGAACGGTAGGGCACTAAGGGGTTTGCAGAGTGAACGGTAGGGCATTGAGGTGATTAAACAGTGACTGATAGGCCACTGAGGGGTTTACAGACTGAACGGTAGGGCACTGAGGAGTTTACACAGTGAACGGTAGTGCACTGAGGAGTTTGCAGAGTGAATGGTAGGACGCTGAGGGGTTTGCAGAGTGAACGGTAGCGCACTGAGGGGTTTACACAGTGAACGGTAGGGCACTGAGGAGTTTACACAGTGAATGGTAGGGCACTGAGGAGTTTGCACAGTGAACGATAGGGCACTGAGCAGTTTGCAGAGTGAACGGTCGACCACTGAGGAGTTTGCAGAGTGAATGGCCGGGCACTGAGGTGTTTGCACAGTGAATGGTAGGGCACTGAGGAGTTTACACAGTGAAGTGTAGGGCTCTGAGGAGTTTGCAGAATGAACGGTAGGGCACTGAGGAGTTTACACTGTGAATGGTAGGGCACTGAGGGGTTTGCAGAGTGAGCGGTAGGGCACTGAGGAGTTTACAGAGTGAACGGTCGGGCCCTGAGGTGTTTGCACCGTGAACGGTAGTGCACTGAGGAGTTTACAGAGTGAACGGTAGGGCACTGAGGAGTTTACACAGTGAATGGTAGGGCACTGAGGAGTTTGCACAGTGAACGGCAGTGCACTGAGGAGTTTGCAGAGTGAAAGGTCGGGCACTGAGGTGTTTGCAGAGTGAACGGTAGGGCACTGAGGAGTTTGCAGAGTGAACGGTTGGGTACTGAGAAGTTTTCACTGTGAACGGTAGGGCACTGAGGTGTTTGCAGAGTGAACGGCTGGGCACTGATGTGTTTGCACAGTGAATGGTAGGGCACTGAGGAGTTTATAGAGTGAACGATAGGGCACTGAGGTGTTTACACAGTGAACGGCAGGGCACTGAGGAATTTTCACAGTGAAAGGTAGGGCACTGAGGAGTTTGCAGAGTGAACGGTAGGGCACTGAGGAGTTTACACAGTGAACTGTAGGGCACTGAGGAGTTTGCAGAATGAACGGTAGGGCACTAAGGAGTTTACACAGTGAACGGTAGGGCACTGAGGAATTTTCACAGTGAACGGTAGGGCACTGAGGAGTTTGCAGAGTGAACGGTAGGGCACTGAGGAGTTTGCACAGTGAACGCTAGGGCACTGAGGAGTTTACACAGTGAACTGCAGGGCACTGAGGAGTTTGCAGAATGAACGGTAGGGCACTGAGGGGTTTACAGAGTCAACGGTCGGGCACTGAGGTGTTTGCACTGTGAACGGTAGTGCACTGAGGAGTTTGCAGAGTGAACGGTAGGGCACTGAGGAGTTTACGAGTGAGCGATAGGGCACTGAGGTGTTTGCACAATAAATGGTAGGGCACTGAGGAGTTTACACAGTGAACGGTCGGGCACTGAGTAGTTTACACAGTGAACGGTCGGGCACTGAGGGGTTTGCAGAGTGAACGGTTGGGCACTGAGGGGTTTACACAGTGAATGGTAGGGCACTGAGGAGTTTGCAGAGTGAACGGTCGGGCACTGAGGAGTTTACACAGTGAATGGTAGGGCACTCAGGGGTTTTCACAGTGAACGGTAGGGAACTGCGGAGTTTGCACAGTGAACGGTAGTGCACTGAGGAGTTTGCAGAGTGAACGGTCGGGCACTGAGGTGTTTGCACAGTGAACGGTTGGGCACTGAGGTGTTTGCAGGGTGAACGGTAGGGCACTGACGAGTTTGCAGAGTGAACGGTAGGGCACTGAGGAGATTTCACCGTGAACGGTAGGGCACTGACGAGTTTGCAGAGTGAATGGTAGGGCACTGAGGAGTTTACACAGTGAAGTGTAGGGCACTGAGGAGTTTGCAGAATGAACGGTAGGGCACTGAGGAGTTTACACTGTGAATGGTAGGGCACTGAGGGGTTTGCAGAGTGAACGATAGGGCACTGAGGAGTTTACAGAGTGAACGGTCGGACCCTGAGGTGTTTGCACCATGAACGGTAGTGCACTGAGGAGTTTGCAGAGTGAAGGGTAGGGCACTAAGGAGTTTACACAGTGAAAGGTAGGGCACTGAGGTGTTTACAGAGTAAACGGTAGTGCACTGAGGAGTTTACAGAGTGAACGGTAGGGCACTGAGGAGTTTACACAGTAAACGGCAGTGCACTGAGGAGTTTGCAGAGTGAAAGGTCGGGCACTGAGGTGTTTGCAGAGTGAATGGTAGGGCACTGAGGAGTTTGCAGAGTGAACGGTAGGGCACTGAGGAGTTTACAGAGTGAACGGTCGGGCACTCAGGTGTTTGCACCGGGAACGGTAGTGCACTGAGGAGTTTGCAGAGTGAACGGTTGGGCACTGAGGGGTTTACACAGTGAATGGTAGGGCACTGATGAGGTTACAGAGTGAACAATGGGGCACTGAGGTGTTTACACAGTGAACGGTCGGGCACTGAGGGGTTTGCAGAGTGAACGGTAGGGCACTGAGGAGTTTACAGAGTGAACGGTAGGGCACTCAGGTGTTTGTACAGTGAACGGTAGGGCACTGAGGAGTTTGCAGAGTGAACGGTCTGGCACTGAGGGGTTTGCAGAGTTAACGGTAGGGCACTGAGGAGTTTACACAGTGAACGGTAGTGCACTGAGGAATTTGCAGAGTGAACGGTAGGGCACTGAGGAGTTTGCAGAATGAACGGTCGGGCACTGAGTAGTTTACACAGTGAACAGTAGGGCACTGAGGAGTTTGCAGAGTGAACGGTAGGGCACTGAGGAGTTTACACAGTGAACGGTAGGGCACTGAGGAGTTTACACAGTGAATGGTAGGGCACTGAGGAGTTTGCAGACTGAACGGTAGGGCACTGAGGAGTTTACACAGTGAACGGTCGAGCACTGTGGGGTTTACAGAGTGAACGATAGGGCACTGAGTCGTTTACACAATGAACGGTAGGGCACTAAGGGGTTTGCAGAGTGAACGGTAGGGCATTGAGGTGATTAAACAGTGACTGATAGGCCACTGAGGGGTTTACAGACTGAACGGTAGGGCACTGAGGAGTTTACACAGTGAACGGTAGTGCACTGAGGAGTTTGCAGAGTGAATGGTAGGACGCTGAGGGGTTTGCAGAGTGAACGGTAGCGCACTGAGGGGTTTACACAGTGAACGGTAGGGCACTGAGGAGTTTACACAGTGAATGGTAGGGCACTGAGGAGTTTGCACAGTGAACGATAGGGCACTGAGCAGTTTGCAGAGTGAACGGTCGACCACTGAGGAGTTTGCAGAGTGAACGGCCGGGCACTGAGGTGTTTGCACAGTGAAGTGTAGGGCACTGAGGAGTTTGCAGAATGAACGGTAGGGCACTGAGGAGTTTACACTGTGAATGGTAGGGCACTGAGGGGTTTGCAGAGTGAACGGTAGGGCACTGAGGAGTTTACAGAGTGAACGGTCGGGCCCTGAGGTGTTTGCACCGTGAACGGTAGTGCACTGAGGAGTTTACAGAGTGAACGGTAGGGCACTGAGGAGTTTACACAGTGAATGGTAGGGCACTGAGGAGTTTGCACAGTGAACGGCAGTGCACTGAGGAGTTTGCAGAGTGAAAGGTCGGGCACTGAGGTGTTTGCAGAGTGAACGGTAGGGCACTGAGGAGTTTGCAGAGTGAACGGTTGGGTACTGAGAAGTTTTCACTGTGAACGGTAGGGCACTGAGGTGTTTGCAGAGTGAACGGCTGGGCACTGATGTGTTTGCACAGTGAATGGTAGGGCACTGAGGAGTTTATAGAGTGAACGATAGGGCTCTGAGGTGTTTACACAGTGAACGGCAGGGCACTGAGGAATTTTCACAGTGAACGGTAGGGCACTGAGGAGTTTGCAGAGTGAACGGTAGGGCACTGAGGAGTTTACACAGTGAACTGTAGGGCACTGAGGAGTTTGCAGAATGAACGGTAGGGCACTAAGGAGTTTACACAGTGAACGGTAGGGCACTGAGGAATTTTCACAGTGAACAGTAAGGCACTGAGGAGTTTGCAGAGTGAACGGTAGGGCACTGAGGAGTTTGCACAGTGAACGCTAGAGCACTGAGGGGTTTACAGAGTGAACGGTCGGGCACTGAGGTGTTTGCACTGTGAACGGTAGTGCACTGAGGAGTTTGCAGAGTGAACGGTAGGGCACTGAGTAGTTTACACAGTGAACAGTAGGGCACTGATGTGTTTGCAGAGTGAACGGTAGGGCACTGAGGAGTTTACAGAGTGAACGATAGGGCACTGAGGTGTTTACACAGTGAACGGTAGGGCACTGAGGAGTTTGCAGAGTGAACGGTAGGGCACTGAGGAGTTTCCAGAGTGAACGGTAGGGCACTGAGGAGTTTACACAGTGAACTGTAGGGCACTGAGGAGTTTGCAGAATGAACGGTAGGGCACTAAGGAGTTTACACAGTGAACGGTAGGGCACTGAGGAATTTTCACAGTGAACGGTTGGGCACTGAGGAGTTTGCAGAGTGAACGGTAGGGCACTGAGGAGTTTGCACAGTGAACGCTAGGGAACTGAGGAGTTTACACAGTGAACTGTAGGGCACTGAGGAGTTTGCAGAATGAACGGTAGGGCACTGAGGGGTTTACAGAGTGAACGGTCGGGCACTGAGGAGTTTACGAGTGAGCGATAGGGCGCTGAGGTGTTTGCACAATAAACGGTAGGGCACTGAGGAGTTTACACATTGAACGGTAGGGCACTGAGGGGTTTGCAGAGTGAACGGTTGGGCACTGAGGAGTTTACACAGTGAACGGTAGGGCACTGAGGAGTTTGCAGAGTGAACGGTCGGGCACTGAGGAGTGTTCACAGTGAATGGTAGGGCACTCAGGGGTTTTCACAGTGAACAGTAGGGAACTGCGGAGTTTGCACAGTGAACGGTAGGGCACTGAGGAGTTTGCAGAGTGAATGGTCGGGCACTGAGGAGTTTACAGAGTGAACGGTAGGGCACTGAGGAGTTTTCACAGTGAACAGTGGGGCACTGAGAAGTTTGCAGAGTGAACGGTAGGACACTGAGGAGTTTACACAGTGAACGGTAGTGCACTGAGGGGTTTGCAGAGTGAACGGTAGGACACTGAGGAGTTTGCAGAGTGAACGGTAGGGCACTGAGGTGTTTACACAGTGAACGGTTGGGCACTGAGGAGTTTGCACAGTGAACGGTTGGGCACTGACGTGTTTGCAGGGTGAACGGTAGTGCACTGAGGAGTTTGCAGAGTGAACGGTAGGGCACTGAGGAGTTTACACAGTGAACGGTAGTGCACTGAGGAGTTTACAGAGTGAATGATCAGGCACTGAGGAGTTTTCACAGTGAACGGTAGGGCACTGAGGAGTTTGCAGACTGAACGGTAGGGCACTGAGGGGTTTGCAGAGTGAATGGTTGGGCATTGAGGTGTTTACACAGTGAACGGTAGGGCACTGAGGAGTTTGCAGAGTGAACGGTCGGGCACTGAGGAGTTTACACAGTGAACGGTAGTTCACTGAGGAGTTTGCAGGGTGAACGGTAGTGCACTGAGGAGTTTGCAGGGTGAACGGTCGGGCACTGAGGGGTTTGCAGGGTGAACGGTAGGGCACTGAGGGGTTTGCAGAGTGAACGGTCGGGCAGTGAGGAGTTTGCACACTGAACGGTAGGGCACTGAGGAGTTTACCGAGTGAATGGTAGGGCACTGAGGAGTTTGCAGAGTGAACGGTAGGGCACTGAGGAGTTTACAGAGTGAACGGTCGGGCACTCAGGTGTTTGCACCGGGAACGGTAGTGCACTGAGGAGTTTGCAGAGTGAACGGTTGGGCACTGAGGGGTTTACACAGTGAATGGTAGGGCACTGATGAGGTTACAGAGTGAACAATGGGGCACTGAGGTGTTTGCACAGTGAATGGTAGGGCACTGAGGAGTTTACCGAGTGAATGGTAGGGCACTGAGGAGTTTGCAGAGTGAACGGTAGGGCACTGAGGAGTTTACAGAGTGAACGGTCGGGCACTCAGGTGTTTGCACCGGGAACGGTAGTGCACTGAGGAGTTTGCAGAGTGAACGGTTGGGCACTGAGGGGTTTACACAGTGAATGGTAGGGCACTGATGAGGTTACAGAGTGAACAATGGGGCACTGAGGTGTTTACACAGTGAACGGTCGGGCACTGAGGGGTTTGCAGAGTGAACGGTAGGGCACTGAGGAGTTTACAGAGTGAACGGTAGGGCACTCAGGTGTTTGTACAGTGAACGGTAGGGCACTGAGGAGTTTGCAGAGTGAACGGTCTGGCACTGAGGGGTTTGCAGAGTTAACGGTAGGGCACTGAGGAGTTTACACAGTGAACGGTAGTGCACTGAGGAATTTGCAGAGTGAACGGTAGGGCACTGAGGAGTTTGCAGAATGAACGGTCGGGCACTGAGTAGTTTACACAGTGAACAGTAGGGCACTGAGGAGTTTGCAGAGTGAACGGTAGGGCACTGAGGAGTTTACACTGTGAACGGTAGGGCACTGAGGAGTTTACACAGTGAATGGTAGGGCACTGAGGAGTTTGCAGACTGAACGGTAGGGCACTGAGGAGTTTACACAGTGAACGGTCGAGCACTGAGGGGTTTACAGAGTGAACGATAGGGCACTGAGTCGTTTACACAATGAACGGTAGGGCACTAAGGGGTTTGCAGAGTGAACGGTAGGGCATTGAGGTGATTAAACAGTGACTGATAGGCCACTGAGGGGTTTACAGACTGAACGGTAGGGCACTGAGGAGTTTACACAGTGAACGGTAGTGCACTGAGGAGTTTGCAGAGTGAATGGTAGGACGCTGAGGGGTTTGCAGAGTGAACGGTAGCGCACTGAGGGGTTTACACAGTGAACGGTAGGGCACTGAGGAGTTTACACAGTGAATGGTAGGGCACTGAGGAGTTTGCACAGTGAACGATAGGGCACTGAGCAGTTTGCAGAGTGAACGGTCGACCACTGAGGAGTTTGCAGAGTGAACGGCCGGGCACTGAGGTGTTTGCACAGTGAAGTGTAGGGCACTGAGGAGTTTGCAGAATGAACGGTAGGGCACTGAGGAGTTTACACTGTGAATGGTAGGGCACTGAGGGGTTTGCAGAGTGAACGGTAGGGCACTGAGGAGTTTACAGAGTGAACGGTCGGGCCCTGAGGTGTTTGCACCGTGAACGGTAGTGCACTGAGGAGTTTACAGAGTGAACGGTAGGGCACTGAGGAGTTTACACAGTGAATGGTAGGGCACTGAGGAGTTTGCACAGTGAACGGCAGTGCACTGAGGAGTTTGCAGAGTGAAAGGTCGGGCACTGAGGTGTTTGCAGAGTGAACGGTAGGGCACTGAGGAGTTTGCAGAGTGAACGGTTGGGTACTGAGAAGTTTTCACTGTGAACGGTAGGGCACTGAGGTGTTTGCAGAGTGAACGGCTGGGCACTGATGTGTTTGCACAGTGAATGGTAGGGCACTGAGGAGTTTATAGAGTGAACGATAGGGCACTGAGGTGTTTACACAGTGAACGGCAGGGCACTGAGGAATTTTCACAGTGAACGGTAGGGCACTGAGGAGTTTGCAGAGTGAACGGTAGGGCACTGAGGAGTTTACACAGTGAACTGTAGGGCACTGAGGAGTTTGCAGAATGAACGGTAGGGCACTAAGGAGTTTACACAGTGAACGGTAGGGCACTGAGGAATTTTCACAGTGAACGGTAAGGCACTGAGGAGTTTGCAGAGTGAACGGTAGGGCACTGAGGAGTTTGCACAGTGAACGCTAGGGCACTGAGGAGTTTACACAGTGAACTGCAGGGCACTGAGGAGTTTGCAGAATGAACGGTAGGGCACTGAGGGGTTTACAGAGTGAACGGTCGGGCACTGAGGTGTTTGCACTGTGAACGGTAGTGCACTGAGGAGTTTGCAGAGTGAACGGTAGGGCACTGAGGAGTTTACGAGTGAGCGATAGGGCACTGAGGTGTTTGCACAATAAACGGTAGGGCACTGAGGAGTTTACACAGTGAACGGTCGGGCACTGAGTAGTTTACACAGTGAACGGTCGGGCACTGAGGGGTTTGCAGAGTGAACGGTTGGGCACTGAGGGGTTTACACAGTGAATGGTAGGGCACTGAGGAGTTTGCAGAATGAACGGTCGGGCACTGAGTAGTTTACACAGTGAACGGTAGGGCACTGAGGAGTTTGCAGAGTGAACGGTAGGGCACTGAGGAGTTTACACAGTGAACGGTAGGGCACTGAGGAGTTTACACAGTGAATGGTAGGGCACTGAGGAGTTTGCAGACTGAACGGTAGGGCACTGAGGAGTTTACACAGTGAACGGTCGAGCACTGAGGGGTTTACAGAGTGAACGATAGGGCAATGAGTAGTTTACACAATGAACGGTAGGGCACTAAGGGGTTTGCAGAGTGAACGGTAGGGCATTGAGGTGATTAAACAGTGACTGATAGGCCACTGAGGGGTTTACAGACTGAACGGTAGGGCACTGAGGAGTTTACACAGTGAACGGTAGTGCACTGAGGAGTTTGCAGAGTGAATGGTAGGACGCTGAGGGGTTTGCAGAGTGAACGGTAGCGCACTGAGGGGTTTACACAGTGAACGGTAGGGCACTGAGGAGTTTACACAGTGAATGGTAGGGCACTGAGGAGTTTGCACAGTGAACGATAGGGCACTGAGCAGTTTGCAGAGTGAACGGTCGACCACTGAGGAGTTTGCAGAGTGAATGGCCGGGCACTGAGGTGTTTGCACAGTGAATGGTAGGGCACTGAGGAGTTTACACAGTGAAGTGTAGGGCTCTGAGGAGTTTGCAGAATGAACGGTAGGGCACTGAGGAGTTTACACTGTGAATGGTAGGGCACTGAGGGGTTTGCAGAGTGAGCGGTAGGGCACTGAGGAGTTTACAGAGTGAACGGTCGGGCCCTGACGTGTTTGCACCGTGAACGGTAGTGCACTGAGGAGTTTACAGAGTGAACGGTAGGGCACTGAGGAGTTTACACAGTGAATGGTAGGGCACTGAGGAGTTTGCACAGTGAACGGCAGTGCACTGAGGAGTTTGCAGAGTGAAAGGTCGGGCACTGAGGTGTTTGCAGAGTGAACGGTAGGGCACTGAGGAGTTTGCAGAGTGAACGGTTGGGTACTGAGAAGTTTTCACTGTGAACGGTAGGGCACTGAGGTGTTTGCAGAGTGAACGGCTGGGCACTGATGTGTTTGCACAGTGAATGGTAGGGCACTGAGGAGTTTATAGAGTGAACGATAGGGCACTGAGGTGTTTACACAGTGAACGGCAGGGCACTGAGGAATTTTCACAGTGAAAGGTAGGGCACTGAGGAGTTTGCAGAGTGAACGGTAGGGCACTGAGGAGTTTACACAGTGAACTGTAGGGCACTGAGGAGTTTGCAGAATGAACGGTAGGGCACTAAGGAGTTTACACAGTGAACGGTAGGGCACTGAGGAATTTTCACAGTGAACGGTAGGGCACTGAGGAGTTTGCAGAGTGAACGGTAGGGCACTGAGGAGTTTGCACAGTGAACGCTAGGGCACTGAGGAGTTTACACAGTGAACTGCAGGGCACTGAGGAGTTTGCAGAATGAACGGTAGGGCACTGAGGGGTTTACAGAGTCAACGGTCGGGCACTGAGGTGTTTGCACTGTGAACGGTAGTGCACTGAGGAGTTTGCAGAGTGAACGGTAGGGCACTGAGGAGTTTACGAGTGAGCGATAGGGCACTGAGGTGTTTGCACAATAAATGGTAGGGCACTGAGGAGTTTACACAGTGAACGGTCGGGCACTGAGTAGTTTACACAGTGAACGGTCGGGCACTGAGGGGTTTGCAGAGTGAACGGTTGGGCACTGAGGGGTTTACACAGTGAATGGTAGGGCACTGAGGAGTTTGCAGAGTGAACGGTCGGGCACTGAGGAGTTTACACAGTGAATGGTAGGGCACTCAGGGGTTTTCACAGTGAACGGTTGGGAACTGCGGAGTTTGCACAGTGAACGGTAGTGCACTGAGGAGTTTGCAGAGTGAACGGTCGGGCACTGAGGTGTTTGCACAGTGAACGGTTGGGCACTGAGGTGTTTGCAGGGTGAACGGTAGGGCACTGACGAGTTTGCAGAGTGAACGGTAGGGCACTGAGGAGATTTCACCGTGAACGGTAGGGCACTGACGAGTTTGCAGAGTGAATGGTAGGGCACTGAGGAGTTTACACAGTGAAGTGTAGGGCACTGAGGAGTTTGCAGAATGAACGGTAGGGCACTGAGGAGTTTACACTGTGAATGGTAGGGCACTGAGGGGTTTGCAGAGTGAACGATAGGGCACTGAGGAGTTTACAGAGTGAACGGTCGGACCCTGAGGTGTTTGCACCATGAACGGTAGTGCACTGAGGAGTTTGCAGAGTGAAGGGTAGGGCACTAAGGAGTTTACACAGTGAAAGGTAGGGCACTGAGGTGTTTACAGAGTAAACGGTAGTGCACTGAGGAGTTTACAGAGTGAACGGTAGGGCACTGAGGAGTTTACACAGTAAACGGCAGTGCACTGAGGAGTTTGCAGAGTGAAAGGTCGGGCACTGAGGTGTTTGCAGAGTGAATGGTAGGGCACTGAGGAGTTTGCAGAGTGAACGGTAGGGCACTGAAGAGTTTACAGAGTGAACGGTCGGGCACTCAGGTGTTTGCACCGGGAACGGTAGTGCACTGAGGAGTTTGCAGAGTGAACGGTTGGGCACTGAGGGGTTTACACAGTGAATGGTAGGGCACTGATGAGGTTACAGAGTGAACAATGGGGCACTGAGGTGTTTACACAGTGAACGGTCGGGCACTGAGGGGTTTGCAGAGTGAACGGTAGGGCACTGAGGAGTTTACAGAGTGAACGGTAGGGCACTCAGGTGTTTGTACAGTGAACGGTAGGGCACTGAGGAGTTTGCAGAGTGAACGGTCTGGCACTGAGGGGTTTGCAGAGTTAACGGTAGGGCACTGAGGAGTTTACACAGTGAACGGTAGTGCACTGAGGAATTTGCAGAGTGAACGGTAGGGCACTGAGGAGTTTGCAGAATGAACGGTCGGGCACTGAGTAGTTTACACAGTGAACAGTAGGGCACTGAGGAGTTTGCAGAGTGAACGGTAGGGCACTGAGGAGTTTACACAGTGAACGGTAGGGCACTGAGGAGTTTACACAGTGAATGGTAGGGCACTGAGGAGTTTGCAGACTGAACGGTAGGGCACTGAGGAGTTTACACAGTGAACGGTCGAGCACTGTGGGGTTTACAGAGTGAACGATAGGGCACTGAGTCGTTTACACAATGAACGGTAGGGCACTAAGGGGTTTGCAGAGTGAACGGTAGGGCATTGAGGTGATTAAACAGTGACTGATAGGCCACTGAGGGGTTTACAGACTGAACGGTAGGGCACTGAGGAGTTTACACAGTGAACGGTAGTGCACTGAGGAGTTTGCAGAGTGAATGGTAGGACGCTGAGGGGTTTGCAGAGTGAACGGTAGCGCACTGAGGGGTTTACACAGTGAACGGTAGGGCACTGAGGAGTTTACACAGTGAATGGTAGGGCACTGAGGAGTTTGCACAGTGAACGATAGGGCACTGAGCAGTTTGCAGAGTGAACGGTCGACCACTGAGGAGTTTGCAGAGTGAACGGCCGGGCACTGAGGTGTTTGCACAGTGAAGTGTAGGGCACTGAGGAGTTTGCAGAATGAACGGTAGGGCACTGAGGAGTTTACACTGTGAATGGTAGGGCACTGAGGGGTTTGCAGAGTGAACGGTAGGGCACTGAGGAGTTTACAGAGTGAACGGTCGGGCCCTGAGGTGTTTGCACCGTGAACGGTAGTGCACTGAGGAGTTTACAGAGTGAACGGTAGGGCACTGAGGAGTTTACACAGTGAATGGTAGGGCACTGAGGAGTTTGCACAGTGAACGGCAGTGCACTGAGGAGTTTGCAGAGTGAAAGGTCGGGCACTGAGGTGTTTGCAGAGTGAACGGTAGGGCACTGAGGAGTTTGCAGAGTGAACGGTTGGGTACTGAGAAGTTTTCACTGTGAAAGGTAGGGCACTGAGGTGTTTGCAGAGTGAACGGCTGGGCACTGATGTGTTTGCACAGTGAATGGTAGGGCACTGAGGAGTTTATAGAGTGAACGATAGGGCTCTGAGGTGTTTACACAGTGAACGGCAGGGCACTGAGGAATTTTCACAGTGAACGGTAGGGCACTGAGGAGTTTGCAGAGTGAACGGTAGGGCACTGAGGAGTTTACACAGTGAACTGTAGGGCACTGAGGAGTTTGCAGAATGAACGGTAGGGCACTAAGGAGTTTACACAGTGAACGGTAGGGCACTGAGGAATTTTCACAGTGAACAGTAAGGCACTGAGGAGTTTGCAGAGTGAACGGTAGGGCACTGAGGAGTTTGCACAGTGAACGCTAGAGCACTGAGGGGTTTACAGAGTGAACGGTCGGGCACTGAGGTGTTTGCACTGTGAACGGTAGTGCACTGAGGAGTTTGCAGAGTGAACGGTAGGGCACTGAGGAGTTTACGAGTGAGCGATAGGGCACTGAGGTGTTTGCACAATAAACGGTAGGGCACTGAGGAGTTTACACAGTGAACGGTCGGGCACTGAGTAGTTTACACAGTGAACGGTCGGGCACTGAGGGGTTTGCAGAGTGAACGGTTGGGCACTGAGGGGTTTACACAGTGAATGGTAGGGCACTGAGGAGTTTGCAGAATGAACGGTCGGGCACTGAGTAGTTTACACAGTGAACGGTAGGGCACTGAGGAGTTTGCAGAGTGAACGGTAGGGCACTGAGGAGTTTACACAGTGAACGGTAGGGCACTGAGGAGTTTACACAGTGAATGGTAGGGCACTGAGGAGTTTGCAGACTGAACGGTAGGGCACTGAGGAGTTTACACAGTGAACGGTCGAGCACTGAGGGGTTTACAGAGTGAACGATAGGGCAATGAGTAGTTTACACAATGAACGGTAGGGCACTAAGGGGTTTGCAGAGTGAACGGTAGGGCATTGAGGTGATTAAACAGTGACTGATAGGCCACTGAGGGGTTTACAGACTGAACGGTAGGGCACTGAGGAGTTTACACAGTGAACGGTAGTGCACTGAGGAGTTTGCAGAGTGAATGGTAGGACGCTGATGGGTTTGCAGAGTGAACGGTAGCGCACTGAGGGGTTTACACAGTGAACGGTAGGGCACTGAGGAGTTTACACAGTGAATGGTAGGGCACTGAGGAGTTTGCACAGTGAACGATAGGGCACTGAGCAGTTTGCAGAGTGAACGGTCGACCACTGAGGAGTTTGCAGAGTGAACGGCCGGGCACTGAGGTGTTTGCACAGTGAATGGTAGGGCACTGAGGAGTTTACACAGTGAAGTGTAGGGCTCTGAGGAGTTTGCAGAATGAACGGTAGGGCACTGAGGAGTTTACACTGTGAATGGTAGGGCACTGAGGGGTTTGCAGAGTGAACGGTAGGGCACTGAGGAGTTTACAGAGTGAACGGTCGGGCCCTGACGTGTTTGCACCGTGAACGGTAGTGCACTGAGGAGTTTACAGAGTGAACGGTAGGGCACTGAGGAGTTTACACAGTGAATGGTAGGGCACTGAGGAGTTTGCACAGTGAACGGCAGTGCACTGAGGAGTTTGCAGAGTGAAAGGTCGGGCACTGAGGTGTTTGCAGAGTGAACGGTAGGGCACTGAGGAGTTTGCAGAGTGAACGGTTGGGTACTGAGAAGTTTTCACTGTGAACGGTAGGGCACTGAGGTGTTTGCAGAGTGAACGGCTGGGCACTGATGTGTTTGCACAGTGAATGGTAGGGCACTGAGGAGTTTATAGAGTGAACGATAGGGCACTGAGGTGTTTACACAGTGAACGGCAGGGCACTGAGGAATTTTCACAGTGAAAGGTAGGGCACTGAGGAGTTTGCAGAGTGAACGGTAGGGCACTGAGGAGTTTACACAGTGAACTGTAGGGCACTGAGGAGTTTGCAGAATGAACGGTAGGGCACTAAGGAGTTTACACAGTGAACGGTAGGGCACTGAGGAATTTTCACAGTGAACGGTAGGGCACTGAGGAGTTTGCAGAGTGAACGGTAGGGCACTGAGGAGTTTGCACAGTGAACGCTAGGGCACTGAGGAGTTTACACAGTGAACTGCAGGGCACTGAGGAGTTTGCAGAATGAACGGTAGGGCACTGAGGGGTTTACAGAGTGAACGGTCGGGCACTGAGGTGTTTGCACTGTGAACGGTAGTGCACTGAGGAGTTTGCAGAGTGAACGGTAGGGCACTGAGGAGTTTACGAGTGAGCGATAGGGCACTGAGGTGTTTGCACAATAAACGGTAGGGCACTGAGGAGTTTACACAGTGAACGGTCGGGCACTGAGTAGTTTACACAGTGAACGGTCGGGCACTGAGGGGTTTGCAGAGTGAACGGTTGGGCACTGAGGGGTTTACACAGTGAATGGTAGGGCACTGAGGAGTTTGCAGAGTGAACGGTCGGGCACTGAGGAGTTTACACAGTGAATGGTAGGGCACTCAGGGGTTTTCACAGTGAACGGTAGGGAACTGCGGAGTTTGCACAGTGAACGGTAGTGCACTGAGGAGTTTGCAGAGTGAACGGTCTGGCACTGAGGTGTTTGCACAGTGAACGGTTGGGCACTGAGGTGTTTGCAGGGTGAACGGTAGGGCACTGACGAGTTTGCAGAGTGAACGGTAGGGCACTGAGGAGATTTCACAGTGAACGGTAGGGCACTGACGAGTTTGCAGAGTGAATGGTAGGGCACTGAGGAGTTTACACAGTGAAGTGTAGGGCACTGAGGAGTTTGCAGAATGAACGGTAGGGCACTGAGGAGTTTACACTGTGAATGGTAGGGCACTGAGGGGTTTGCAGAGTGAACGATAGGGCACTGAGGAGTTTACAGAGTGAACGGTCGGACCCTGAGGTGTTTGCACCATGACCGGTAGTGCACTGAGGAGTTTGCAGAGTGAAGGCTAGGGCACTAAGGAGTTTACACAGTGAAAGGTAGGGCACTGAGGTGTTTACAGAGTAAACGGTAGTGCACTGAGGAGTTTACAGAGTGAACGGTAGGGCACTGAGGAGTTTACACAGTAAACGGCAGTGCACTGAGGAGTTTGCAGAGTGAAAGGTCGGGCACTGAGGTGTTTGCAGAGTGAACGGTAGGGCACTGAGGAGTTTGCAGAGTGAACGGTAGGGTACTGAGAAGTTTTCACTGTGAACGGTAGGGCACTGAGGAGTTTGCAGAGTGAACGGCTGGGCACTGATGTGTTTGCACAGTGAATGGTAGGGCACTGAGGAGTTTACAGAGTGAACGATAGGGCACTGAGGTGTTTACACAGTGAACGGTAGGGCACTGAGGAATTTTCACAGTGAACGGTAGGGCACTGAGGAGTTTGCAGAGTGAACGGTAGGGCACTGAGGAGTTTCCAGAGTGAACGGTAGGGCACTGAGGAGTTTACACAGTGAACTGTAGGGCACTGAGGAGTTTGCAGAATGAACGGTAGGGCACTAAGGAGTTTACACAGTGAACGGTAGGGCACTGAGGAATTTTCACAGTGAACGGTTGGGCACTGAGGAGTTTGCAGAGTGAACGGTAGGGCACTGAGGAGTTTGCACAGTGAACGCTAGGGAACTGAGGAGTTTACACAGTGAACTGTAGGGCACTGAGGAGTTTGCAGAATGAACGGTAGGGCACTGAGGGGTTTACAGAGTGAACGGTCGGGCACTGAGGAGTTTACGAGTGAGCGATAGGGCGCTGAGGTGTTTGCACAATAAACAGTAGGGCACTGAGGAGTTTACACATTGAACGGTAGGGCACTGAGGGGTTTGCAGAGTGAACGGTTGGGCACTGAGGAGTTTACACAGTGAACGGTAGGGCACTGAGGAGTTTGCAGAGTGAACGGTCGGGCACTGAGGAGTTTACACAGTGAATGGTAGGGCACTCAGGGGTTTTCACAGTGAACGGTAGGGAACTGCGGAGTTTGCACAGTGAACGGTAGGGCACTGAGGAGTTTGCAGAGTGAATGGTCGGGCACTGAGGAGTTTACAGAGTGAACGGTAGGGCACTGAGGAGTTTTCACAGTGAACAGTGGGGCACTGAGAAGTTTGCAGAGTGAACGGTAGGACACTGAGGAGTTTACACAGTGAACGGTAGTGCACTGAGGGGTTTGCAGAGTGAACGGTAGGACACTGAGGAGTTTGCAGAGTGAACGGTAGGGCACTGAGGTGTTTACACAGTGAACGGTTGGGCACTGAGGAGTTTGCACAGTGAACGGTTGGGCACTGACGTGTTTGCAGGGTGAACGGTAGTGCACTGAGGAGTTTGCAGAGTGAACGGTAGGGCACTGAGGAGTTTACACAGTGAACGGTAGTGCACTGAGGAGTTTACAGAGTGAATGATCAGGCACTGAGGAGTTTTCACAGTGAACGGTAGGGCACTGAGGAGTTTGCAGACTGAACGGTAGGGCACTGAGGGGTTTGCAGAGTGAACGGTAGGGCACTGAGGGGTTTGCAGAGTGAATGGTTGGGCATTGAGGTGTTTACACAGTGAACGGTAGGGCACTGAGGAGTTTGCAGAGTGAACGGTCGGGCACTGAGGAGTTTACACAGTGAACG
This sequence comes from Mobula birostris, assembly GCF_030028105.1. Lineage (NCBI taxonomy): Eukaryota > Metazoa > Chordata > Chondrichthyes > Myliobatiformes > Myliobatidae > Mobula > Mobula birostris. The sequence goes on along the minus strand of NC_092384.1, from coordinate 2,369,581 downwards.
GTAGTTCACTGAGGAGTTTGCAGGGTGAACGGTAGTGCACTGAGGAGTTTGCAGGGTGAACGGTCGGGCACTGAGGGGTTTGCAGGGTGAACGGTAGGGCACTGAGGGGTTTGCAGAGTGAACGGTCGGGCAGTGAGGAGTTTGCACACTGAACGGTAGGGCACTGAGGAGTTTTCACAGTGAACGGTCGGGCACTGAGGAGTTTGCACAGTGAACAGAGGGGCACTGAGGAGTTTGGTAGAACAAAGGGATCAAAAGATATAGGTGCATAATACATTGATAGTAGCGTCACAGATAGAGAGGGTCCTAAAGAAAGCTTTTGACACGTTAGCTTTCATGAATCAATGTACTGAGTGCAGGAGATGGGATGTTATATTTTATAAGACGTTGGTGAGGCTTCATGTTGAGTATTGTGCGCGGTTTTGTTCACCTACCTACAGGAAAGATGTAAACAAACTTGAAAGAGTACAAAGAAAATTGATCATGATGTTCCCAGGAACGAAGGAAACTGAGAGAAGATTGGATAGAGATACACAAAATTATGAGGGGCATAGATAAAGTAATTGCAAGTAGGCTTTTGCACTGAGGTTGGATGGGACTGCAACTGGAGGTCATGGGTTAAGTGTGAAAGGTGAAAAGTTGAAGTGGAAGATGAGGGGAATTTTGTTGACTCTGGGGGCAGTGAGAGTGGACTGAGCTGCCAGTGCAAGAGCTGAATGTGGAGTCAATTTTAACTCTTTGGAGAAGTTTGGTTAGGTACATGGATAGTAGGGCTATGAAGGGCTATGACCCGGTGCAGTTTGATGTGAGCAGGCAGTTTTAATGGTTCAGCATGGATTAGATATGCTGAATGGCCTGTTTCTGCGCTGTGTTTTTCTATGACTGTGAGTCTGCAAAAGAATCAACCATTTAATTTACTGAGTAGGATAGGTCACATGGGTCTGATAGTCCAGCCAGACTGGAGAATAGAAATAACACTGCAGCATCAAGAAACCATTTTTTAACTGTATGGATCACAGGCTGCGCCACAACTGGACTATCATGTGCAGTTGTCATCATTGGCCAGGATGTGGCCTGTGAGGGGACATTTGAATTATAGCGAGGGTCTGGATAGTTTGGTTTCTTCTCCTTGTAGCAGACAGTGCTGGGGGAGGGGGGCTAGACAGTGTAACACTATCACAAGGACAGATCATGAGAAACACTTCAACTGTAGCAGAAGAGTATGAGACCAGAGGTGTACGAGGGTTAGCGGGGAACTGATGGCGACAGGTTTCATGCAGAAAGCAGCTACGATGTGGACCGACTGCCGGAGGGAGTGACAGAGGCAGATAATCAGATCATGTGAAATGCATTGGCACTGGCACCTGAGTCACCAAGATGGAGCAAGATATGTTCAAACTGTAGTTGAATGGAGGCAGTGTAGATGGATAGTTGGTGATCACGTGAACGCGACGAGCCCAAGGGCCGAGATCTGTGCTGGATGTCCGTGACAATGATGAAAGGGCCTGGTGGTAAAGGAGGTGTAAAAGAGGGAGCCTCCATAACGTATCCAAAACGTTGCCGTGTGGTTGATGTGCTAATTGCCTGTTGTTAATGAGTAACCAGAATCAGGGCAAGTTGACCCCATCAGATAGAGACGTGTTACAGAGAATGTCTGAGTGACAGAATATGGCGACTGTGGTTCCTGACAAAGGGTCTCGTCCTGAAACACTGACTGGTTATTTCCATCCACAAATGCTGACTGATGTACTGAGCTCCTCCAGCACTTTCTGTATGTTGATTAAGATTTCCAGCATCACCAGAATTTCCCGTGTCCTCCTTCCTTGGCGATGAGCAATACAACCCAGGGGAAAAGTCAGTTCATGATAACAAAGGGGATTGGGTGGGAAATTAACATGAACAAAGAGCTGTGATCGATGGCTTCATTTACTATGGACAATAAATAGGAAGATGGAGCTTAGAGAAATAGAGGGCTATGGGTAACCCGAGGTAATTTCTAAGGTAAGGACATGTTTGGCACAGCTTTGTGGGCTGAAAGGCCTGTATTGTGCGGTAAGTTTTCTATGTTTCTAATAAGTAAAAATGAGGAGCCCTAAGGGTCAATAATGCAGCCTCGTCTCTTCGCACTCTCTATTAATGGCCGAAGTGGAGGGAGTTAGTCCATGGTGACCAGGGGAAAGAGGATGTGTAAAGCTCCCAAAGTGCTTTGATCCATTCGTGATATTTCACAGCAGCAGTTTCCTCCCATTCCAGCTGCTGTTCGCATGGATCTCCTTGTCATTAACACAAGGTGAACAACTTGTTGTACGGTGAACGTTTTCCCAGAGCTATTCAAATATAGCTTACACTTCATCCCAAGAGGGTGTATTGGGTGGCTAGGGAGGAGTAGGGTGAAGGGGCTTATCGTGTCCATTTTGCAGCAGTTCATTCAGTTTTGGGTCCCATGGGACACTCAGCTCTCACCTGAGACTCTAAGTAGCTGTTTGCATGTGACAATGACAGACTGCAGTATACCACTTCGACAGGTACCTCTCATCCACGGACATATCATCCCTCCCTCTTGGATTGGAATCCTTGTGTCCATTTCCCTGTCTGATAAGTGTTCTGTTACAGTTTATACTCTTGTAAGGGGGTTTCGCCTTTATGTTACTGCGTAGGCTAATTCAAATGGCTTCTTTGCTATGTTATACTTGGGAATGCTTCTTTGTTACGTTAAATGCTGAGAAAGTTTTGCGCTAGCAGCTTGTTTTGGATTAGGCGTTGATATGAAGATGTTACGAACCAATTGGGAGAGTTGTTATGATTTTGGTGCATCTGGAAGATTTGTAGGCGTAGGGTTTTGGGGCAGAAAGAGGGAGAGAGGGACAGAGGATGAACCAGGCGCTGTGATGTCGGCTAACGGGGTCGGACCCCGAGGAGGGCGTTCGGTGAGGAGACAGAGACGGACTCCTGTGGAGCGTCTGGTCGACCGCAGTTGTTGGTCCCAGGCGGCCGGTCAAGGTGGTCCGAGGGGGTCGCAGGGTGAAGAAGAAGGGTCCTGAGCTCCAACTGTTTGTGCACGAAGACATCGAACTTTGATAAGTGTGGTGCCTTTGATTTTCCTTTTATATTTTATTCTCCATTAATTATATAGTTCCAGTAATATCTATAAACTGTAAATCATTTAATCGTATCTGGTGTATTGTCTGTTATTTGGGCGGGGTGGGGTACCTCACACAGCATCCACACAAACTAATTCCCCAGTTTGGCTGGGCTGAGGGCTGTTTCCCTAGACGACAGCGAGCCGAGCGACCCTGAGGGTGGCCAGGTGGGCTACATTCTACTGGACATTCACCTTTCAGTTAGATCAAAGTAGAAACTGTGGTTAGTCTACACAGAATCTAGCAGAGACACAATGCAGCATCTGCAGTAAGGGAAGTCATTGCTTCCATCCTTCACTCAGTCTCTGCTGTCAGGGCTCGTGCATCCACTGTCATGAAGTGCTGATAGGAATTGCTGATGAAACATATCAACTCCTGCCTGAGAAGCAACTGTATCCACTCCAGTTTGCCTACCATCTTAACAGGTCAACAGCAGTTGCCATTTCAGTGGCTCTTCATTCAACCCTGGAACATCTGGACAGTGAAGATGCTTTCCATTGACTACAGCTTGGCATTTGATACTGTCATCCCCTCAAGACTAGTCATTAAGAATCAAGACCTCAATATATCCTCGTGTGACATCCTTAATTTCTTTGCTTGCAGTCAGTTTGGTTTAACAACTTCTCCTCCACAACCTCTATCAACACTGGTGCACCGAAAGGCTGTTTGCTTTGCCCCTGCTTGACTTGCTCCACCCTTGTCACATCTCTAATGGCATTTGTAAGCTTGCTGATGGCACCACTGTTATTGGCTGAATCAAAGGTGGTAAACCTGACAATGGAATTACTGTTGATCTTGCTATAAGTATTTTCAAAAGGTAGCTGATCTAAGGAGTACGAATGAGGGAGATGGCTCAGTGGTAAAGAGCACAAGGCAGCTGGCAGAGCCACAAGATGAAAAGCATTTGCTGGAAACTCCCACCAGTTCATCGGAACAGCATCTGCTGCCTGCTCAAATCAGAACTGGCTTTTTCTGGTTGGCTGCTGGGGACTAGTGGTGTTCCACAGGGGTCCATGTTGGCACCACTTCTTTTTATGTTGTATGTCAATGATTTAGATGATGTAGTAGATGGATTTGTTCCTAAGTTTGCAGATGATATGAAGATTGGCGGAGGGACAGGTAGTTTTGAGGAAACTAGGCTGCAGAAGGACTCAGACAGATTAGGAGAATGGGTAAGAAAGTGACAAATGAAATACAATGTTGGAAAATGCATGGCCATGTACTTTGGTAGCGGATATAAACGTGCAGACATTTGTGCAGACCATTTCCTAAACTGGGAGAAAATCCAAAAATCTGCCATGCAAAGGGACTTGGGAGTCCTTGTGCAGAAAATCCTAAAGGTTAACTTGCAGTTTGAGTCAGTGGTGAGGAAGGTAAATGCAATGTTGGCATTCATTTCAAGAGGTCTGGAGTACAAGAGCAGGGATGTGATGCTGAGGCTTTATAAAGCACTGGTGAGGCCTCACATTGAGAATGGTGGACAGTTTTGGGTCCCTCATCTATGGAAAGATGTGCTGGCATTGGAGTTCAGAGGTGGTTCACAAGAACGATTTTGGGAATGAAAGGATTATCATACAAGGAACATTTGATGGCTGTGGGTCTGTACTCACTGTAATTTAGAAGGAAGAGGGTGGATCTCATTGAAACCTTTCAAATGTTGAAAGGCCTAGGCAGAGTATATGTAGAAAGGATGCTTCCCATGGTGAGGGAGTCTAGGAAAAGAGGGCACAGCCTCAGGATATAGGGACGTCCATTTAAAACAGAAGAAGAAAGCCCTTAACTCGGAGTAGAGTCATCGTTTTCTCAGCAGGCTTTCTGATTTCTATGAGGCTGAGTTGTTAGATCAACGCTCAACCCTGCACAGATGGAAAACGTGCAAGGGAGCCGGCTGGATTCGAACTCAGGAGCCTACGCTCCGAAGTCCAGCGCTGATGCCACTATGCCACCAGCTGGCCATTTAAAACAGAGGTGCAGAGAAATTCCTTTAGCCGGAGATTAGTGAATTTGTGGAATTTGTTACCCCAGGCAGCTGTGGAGGCTAGATTGTTGGGTGTATTTAAGGCAGAAATTAATAGGTTCTTGATTGGACATGGCATGAAAGGTAATGGGGAGAATGCCGGGGAGTGGAGCTGAGGAGGGAAAGGAGGATCAGCTATGATTGAATGGTGGAGCAGACTCGATGGGCCAAATGGCCTAATTCTGCTCCTGTGTCTCAAGGTTCTATGCTCATATATCTGGATGGTTATTTTGGATTGTCCTCTCTATAATAATAGATTGGTCATAATGTAATTTGTAGAACTAACTCTGACTCTGAAACTGAATCAGGCTTGTACTTATAGTAAGGTGTAGTGTATTTTATAAGTTTGTATTTTAAAGCAAGATTTTGGTAAATGAAGTTTGCCTGTGTCAGTAATCAGACTGAGTTACACTACTGCAGGATCCTATAATATGTTGGCCAGTCACAAACAAGAGAAAATCTGCAGATACTGGAAATTCAAACAACACACACAAAATGCTGCAGGAGGTCAGCAGGCCAGGCAGCATCTAAGGAAAAAAAAATACAGTCGATGTTTCTAGCCTACTCATCGACAGAACTGGGGGAAAAAAAGATGAAGAGTAGATTTAAAAGGTGGGAGAGGGGAGAAAGAAACACAAGGTGGTAAGTGAAACCACCATTTTGCAATCCCACCTCTCGCAGTTCCCATCACTAGCTCTTGGGTCCTTGGAGACTCCAGCTTCCTCTCACCCCACCATCCCTGAACACCCCAAACCTCCCTTTTCCTCAGACATGACCAACCCCCTTCCCCCCCTCCAATCCCAACTCTCATCCACACTGGGTCTTCACCGTCCCCTCCAACCTTGCCCTCTCTGAGGCAGAACGTTCTGTCCTCAGTAAGGGCCTCACCTTTGTCCACCTCAGTGAGTTCCTCACCCACCATGACACTGAGCTCTTTGGCCACCTCCATCTCTGAGCCTATTTCTTTGGCAAGGACTCTCCACCCCACACCGATGACCCCTTCTCCCACCTTCAATCCTCTTCCTCTTCCAGGACACCCCACCCTGGTCTTCTGCCTACTCTGGAGCTTTTCATTGCCAACTGTTGACGGGACATCAACCGACTTGACTTCAGCACTCCTCTTTCCAATTCCAACACTATCCCTTCCAAACGCTGGGCGCTCCATAGCCTCTGCACTAACCCTAATCTTACTATCAAAACTGCAGATAAAGGGGTGCTGTGCAGCCTGGCGGACTGAAACTCTACCTTGCTGAGGCTCAGTGACAAAACTCAGGCCCCCCCTCTTACTTACCCCTTGAACAGGACCCCACTAAGGAGCACCGTTGTCTCCCACACCATCACGTTATTAGCTCCAGGGATCTCCCATCCACCAGCACCAACTTCGTAGTTCCCCCGCCCCACACCTCCTGTTTCTGCCTTCTACCCAAAATCCACAAACCTGCCTGTCCAGGTAGACCCATTGTTTCAGCTTGTTCCTGTCCCACTGAACTTATATCTGCACACCTCAACTCAGTTTTATACCCCCTAGTTCAGTCCCTTCCTGCTACACTTCACACACTCTGGATCTTTTCAATGATTTCAGGTTCCCTGGCCCCCACCATCTTATTTTCACTATGGATGTCCTGTCTCTATACACACCTATCCCCCACCAGGAAGGCCTCAAAGGTCTCCATTTCTTTCTGGACACCAGACCCAACCAGTTCCCTTCCACCACAACTCCCCTCTATCTAGTGGAACTTGTCCTCACTCTTAATCATTTCTCCTTCGGCTCTTCTGACTTCTGTCAAACAAAAGGTGTAGTCACAGGCACTCACATGGGTCCCAGCTATACCTGCCTTTTTGTCGGCTACGTGGAACAGTCTATGTTCCGTCCCTCACTTTTCCTGTGCTGCATCGACGACTGCATTGGTGCTGCTTCCCGCCCCCATTCCGAACTCGTTAACTTCATCCACTTTGCCTCCAGCTTCCACCCTGCCCTCAAATTTACCTAGTCCATTTCTAGCACCTCCTTCCCATTTCTCAATCTCATTGACTATCTCCGCAGACAGCTTATCTACTAATATCTATTATCAACCCATAGACTCTCACAGCAACCTGGACCATACCCCTTCCCACCCTGTTACTTGTAAAAATGCCATCCCCTTCTTTCTATTCCTCCATCTCCACCACATTTGCTCTCAAGATGAGGCTTTTCATTCTAGAATGAAGAACCTCTCCTCCTTTTTGAAAAAAAGGGGCTTCCCTTCCTCCGCCTTCAACGTTGCCCTCGACTGCAATTCTTCCATTTCACATCTGTCTGCTCTTACCCCATCTTTCCACCACACTACCAGGGATAGGGTTCCTCTTGTCCTCACCTACCAGCCCGCCAGCCACTGAATCCAGCATATAACTCTCCGGAGTATCCGCTGTCTCCAATGGGATCCCAACCCCAGACACATCTTTCCCTCCCCACCCTTTCTGCTTTCCACAGGGATCACATTCTACATGACTTCCTTGTCCATTCATCCCTCCCTACTGATCTCCCCCCGGCACTTATCCTTGCCAGCAGGACAAGTCGCACACCTGCCCCTACACCTCCTCTCTCACTACCATTTCAGGCGGGGCCGCACTTCACCTGTGAGTCTGTTGGGGTCATATCCTCCGTCCAGTGCTGCCGGTGTGGCCTCCTGTATCTCGGTGAGACTCAACATAGATTGGGTGACTGCTTCACTGAGCACCTACACTCTGCCCGCAGAACAAACGGGATCTCCCGGTGGCCGCCCATTTTAATTCCATGTCCCATTCCTATTCCAATATGACAATCCACGGCCTCCTCTGCTGTCACAATGAGACCACACTCAGGTTGGAGGAACACCTTATATTCCGTCTGGGTAGCTTCCAACCTGATGGCATCAATATCAATTTCTCGAACATCCGGTAATGCCCCACCCCCATCCCCTTTTCCCTCTCTCACCTTCTCTCCTTACCTACCCATCGCCTCCGTCTGCTGCTTCTCCCCCTTTTCTTTCTTCCATGGCCCTCAGTCCATACGACCATAAGACAAAGGAGCAGAAGTCAGCCATTCAGCCCATCGAGTCTGCTCCACTATTTTATCATGAGCTGATCCATTCTCCCATTTAGTCCCACTCCCCCGCCTTCTCACCATAACCTTTGATGCCCTAATACACCCAATGACTTGGCCTCCACTGCTGCCCGTGGCAACAACTTCCATAGATTCACCACACTCTAACCAAAAAAATTTCTTCGCATTTCTGTTCTGAATGGGTGCCCTTCAATCCTTAAGTCATGCCCTCTCGTACTAGACTCCCCCATCATGGGAAACAACTTTGCCACATCTACTCTGTCCATGCCTTCCAACATTCGAAATGTTTCTATGAGGTCTCCCCTCATTCTTCTAAACTCCAAGGAATACAGTCCAAGAGTGGACAAATGTTCCTCATATGTTAACACTCTCATTCCCGGAATCATTCTAGTGAATCTTCTCTGTACCCTCTCCAATGTCAGCACATCCTTTTTTAAATAAGGAGACCAAAACCACACACAGTACTCCAAGTGAGGTCTTACCAGTGCCTTATAGAGCCTCAACATCACATCCCTGCTCCTATACTCTATTCCTCTAGAAATGAATGCCAACATTGCATTCGCCTTCTTCACTACTGACTCAACCTAGAGGTTAACCTTAAGGGTATTCTGTACGAGGACTCCCAAGTCCCGTTGCATCTCAGAACTTTGAATTCTCTCCCCACTTAAATAATAGTCTGCCCATTTATTTCTTCTGCCAAAGTGCACAACCATGCCCTTTCCAACATTGTATTTCATTTGGCACTTCTCTGCCCATTCTTCCAATCTGTCCAAGTCTCTCCGCAGACTCTCCGTTTCCTCAGCACTACCGGCCCCTCCACCTATCTTCGTATCATCAGCAAACTTAGCCACAAAGCCATCTATTCCATAATCCAAATCGTTGATGTACAATGTAAAAAGAAGCGGCCCCAATACGGACCCCTGTGGAACAGTCCTCTCCTATCATTCTACCCCTTCTCCAGCCCTGTATCTCTTTCATCAATCAATTTCCCAGCTCTTTACTTCACCCCTCCCCCTCCCAGTTTCAGTTATCACCTCGTGTTTCTTTCTCCCCAAACCCACCTTTATATCTACTCCTCAGTTTCCTTCTCCAGTCCTGTTGGAAGGTCTCAGCTCGAAACATCGACTGTGCCCTTTTCCATAGATGTTGCCTGGCCTGCTGAGATCCTCCAGCATTGCGTGTGTGCTGGAATGTTTCTCGCTTCTCTTGGCAATTCCTGCATTGATCATCTTGAATTTGTTGGTCCTTCATTCTGCATTTTTGATACTTTTGTGTGTTAAGCACTTGTTCCTGTATTGCCACAAGGAACCCTTTTGTTTCTGGGAAGAAGTCTTCAACTCTGAGCCAGGCGTTCGACACTTTGCAATTGATATCTCGTCTGCTCAGATCGTGGGGCTGTCTTCCATGGAGGGTTGTGCTCTTCCATTGGTTAACTTTTCCTTCTGTATTGATAACTGTTTCATTTTTCTGGATTGTGCTTTCATTTAAGTTTAGTGGAATATACTTCTTCTCAGAATTACATTGGCTGTTGTGGAGTGCTGAATCCTGTTCTGTTGATGAAAATATATCCTTAGAAGTTTTATCTGACTGTTGTGTAAATTGTTTACGTCTGTTATTCCTCTTCCTCCTTCTGCCCTAGGTAGTGTTAATATAAACAACAGGAAATCTGCAGATGCTGGAAATTCAAGCAACACACATCATAAAAATGCCATCCCCTTCTCGCAATTCCTCAGTCTCTGCCGCATCTGCTCTCAGGATGAGGCTTTTCATTCCAGGACGAGGGAGATGTCCTCCGTTTTTAAAGAAAGGGGCTTCCCTTCCTCTGCCATCAACTCTGCTCTCAAACGCATCTCTCCCATTTCACGCACATCTGCTCTCACCCCATCCTCCTTCCACCCCACTAGGAATAGGGTTCCCCTGGTCTTCACTACCACCCCACCAGCCTCCGGGTCCAACGTATTATTCTCCGTAACTTCCGCCACCTCCAACGAGGTCCCACAACTAAGCACATCTTTCCCTCCCCCCACTTTCTGCTTTCCGCAGGGATCACTCCCTACGCAACTCCCTTGACCATTCGATCCCCCCCCCCATCCCTCCCCACTGATCTCCCTCCTGGCACTTATCCTTGTAAGCCGAACAAGTGCTACACATGCCCTTACACTTCCCCCCTTACCACCATTCAGGGCCCCAAACAGTCCTTCCAGGTGAGGCAACACTTCACCTGTGAGTTGGCTGGGGTGATATACTGCATCCGGTGCTCCCGATGTGGCCTTCTATATATTGGCAAGACCCGACGCAGACTGGGAGACCGCTTTGCTGAACATCTATGCTCTGTCCGCCAGAGAAAGCAGGATCTCCCAGTGGCCACACATTTTAATTCCACGTCCCATTCCCATTCTGATATGTCTATCCACGGCTTCCTCTACTGTAAAGATGAAGCCACACTCTGGTTGGAGGAACAACACCTTATATTCCGTCTGGGTAGCCTCCAACCTGATGGCATGAACATCGACTTCTCTAACTTCCGCTAAGGCCCCGCCTCCCCCTCGTACCCCATCTGTTATTTATTTTTATACACACGTTCTTTCTCTCACTCTCCTTTTTCTCCCTCTGTCCCTCTGACTATACCCCTTGCCCATCCTCTGGGTTTCCCACCCCCCTTGTCTTTCTCCCCGGATCTCCTGTCCCATGATCCTCTCGTATCCCTTTTGCCAATCACCTGTCCAGCTCTTTGCTCCATCCCTCCCCCTCCTGTCTTCTCCTATCATTTTGGATCTCCCCCTCCCCCTCCAACTTTCAAATCCCTTGCTCACTCTTCCTTCAGTTAGTCCTGATGAAGGGTCTCGGCCCAAAACGTCGACTGTACCTCTTCCTAGAGATGCTGCTTGGCCTGCTGCGTCCACCAGCAACTTTGATGTGTGTTGCTAGTGTTAATATAAGTATGTTTGAGTGTACGTAGAGTTTTCTAAAATTTGTCATTCAGTTCTTGTGTTCTTTGTAAATTTTCCAGATCAGTTTCAGACCAAGATATTATGCTAAAAGTGTACATTAAAAAGGGTATAGCCAAAGCATTTAGAGACATAGAAACATAGAAAACCTACAGCACAATACAGGCCCTTCGCCCCACAAAGTTGTGCCGAACATGTCCCTACCTCAGAAATTTGTAGGCTTACCCATAGCCTTCTATTTTCCAAGCTCCATGTACCTGTCCAAAAGTCTCTTAAAAGACCCGATCGTATCTGCCTCCACCATTGCTGCCGGCAGTCCATTCCACACACTCACCACTCTCTGAGTAAAAAACTTATCTCTGACATTTCCTCTGTACCTACTCCCCAGCACCTTAAACCTGTGTCCTCTTGTGGCAACCATTTCAGCCATGGGAAAAAGCCTCTGACTATCCACACGATCAACGCCCCTCGTCATCTTATACACCTCTATCAGGTCACCTCTCATCCTCCGTCGCTCCAAGGAGAAAAGGCTGAGTTCACTCAACCTGTTTTCATGCTCCCAATCCAGGCAACATCCTTGTAAATCTCCTCTGCACCCTTTCTATGCTTTCCACATTTTTCCTGCAGTGAAGGTGTCATATTTGAATGCACACTGTATATGGAATAAGGTAGATGATCTCGTAGCACAGTCAGAGATTGGAATTTATGATGCTGTGGGTGTCACTGAATCGTGGCTGATAGAAAATTATAGCTAGGAGCTTAGCATCTAAGATTACACATTGTATTGAAAGGACAGGCAGGTAGACAGAGGGGTGGGGAGCCTATGTTGGTAAAAAATGAAATCAAATCATTTGAAAGAGACGACGTCGGTTCGGAAGGTGTAGAATCCTTGTGGGTAGAGCTAGGGTAAAATGACCCTGATGGGAGTTATGTACAGGCAACCAAATAGTAGCAAAGATGTGGGCTACAATTTACAACAGGAGGTAGAACAGGCATGTCAATAGGCAGGTCCATTATGTTATATTAGTCATGGGGGATTTCAGAATGCAGGTAGACTGGGAAAATCAAAATCAAATCAAATTGAATTTATTATTTATCATTCAAACCATATACAGATACAGCTGACTAGACAGTGTTCCTCTGGGGCCAAGATGGAAAACATTCAAAATAGCAAGCAATCAGAAACAGTGAATAACATTCAAAATAGTGAGCAAAGAAGCATATTTATTTTAAAAAGCACATGTAGTCCAAGACCCTGAGCGACTATGTTTGGCAGTGGATGGCAGAGTCTCCCGGCAGCGTGCAGATGTGCACAATCCAGCCTGCCATACCTCCGCTTGAACACGATGGGGGGACGGGGGGGAGCAGGCATTGACGGGAGAGGACAGCCCCACCCGAGCGTGGACGCCAGGCTGTAGTGTTTCCATGTCTCTCACCTGGTCTGCAACAGCAGGCAAGCCAGAGGCTTGAGACTAGTGTTCGCTACACAGCTCCCATGTCATCAGTCGATCCACCAGACAAGAGTAACAGGTCTGCAGCAGCATTCATTATCACAGTGCAACAAAATCTATGATCACCAGTGAAATGTCCAAGAAAATCTCCCACTGTTACACCTCACCAACTTTGATGCTTGCAAGCAGTAGGCAGCAACCCAGTCTGCAGCCAGGTCATCTCCTGTGTACCCACACCGGCGGGCTCCTCCGATACCCTGACGGGCTCCCCTGTATCCCCACCATCTCCTTTCAGGTTGGTGCTGGAGCCCGAGAGAGAGAATTTGTAAAATTCCTACAACATGGCTTTTGAGTGCAGCTCATGGTTGAGCCCACTGGGGATCAACCATTCTGGTTTACACATTGTTCACTGAACCAGAATTATTAGGGAGCTTAAGGTCCCGCTTGGTGGCACAATAATATCAGCACTGGACTCTGGAGCGAAGGTTCCCAAGTTCGAATCCAAGTCGGGTTGAGCGTCAAGCTAACAACTCAGCCTCATAAAAACAAGAACAGCTTGCTATGGAAACATCATCATGACAGTGCCCCAATAAGTCCACTGCCGAGTTAAGGGCTATTCTTCTTAAGGTAAAGGAACCCTTTGGAGTACAATGATTATAATATGATAGAATTCACAGTGCAATGTGAAAAGGAGAAACTAAAGTCAGATGTATCAGTATTTTAGTGGAGAAAATGGAATTACAGAGGCTTGAGAGAGGAGCTGGCTGAAGTTGATTGGAAGGAGACACTAGCAGGGATGATGGCAGAGCAGCAATGGCTGGAGTTCCTGGGAACAATTTGAATGATGCTCAATAGATACATCCCAAAGAAGAATTCTAAAGGCAGGATGACAAAACTGTGGCTGACAAAGCTCAAAAATTCAAAGATTCAATGTATGTTTATCATCAAAGAATGTATAAATTATACATCCTTGAGGTTTATTTGCTTACAGGTAACCACAAAGCAAGAAACCCGAAAGAACCAAATTAAAGAAAAAAATAAAAGATCAAATTCTGATGCACAAAAGAAAGGAAAAAGAAAACACCAATCATGCAAACAAGGGAAGCCAAAGACAACATAAAAGCCAAAGAGAGGGCACATGATAGAGCAAAAATTAATGGGAAGTTAGATTGGGAACTTATAAAAACCATCAGAAGGAAAAATATGAAATATGATGGTAAACTAGCCAATAATGAAAGAAGATACCAAACGTTTTCTCAGATATGTGTAGTAAATGAGAGACGAAAGTGGATATCGGACCTCTGGAAAATGATGCTGGAGAGGTTGTAATGGGGAACAAGGAAATGGTGGATGAACTGAGTAAGTATTTTGCATCAGTCTTCACTGCGGAAAGCACTAGCAGTATGCTGGAGGTTCTAGAGGGTCGGGGGCAGTACTGAGTTGTGTTGCTGTTACTGGGAAGAAGGTGGCTAGGAAACAATCATACCAGTGGCCAAGAAGAGCAAGATGAGCTGCCTTAATTATCGTCATCCAGTAGCACTCTCATCTACTGTGATGAAGCAACTTGAGAGGTTGGTTGTGGGTAGAATTAAGTCCAGCCTAAGCAAGGACCTGGACCCACTGCAATTTGACTATCTCCACAATAGATCTGCAGTGGATGCAATCTCATTGGGTCTTCATGTGGCCTTGGATCACCTGGACAATACTAATACTTATGACATGCTGCTGTTCGCTGACCACAGCTCAGCGTTCAACACAATCATTCCTTCTGTTCTAATCAAAAAGCTCCAAAACCTGGGTCTCTATACCTCCCTCTGCAACTTGGTCCTTGACTTTCTCACCAGAAAACCACGGTCTGTGGGGATCAGAAATAAGATCTCCACTTCACTGCTAATCAACACTGGCGCACCTCAAGGGTGTGTGCATAGTCCACTGCTCTACTCTCTCTACAACATGACTGTGTAGCTAGGCACCACTCAAAAGCACAATTATTGCTGGCAGAATCTCAGATGGTGATAAAAAGGCGTACAGGAGTGAGATAGATCCTAACTGAGTGTACAGCATTGAGTGGTGATACAGCAACAATCTTGCACTCAATATCAGAAAGGCCAAAGAACAAATTGTGAACTTCAGAAAGCACAAGATGAGGACACACACACACTCACACACACACACACACACACACACACACACACACACACACACACACACACACACACACACACACACACACACACATCCTCACAGAGTGATCAGTCATGGATAGGATGAGCAAATCCAAGTTCCTGGGTGTCAGTATCTCTGAGGATCTATTCTGGGCTCAGCATATTGATGCATTTAGAAAGAAGGCATGACCGCAGCTGTATTTCATTCAGACTTTCAGAAGGTTCGGTATTTCACCAAAGGCACTCGCAGATTTCTACAGACATACCGTGGAGAGCATTCTAACTGGCTGCATCAGCATCTGGTTTGGGGGGAGGGGTGCGAGGCACTGCACAGGACCTGAATGGACATTGAACTTTGGTTCACCTTAATCCTACTTACCAAGGACCTTTCATGGCTCCTCCTGGTTTTCCTAATTCTCTTTTTTAGTTCGTTTTTGCCTCCCTTATGGTCATCATGTGCTCCATTTGATCCTAACTTCCGAAGCTTTACATACTTTTCCTTTTCTTCTCGATTAAATTCATCAGATATCTGGATATCCAAGGTCCACTTACCCTTCCATTCTTGACCTTCCTTCTAACAGGAACGTTTCTTTCCTGTGCTCTGTGCAATTGGTCTTTTAACACTCTCCACATCTCTGATATTGATTTGCCAGAAAAAAAGGTGTTCCTAATTAACTCTTTCTAGTTCCTGCCTAATGTCCTCCTAATTTGCCCTACTCCAATTTAAGACTCTCCTACAAAGACTATACCTATCCTTACCTGCAGCTATCCTGAATGTTAAGCAGTTGTGGTCACCGTTCTCCAACTGTTCACCCACTGAGAGGTCAGGCACCTGACCAGACTCATTACCTAGTACAGTCCTGCTCTCGTTGGACCATCTACACGTTGATTTAAGAACCCCTCTTGGATTAGAAATATAGACATAGAAAATTGGATTCACTTAACAAATTCTGCCCTATCTAAACCCCTTGCACTAAGAAGGTTCCAGTTTTTATTAGGAAGTTGAAATCCCCCTGTTAACAACCCTGTTATTTTTATAAACGTAGACGTTGGTCAAACCAAGACAGTTTGCTCTGGAGTATTGGAGACGGAAGGCTAGAATATGAGAGGGTAAACAGACAGAATCTTCCCCCCGGGTAGAATTGTCAAGATAGGTGATTTCCACATGAGAAATTTCCAGGAGACATGTCTGCATTTTGTTTATTTATTTTTACACAGATAATGCTTAGTGCCCGGAATGAGCTGCCAGGTGCCGTGCTGGGAGCAGATTCAATCGTGGTGTTTAAAATACAGTTAGATTAACATAAAGGTATGCAGGGAATGGAGAGTAATGTTTTGTACATGTAGAAGATGTTCAGTGTAATTGGCCATCAGGTCTGGAACAGTGAGCTGAAGAGCCTATTCATATAAAATTCACTCAGTGATAATAGGAATGCTGCATATTGGATAAAATCAGATGTAGGAGGAAGTTGCTGCAATATTTTCTGTGTTATTTCAGAGTTCTGTATTTGGAGCAGGACTCTGAAGTGATAACATCTTCCCTTATTTCCTAGATCACAAATGAGTCATTTGAAAAGAGCACAAATTATTTCTGAGTGTTTTTAAAAAAGAGACATTAAACAGGAAGTTAGTATCTTATGCAATGCCCCAAGAGAATAAATGGAAAAGGTTTTCTATAGCACAGATGGGGAAATTGTTATTAGCTGTTTCAGAGGGTGCTAAGATTGAATTTATGAAGGTGAATCAGCAAGACTGCAATAAATCCTCTGACCACATGCTTAAATTAGGCCATAACTTAAAGCTGCTTTACAGGTAGAACAATTACAGTATCTTTTCATAAAACTCCAGCTGAAATAAAGTTCAAAATAACTACATTCACTCATATTATCCAGAGGAAACTAACAAGCTAGCTAGCGAATTCAATACTTGGCCTGAGAGGTCGGCTTCTAAGCTCTGTTACTGAATGACCCTTTGACTACTATCAGATTAATTCCATCGTGACATACTAATCAGACAGCCACATCTGCGCCAGGAGTGACGATCTGCAGCTCCTTACGGACCGAGTTAGGGAACTGGAGATGTAGCTGGTGGTAAGAACGGGAAGGCAGATTATTATCCAAATGGAGTCAAGTTAGGAAAAGGGGAGGTACAACAAGATCTAGGTGTTCTTGTACATCAGACACTGAAAGCAAGCATGCAGGTACAGCAAGCAGTGAAGAAAGCTAATGGCATCCTGGCCTTCATAATGGGGGAATTGAGTATAAGAGCAGAGAGGTCCTTCTGCAGCTGTACAGGGCCCTGGTGAGACCACACCTGGAGTACTGTGTGCAGTTTTGGTCTCCAAATTTGAGGAAGGACATTCTTGCTATTGAGGGAGTGCAGCGGAGGTTCACAAGGTTAATTCCTGGCATGGTGGGACTGTCATATGTCAAAAGATTGGAGCGACTGGGCTTATATACTTTGGAATTTAGAAGGCTGAGAGGGGATCTTATTGAAACATATAAGATTATTAAGGGAATGGACATGCTGGAGGTAGGAAGCATGTTCCCGCTGATGAGTGAATCCAGAAGCAGAGGCCACAGTTTAAGAATAAGGGGTAGGCCATTTAGAATGGAGTTGAGGAAAAACTTTTTCACCCAGAGAGTGGTGGATATATGGATTGCTCTGCCCCAGAAGGCTGTGGAGGCCAAGTCTCTGGATGCTTTCAAGAAAGAGATGGATAGAGCTCTTAAAAATAGCAGAATCATAGGTCATGGGGATAAGGCAGGAACTGGATACTGATTGCGAATGTTCAGCCATGATCACAGTGAATGGCGGTGCTGGCTCGAGGGGCCGAATGGCCTACTCCTGCACCTATTGTCTATTGTCTATTGTCTGTTGTCAATGACCTTCATCTGGTCAGGGAAAGTGAGAAGGTGATAGAGGGGAGCTACAGGTAAGTAGTCACACCAGGGCCTCGGGAGACAGATAAGTGGGTAACAGTCAGGAGAGGGAAGGGCAGGAGTCAGATACGAGAGAGTCACCCTGTGGCTGTCCCCCTTAACAGTAGGTACTCCTGTTTGAGTATTGTTGCGGGGAGATGGCCTACCTGTGGGAAGCAACAGTGGCCACACCTCCAGCACAGAGTCTGGCCCTGTGGCTGGGAAGGGTCGGGAAAGGAAGAGGATGGCAGCAGTGACAGGGGACTCTACAGTTACGGGGTCAGACAGGCGATTCTGTGGACGCAGGAAAGAAACATGGATGGTAGTTTGCCACCCAGGTGCCAGTGTCTGGGATGTTTCTGATCACGTCCACAATATCCTGAAGTGGGAAGGTGAACAGCCAGAGGTTGTTCCGAAGGGGGGACCAATATCCTGGCAGGGAGGTTTGTTAAGGCTATTGAGAGCTTAGAGTAGAATTGCTGCGGGGAGGTGGGGAGGAGGGAACTGAACTGAAGAGCCGGAGGAAGGGGCCGTTGACTCACAAATCGAGAAAGCTTGTAGACAGTGTGAAAGGGAGGATAGGCAGGTGATAGAGAAGGGCTGTGTCTATTTTAATGCAAGGAGTATTATGAACAAAGCAGATGAGCTTAGAGCGTGGATCAGTATTTGGAGCTATGATGTTGTGGCCATTACAGAGACTAGGATGGCTCAGGGACAGGAATGGTTACTTCAGTTGCCGGGCTTTAGATGTTTCAGAAAGGACAGGGAGGGAGGCAAAAGTGGTGGGGGCGTGACGCTGCTGATCAGAGATAGTGTCACAGCCGCAGAAAAGGAGGAAGTCATGGAGGGATTGTCTACTGAGTCTCTGTGGATGGAAGTTAGAAACAGGAAGGGGTCAATAACTCTACTGGGTGTTTTTTATAGAACATCCAATAGTAACAGGGACATCGAGGAGCAGATAGGGACACGGATTCTGGAACGATGCAATAATAACCGGATTGTCATGGTGGTACATTTTAATTTCCTTAATATTGATTGGCATCTCCCTAGAGCGAAGGGTTTAGATGGGGTGGAGTTTGTTAGGTGTGTTCAGCAAGGTTTCCTTTCTTCCTTTCTTTTTTAATCTTTTTATTAATTTTCAAATTCATAAACATAGCAACAATACTCATACAAAGAGATTGGGGTAACGTTATTGGTAATTAACATATGCGAATAAAAACTACAGATAATACAGATATATTAGGCCTCCCAAACTCTTAATATAATTAAACATGATAAGAAGAAAAATGAAAAAAAATCAAGGGAAAAGAACCCAAATTAGATAAAATCTAAACTAAACTAAACTGAACAAAGATGGGCTATTATATTACATCAAATACAGCCATTAATGTCATTAACTCTGCTCCTCTGTTGATATATTTTAGGTTAATAAAAAGGATTCAGGGAAGGTCATGCTACATCATATGAAAGTGTTGAATAAATGGCCTCCAAGTTTCTTCACATTTAACCGAAGGATCAAAAGTGACGCTTCTGATTTTTTCTAAATGTATACATGATATAGTTTGGGAAAACCATTGAAATGTAGTAGGGGGATTGATCTCTTTCCAATTCAATAAAATTGATCTTTTAGCCATTAATGTAACAAATGCAATCATCCAACGAGCTGAAAAGGATAAATAACTATGTTCCATCATTGGTAAACCAAAAATTGCGGGCATAGGATGAGGTTGTAAATCAATACGCAAAACTGCTGAAGTAATATCAAAGATGTCTTTCCAATATTTTTCCAAAAGAGGGCAAGACCAGAACATATGAGTCAAAGAAGCTTCTTCAGAGTGACATCTGTCACAAACAGGAATTATCTGAGAGTAAGAACAAGCTAGTTTATCTTCAGACATATGGGCCATATGCACCACCTTAAATTGTACCAACATATGTTTAGCACATATAGAGGAAACGTTAACTAATGGAAAAATGTTCTCCCATTTCTCTATAGGTAAGGGAATTGAAGTTCCCTTTCCCATTCATTCTTAATTTTATCAGATATACCTGGCTGTATTTTCATAATCATATCATACATAATTGCTGTTAAACCCTTCTGGTAAGGGTTTAAACCTAAATTTTTTTCCGTGGTATCAGTTGGACATGAAGTCGGAAAGGTAGGTAGTGTAGTATTTCAAAAGTTTCTAATTTGTAAGTATCTAAAAAAATGGGATCTGGGCAAATTATATTTATTAGACAACTGTTCAAAAGGCATGAAACAGTTCTCCAAGAATAAATCACAAAAACATATTATACCCTTCATTTTCCAGATCAAAAAGGCTTGATCCAAAACAGAGGATTGGAAAAGAAATTACATATAATAGGGCTTGATAAAATAAACTTGTTCAAACCAAAAAATGTATGAAATTGAAACCATGTTCGTAATGTATATTTAATTATTGTATTAACCATTTGTTTATTCAATTTAGAGAGAACAAAAGGAAGCAAAATCCCTAAAATAGAAATCAGTGAAAACCCCTGTACAGAATTACATTCAAGATTTACCCATTGTGGACTTGGAATTATATCCAAATCCCGTGTCCAAAATATTGAATATCGAATATTAATTGTCCAGTAATAAAATCTTAAATTCGGCAATGCCAAGCCACCATCCTTTTTTGGACTTCTGTAAGTATTTTTTACTTAGTCTAGGATTTTTATTCTGCCATATATATGAGGCAATTTTAGAATCAACAGTATCAAAAAAGTATTTAGAAATAAAAATTGGTACCGTTGAAATAGGTATAAAAATTCAGGTGGAATAATCATCTTAATAGCATTGATACAGCCAATCAGTGATAAATCCTTATGCTTCTTAGTAATTTTAACACCCAGATAAGTACAATAGTCAGTAACCAATCTGAATGGTGAATGTCTATAAATTGGAACCTGCATATTTAATGGAAAGAGTTCACTCTTATTAAGATTCAATTTGTGACTAGAAAAGTTACTAAACTGAGCAAGCAGGGATATTACTGCCGGAATGGATTTCTCAGGGTTAGAGATATGTAGTAACATATCATCTGCATATAGTGATAACTTGTGTATCTCATTCCCACGGGTAATGCCAAGTATATTAGGTGAGTCACGAATAGCAATAGCTAAGGGTTCCAAGGCAATATCGAATAATAATGGACAGCCCTGCCTAGTGCCATGAAACAACTGAAAAAAGGGAGATCTTTGATTATTGGTAAATACCAAAGCCGAAGGGGTAAGGTATATCAATTTAATCCAAGATATAAATATCGGACTAAAATTACATTTCTCAAGTGTACTAAATAAATATTCCCATTCGACTCTGTCAAACGCTTTCTCAGTGTCCAGTGAAATGACACATTTGGAGTTCAAGATGAAGAAGTATATACAATATTCATTAATCTCCTAATATCAAAAGACAAATAACCATTTTTAATAAATCCAGTCTGGTTGACAGAAATAATTTGAGGCAATACATTCTCCAATCTAGTTGCCAGTATTTTAGAAAAGATCTTGGAACCCACATTCAGCAAGGATATAGGCCTATATGATGCACATTCAGTAGGATCCTTATCTTTTCTAAGAATTAGGGTGTTACGTACCCCGTAACTGGGATGCCAAAGCAGCAGAATGGAACACTCATTGGAGTCTGGATTACTAGGACTAATAAAGTTTTATTAAAGAAACAAATAATACAGTACTCTAATCATAAGGATATAAATGTAACAGGTTAGCAATGATAAAACACACCTATACACAGAACTAGGGTAATAGGAATCAACCAAGCTCTATCGCAGTCTAGGGGTAAAATGATCAGTCTTACAGTGACGCAGAGTTCATTTCAGCTTAGTGCAGTTCGCAGTAATCGCTGTTGTACCGTTGGAGAGAGAGAGAGAGAGAGAGCGGGGGATGCAATTTGGTTCAGGCAGACCTTTGATGTCTTTGCAGTTGGTTTCGGGCAGACCCTTTTTGATGTCTTCTATCCCGCTGTGGTTACCGTCTGTAACCCCTCCGTTCCGGATACGATCGTTCTTCCGCGGTGAATCCGGCACCCAGGCAAGGGTGGACACACACACCAGGCTCCCACCGATCGTACCTTTACACTCTGTCAGCCTATGGTCAGGTCCTGCGAACCGGACCTCCAAACTCCCACTACTTGTGGGGGCACACCGCTCTTTCTAGGGTCTCGTTGTCTCGTGGTCTCGTGGTGGTCAGTGCCTTAGCGAACCTGCTCTTTTTATCCCCCTGCTGGGGTATCACCTGTCCATCAAACTTTAAACAGTTCAGGTTGAAAGCAACCGGAATGTCAATATTCTGAATTGTGTTTCTTTTCTGTTAATCCCTCTCACCTCTTTTTTTAGGATTTTGAATGTTTCTCCATTGTCTCTCTTATCTCTCTCATTAGCGTCAATCGTCCGATAGCTTGGTTTGGCGTCACACCCCTACCCTTCAAAGGATTTTTACTGGGGTAAAAATCATGGGCATGAACGCACATTATTAGATACACACTAATATACAGGGTCATCAGCTATTTGGATAATACAGAGGACCTTAAGTTTGAACACCTTGACAGACAGCCAGCAATCACATTGTCCGTTCCTTTTATACGTTTTATTTTAGTATCAAATTCCTGTAAGACCAGGCTCCAACTTAGTAACCTTTTGTTTTTATCCTTCATAGTGGCCAAAAACTCTAATGGATTATGATCAGTGTAAATTATCAGCGGTTTCCGTGCCGGACAAACATAAACCTCAAAATGTTGTAATGCTAGTATGATTGCCAGTAATTCCTTCTCCACTGTGGAATAACTTCTCTGACGGACATTAAATTTCTTAGAAAAATAAGCCACTGGGTGTTCAATTTCCTCTTTGTCTGTCTACAACAGCACTGCCCCGGCTGCTTCGTCGCTAGCATCTGTTGCTAAGGAGAAAGGTTTTGAAAAGTCAGGCGCATTCAGCACAGGCTGGTGACACAGAACCACCTTCAGACTCTCAAAGGCCTGTTGACAAAGGTCATCCACACAAACTTTGCATTATTTGGCAAGAGCTTACTAAGAGGGATGGTAATATTGGCAAAGTTTTTGCAAAACTTCCGATAGTACCCCACGAACCTTCTCGGGGCTCTCTTGTCTGTCGGGATGGGAACTTCAGAGATAGCCCGCACCTTAGCCTGCATCGGAGCCAGCTGCCCCTGTCCTACCACAAATCCCAGATAAGTGACCTTCGCGTGGCCGAACTCACTTTTTGCGAGGTTCACTGTCAGGTTGGCTTCAGACAGCCGTTTAAACAGTTCCTGTACTGAAACAATGTGCTCCTCCCACGTGTCACTCCAGACCACTAAATCGTCAATATACGCTTCTGCGTTCTTTAGCCCTTTTGTCACTGAATTAATCATCCTATAAGGGTGTTGCTTACTAGGCTGACCTAATGTGACAAGAACATCATGTACCATCCCTTTGCATTGCCTCGGGACATCCGGGCATATGTATGCGAGCCGGTTAATTAGCTTTATCAGTGGCTTGCTCTGTTCGGGGGTTAAGTGAGAGAGGATATCAGCAAAGTAGGCCAAAACAATAGAGCTCTCCAATCCGGTCGGCACCATACTTATCTTTTCAAAATGGGTTTTCCCCTTATCAGGTGGCGCCCTAGCCTTATTAATATTCATGATAACACTGACTAGTTCTGCTTCCTTATCGTGGTAAGCGGTTAACGTATTAATAGGCTCTAACTGTGTCAGCTCACGCCTACAATACACAATAATATCCTTCCTCATGTTCGGGCAGTAAAACTCTTTCATGATTCTATCGACTGTCTTCCTCACCCCAAAATGTCCACCGAGGGGTATCTTGTGGGCCAGGTTAAAAATCTCATCCCTATAAATTTTCGGCACAACCATCTGGTGCACCACCCCCCACTCCTCATCCGCATGCACGGTACGTGGTCTCCATTTCCTCATTAGTACTCCCTCCTTCACATAATAGGCCACTGGTTCCTTCTTTATTCCTGCTTCAGAGAGAGCTGTCTCTGTCAAAACCATCAGCTCCTCTTCTCGTTCCTGTGCCCGTATAAATTCCTTCCTCGATAAGTCTACCTCAAGTCCCTCACTTCCTTCCGCTCCACTATGCTCCTTCTTCTCACTTTCTAACCCCTCCTGGTACAAGGCTGATAAAAACATCTCAGCTAAATCTACATTCGCTTCGGCAGCCTTTCTGGACATGCGCCGAGTCACTGCGCAAACAGGATAAACCTGTGAGTCCATGGACGGGACCTCAATGCTGGCAGGCTGGCTTGTCAATCTTACTGCTGGGTACACCTCTCCACCTGCAAGGTCATTACCGAGTAAGACCTCCACGTCTTCTATCGGTAGTTCGGGCTTCATCCCTATCGTGACCAGTCTGGAGACCAAGTCGCTTTTTAGGTGTACCTGGTGAAAAGGTACTGCTTCAGTCCCTTTCCCAATGCCTTTTATCACACTGACCTCCCCAGTCTCAGTCTCTGAACTAAAGTCTAAAGCACTCCTTAAAATCAATGACTGATAAGCTCCAGTGTCTCTCCAGATCCGTACTGGAACTGGGTTTGACCCCTCCTTCACCGACACCAATCTGGCTGAAATAAACTTCTCGCGCCCTTCCTGAACTCTATCAGACCTCTTCTCCCCTAGCGGTTTGTTTGCCGGCTCAATACAGCCAGTCGGAACCGTCACTTTTCCTTTCCTCGTCTCCTTCTTTGGGGCAAAACACCTGGACGCAAAGTGACTGGCTTTCCCACAATTATAGCATACAACCCCAGGAGACTCCCTACCAAACTGCTTCCTGTCTTCCTTAACCTTCTCACTAGTCCCCGGCTTAATTTCTGGCTTTTCCGGCGGACTCTCTCCGCCCTCTCAACTATCCTTCTGGTAGCTTTTACTCGGGGTAAACTCTGCTTTGTGTGTTAATGCGTATTCATCCGTTAACTTAGTAGTCACAGCTAAGGTTTCTGCCTCTTTCTCATCCAGATAGGGCCTCCTACCTTCAGGGACACAACCTTTAAACTGCTTAATCAGTATTAGCTGTAGCAGTCTGTCATAATCCCCATTGACCCCTTTCGAGGCGCACCAACGCTCACAATACATCTGCGTCTCACGGACAAACTCTAAATACGTGCAGCCCCACTGCTTCCTCACATTCCTGCACCTCTGCTGATATGCCTCCGGGACCAACTCATAAATCCTGAGTATCGCCTCCTTCACCACATCATACCTCTGGGCATCTTCTGCGGACAATGCCGAGTAAACTTGCTGAACCTTCCCTTTAAGTACGCTCTAAAGCAAAACAGCCCACTTATCCCTCGGCCAGTCCTGACTTGCAGCAACTTTTTCAAAATATAGAAAGTACCAATCAGCATCGGCCTCCTCAAATGGGGGAACCAGCCTAACCTCCTGGGTCGCCCTGAACCCTCCACCTTGGTTCGGCATGGGCCCCTGTGTTAGCATCATCCTTAACTTCTCCAGCTCAAATTCCCTGTCCTTCTGCTTCTCTCTCGCTTCTTGTTCTAACTGCTTGTCTCTCTCTTCTCGTTCCAGCTGCTTTATTCTCTCTTCTGGTTCTAACTGCCAGTCTCTCTCTTCTTGTTCCAGCTGCTTTACGTGGAACTCGTGCTCGAGTCTCAATTTTTCCATCTGCAGCTGCACTGCTTCTCCACCAGGTTTGCCCATAGATACCACCTCCAGCTCCTCTTGGGGAAACACACCTTTCGATACATAATGCTCAATGATAGCTCTGTGCATTCCCGCTCTCCTTATTGTCGGCTTCTCCTTAAAAAGATTCAACCATTTGGCAACAATCGCCAATTCTGATTTCCTGGCATCCTCTAATGCCTCCAAGGTTGGCGCCTTTAGAAATTCCTCAATCTCCATTTCTGCTGTTTGCCCTTTCTTTCTTTTGGGAATTTTAACCCAATCAATTTACCCAGTCCCAAATTTGCTATTCAAAATCACGGACAAGTTCCCCACTTATGTTACGTACCCCGTAACTGGGTTGCCAAAACAGCAGAAATGGAACACTCGTTGGAGTCTGGATTACTAGGATCTAATAAAGTTTTATTAAAGAAACAAATAACACAGTACTCTAATCATAAGGATATAAATGTAACAGGTTAGCAATGATAATACACACCTATACGCAGAACTAGGGTAATAGGAATCAACCAAGCTCTATCGCAGTCTAGGGGTAAAATGATCAGTCTTACAGTGACGCAGAGTTCATTTCAGCTTAGTGAAATTCGCAGTAATCACTGTTGTACCATTGGAGAGAGAGAGAGAGAGGGATGCAATTTGGTTCAGGCAGACCTTTGATGTCTTCGTAGTTGGTTTCAGGTAGACCCTTTTTGATGTCTTCTATCCCGCTGTGGTCACCGACTGTGACCCGTCCATTCCGGATACGATCGTTCTTCCATGGTGAACCCGGCACCCAGGCAAGGGCGGACACACACACCAGGTTCCCACTGATCATGCATTTACACCCTGTCAGCCTATGGTCAGTTCCCGCGAACCGGACCTCCAAACTCCCACCACTTGTGGGGGCTCAGCGCTCTTTCCAGGGTCTCGTTGTCTCGTGGTCTCGTGGTGTCCTGTGCCTTAGCGAACTTGCTCTTTTTATCCCCCTGCTGGGGTATCACCTGTCCATCAAACTTCAAACAGTTCAGGTTCAAAGCAACGGGTCTGTCAATATTCTGAATTGTGTTTCTTTTCCGTTAATCCCTCTCTCCTCTCTTATTAGCATGTTGAATGTTCCTCCATTGTCTCTCTTATCTCTCTCATTAGCATCAATCATCCAATAGCTTGGTTTGGCGTCACAAGGGAAATAGCAGCTCCATAAAAAGATTGTTGTAATTTACCTATAAATAATGCATCCTTAAAGATTCTACGTAACCAAGGAGAAAGTATAGTAGAAAAGGATTTTAAAAATTCTACTGTATAGCCATCCAGATCAGGCACTTTGCCTGAATTCATCGAAATAAATAGCATTCTTTATTTCTTCTTCCGTAAAAGGTGCATCTAATATTAAACATTCACTGGGTGGTAATTTCAGAATGTTCAATTTCCTGAAAAATTCATGCATTATTGTGGGGTGATCAGGAAATTCTGATTGATATAAAGAAGTATAAAATTGTTTATCTCATCATGATCAACCGTTGGAGTACCAGCTCTTTTACAGATCTTAATCATCTGGCGTTTAACTGAAGTTCAAAAAACTAGGTAATGACAGAGATCTAGAAGATTATGAGGCTAACAGGAAGGAGCTTAAGAATGACATTCGGAGAGCCAGAAGGGGCTATGAGAAGGCCTTGGTGAGCAGGATTAAGGAAAACCACAAGGAATTCTACAAGTATGTGAAGAGCAAGAGGATAAGACATGAGAGAATAGGACCAATCATGTGTGACAGTGGAAAAGTCTGTATGGAACCCGAGGAGATAGCGGAGGTACTTAATGAGTATTTTGCTTCAGTGTTCACTATGGAAAAGGACCTTGGTGATTGTAGGGATTACTTACAGCAGACTGAAAAGCTTGAGCATATAGACATTAAGAAAGAGGATGTGTTGGAGCTTTTGGAATGCATCAAGTTGGATAAGTCATGGACAAGATGTACCCCAGGCTACTGTGGGACATGAGGGAGGAGATTGCTGAGCCTCTGGCAATGATCTTTGCATCATCAATGGGGATGGGGGAGGTTCTGAAGGAATGGAGGGTTGCAGATGTTGTTTCCTTATTCAGAAAGGGCGTAGAGATAGCCCAGAAATTTTAGACCAGTGAGTCTTACTTCAGTGGTTGGTAAATTGATGAAGAAGTTCCTAAGAGGCAGGATTTATAAACATTTGGAGAGGCAGAATATGATTAGGAATGGTCAGCATGGCTTTGTCAAAGGCAAGTTGTGCCTGACGAGCCTGATTGAATTTTTTGAGGATGTGACTAAACACGTAGATGTAGTGTATATGCATTTCAGTAAGGCAATTGATAAGGTACCCCATGCACAGCTTACTGAGAAAGTAAGGAGGCATGGGATCCAAGGGGACCTTTTCTTTGTGGATCCAGAATTGGCTTGCCCACAGAAGGTAAAGAGTGGTTGTAGACTGGTCATATTCTGTATGATAGTTGATGACCAGTGGTGTTCCTCAGGGATCTGTTCTGGGACCCCTCCTCATCGTGATTTTTATAAATGACCTGGATGAGGAAGTGGTGGGATGGGTTAGTAAATTAGCCAATGACACAAAGGTTAGGGGTGTTATGGATAGTGTGGAGGGCTGTCAGAGGTTACAGTGAGACATCGATAGGATGCAAAACTGGACTGAGAAGTGGCAGATGGAGTTCAACCCAGATAAGTGTGAGGTGGTTCATTTTGGGAGGTCAAATATGATGGTAGAATAAAGTATTAAGTGTCAGACTCTTGGCAGTGTGGAGGATCAGAGGGATCTTGGGGTCCAAGTCCATAGGACACTCAAAGCTGCTGCACAGGTTGACTCTGTGGTTAAGAAGGCATACGGTGCATTGACCTTCATCAACCGTGGGATTGAGTTCAAGAGCCGAGAAGTAATGTTACAGCTATATACTGTAGGACCCTGATCCGACCCTACTTGGAGTACGGTGCTCAGTTCTGGTTGCCTCACTGCAGGAAGGATGTGGAAACTATAGAAAGGGTGCAGAGGAGATTTACAAGGCTGTTGCCTGGATTGGGGAGCATGCCTAATGAGAAAGGTTTGAGTGAACTCGGTCTTTCCTCCTCGGAGAGACAGAGAATGAGAGGAGATCTGATAGAGGTCTATAAGATGATGAGAGGCATTGATCGTGTGGATAGTCAGAGGCTTTTTCCCAGGGCTAAAATGGCTATCGTGAGAGGGCACAGTTTTAGGGTGCTTGGAAGTAGGTACAGATGAGATGTCAGGGGTAAGTTTTTTTAAGATGAGAGTGGTTAGTACATGGAATGGGCTGCCGGCGATGGTGGTGGAGGCGAATAAGATAAAGTCTTTTCAGAGACTCCTGGAGATGGGCATGGAGCTTGGAAAATACAGGGCTAGGGCTAGGGGTAACCCAAGGTAATTTCTAAAACAAGTACATTTTCGGCACAGCATTGTGAGCCGATGGGGTTGTATTGTGCTGTGGGTTTTCTATGTTTCTATGTTTCTAATCACTGCAATGTGTTTCAAATTCAGAGTGCCAGAATTTGCATGATATTCCAAGGGGGAGCAGGGGCAGTGGAGAGGGGGGAGAGAGGAGGGGATAGAGGGAGGAAGGGGGGAGACAGGGGAAGAAGGAGAGAGAGTGGGGGAAAGGGAGAAGGGGGAAGATGAGGGAGAGAGGTGGAGTTGCTGGAGTTCTTTGAGGATATAATGATCGCAGCGGATAGAGGGGAACAGCTAGATACTTACTTGGATTTCCAGAAGGTGTTCGATAAGGTCCACCATAAAGGACTTATCCATAAGATAAGAATGCATAGGGTTGGGGTGATGTATTAGTATGGATAGAGGATTGGTTAACTAATAGAAAGCAGAAAGATAGGATACATGGGACACAGGGGTTCGTGCTGGGCCCACAACTGTATACATTAACGAACTGGAAGAGGGGACAATGTGTTGTGTCTAAGTTGACTGATGATACTAAATTGAGTAGAAAA
Source organism: Mobula birostris (assembly GCF_030028105.1). Taxonomy (NCBI): domain Eukaryota; kingdom Metazoa; phylum Chordata; class Chondrichthyes; order Myliobatiformes; family Myliobatidae; genus Mobula; species Mobula birostris. Next base: position 2,340,192 of record NC_092384.1, on the reverse strand, counting down.
GCAAATTGTGCAGAAGATACGGAGAGTCTGTAGAGATAGGGATAGGTTAAATGAGTGGGCAAGGGTCTGGCAGATGGAGTATGATGCTGGTAAATGCGAGGTCATCCACTTGTGAAGGAAAAATAAAAGAACAGGTTATCATTTAAGTGGTAAAGAATTGCAGCATGCTGCTGTGCAGAGGGATGTGGAGGTGCTTGTTCCTGAATGACAAAAGGTTGGTTTGCAGGTGGAGCAGACTCTCAGGAAGGCAAGTGGAATGTTGGCCTTTGTTGATAGAGGGACTGAATTTAAGACCAGGGAGGTTCTGCTGCAACTGTACAGAGTACTACTGATGTGGCCACACCTACATACAGTTCTGGTCTCCTTGCTTGAGGAAGGATATACTGGCTTTGGTGGCAGTGCAGAGGAAGTTCACCAGGTTGATTCCAGAGATCAGGGTCCTAAACGAGTGTACAGCATTGAGTGGTGATACAGCAATATCGGAAAGACCAAAGAACTAATTGTGAACTTCCGAAAGGACAAGATGAGGACACACACACACACACACACACACACACACACACACACACACACACACACACACACACACACACACGCACACATCCTCACAGAGTGATCAGTCATGGATAGGATGAGCAAATCCAGGTTCCTGGATGTGAAGATATCTGGATATCCAAGCTTCACTTATCTTTCCATCCTTGTCCTTCCTTCTAACAGGAGCGTTTCTTTCCTGTACTCTGTGCAATTGCTCTTTTAACACTCTCTGATATGGATTTGCCAGAAAAAAAATGTGTTCCTAATTAACTCTTTCTAGTTCCTGCCTAATGTCCTCATAATTTGCCCTACTCCAATTTAAGACTCTCCTACAAAGACCATACCTATCCTTACCTGCAGCTATCCTGAATGTTAAGCAGTTGTGGTCACCGTTCCCCAACTGTTCACCCACTGAGAGGTCAGGCACCTGACCAGACTCATTACCTAGTACGGTCCTGCTCTCGTTGGACCATCTACACGTTGATTTAAGAACCCCTCTTGGATTAGAAACATAGACATAGAAAATTGGATTCACTTAACAAATTCTGCCCTATCTAAACCCCTTGCACTAAGAAGGTTCCAGTTTTTATTTGGAAGTTGAAATCCCCCTGTTAACAACCCTGTTATTTTTATATACGTAGACGTTGGTCAAACCAAGACAGTTTGCTCTGGAGTATTGGAGACGGAAGGCTAGAACATGAGAGGGTAAACAGACAGAATCTTCCCCCTGGGTAGAAGTGTCAAGATAGATGATTTCCACGTGAGAAATTTCAAGGAGACGTGTCTGCATTTTGTTTATTTATTTTTACACAGATAATGATAAGTGTCCGGAATGAACTGCCAGGTGCCGTGCTGGAAGCAGATTCAATCGTGGTGTTTAAAATACAGTTAGATTAACATAAAGGTATGCAGGGAATGGAGAGTAATGTTTTGTACATGTAGAAGATGTTCAGTGTAATTGGCCATCAGGTCTGGAATAATGAGCTGAAGAGCCTATTCATATAAAATTCACTCAGTGATAATAGGAATGCTGCATATTGGATAAAATCAGATGTAGGAGGAAGTTGCTGCAATATTTTCTGTGTTATTTCAGAGTTCTATTTGGAGCAGGACTTTGTGAAGTGATAACATCTTCCCTTATTTCCTAGAACACAAATGAGTCATTTCAAAGAACACAAATTATTTCTGAGTGTTTTTTTAAAAAAAGCATTAAACAGGAAGTTAGTATCTTATGGAATGCCCCAAGAAAATAAATAGAAAAGGTTTTCTATAGCACAGGTGGGGAAATTAACATTAGCTGTTTCAGACATTGAATTTATGAAGCTGAATCAGCAAGATTGCAATAAATCCTCTGACCACATGCTTAAATTAATTCATAACTATGGAACTGTCAGCTGCTTTACAGGTAGAACAAGTACAGTATCTTTTCATAAAACTCCAGCTGAAATAAAGTTCAAAATAACTACATTCGCTCATATTATCCAGAGGAAACTAACAAGCTAGCTAGCGAATTCAATACTTGGCCTGAGAGGTCGACTTCTAAGCTCTGTTACTGAATGACCCTTCGACTATTATCGGATTAATTCCATCGTGACATGCTAATCAGACAGCCACATCTGCACCAGGAGTGACGATCTGCAGCTCCTTACGGACCGAGTTAGGGAACTGGAGATGCAGCTGGTGGAAAGAACGGGAAGGCAGATTATTATCTAAATGGAGTCAAGTTAGGAGAAGGGGAAGCACAACGATATCTAGGTGTTCTTGTACATCAGTCACTGAAAGCAAGCATGCAAGTACAGCAGGCAGTGAAGAAAGCTACTGGCAGGCTGGCCTTCATAACAGGGGGAATTGAGTATAAGAGCAAAGAGGTCCTTCTGCAGCTGTACGGGGCCCTGGTGAGACCACACCTGGAGTACTGTGTGCAGTTTTGGACTCCAAATTTGAGGAAGGACATTCTTGCTATTAAGAGAGTGCAGTGTAGGTTCACAAGGTTAATTCCCGACATGGCGGGACTGTCATATGTTGAAAGATTGGAGCAACTGGGCTTGTATGCTCTGGAATTTAGAAGGCTGAGAGGGGATCTTATTGAAACATATAAGGTTATTAAGGGATTGGACATGCTGGAGGTAGGAAGCATGTTCCCACTGATGGGTGAGTCCAGAAGCAGAGGCCACAGTTTAAGAATAAGGGATAGGCCACTTAAAATGGACTTGAGGAAAAACTTTTTCACCCAGAGAGTGGTGGATATATGGAATGCTCTGCCCCAGAAGGCTGTGGAGGCCAAGTCTCTGGATGCTTTCAAAAAAGAGATGGATAGAGCTCTTAAAGATAGTGGAATCAAAGGTTATGGGGATAGGCAGGAACTGGATACTGATTGTGGATGATCAGTCATGATCACAGTGAATGGCAGTGCTGGCTCGAGGGGCCAAATGGCCTACTCCTGCACCTATTGTCTGTTGTCTATTGTCTGTTGTCAATAACCTTCGTCTGGTCAGGGACACTGAGGAGGTGATAGAAAGGAGTTATAAGCAAGTAGTCACACCAGGGCCTCGGGAGACAGAGAAGTGGGTAACAGTCAGAAGAGGGAAGGGCAGGAGTCAGATACAAGAGAGTCACCCTGTGGCTGTCTTCTTTAACAATAAGTACTCCTGTTTGAGTACTGTTGGGGGGGCGGGGGGGGGGCCTAACTGTGGGAAGCAACAGTAGCCGCACCTCCAGCACAGAGTCTGGCCCTGTGGTTCAGAAGGGTCGGGAAAGGAAGAGGATGGCAGCAGTGATAGGGGGTCAGACAGGTGATTCTGTGGACGCAGGAAAGAAACACGGATGGTAGTTTGCCTCCCAGGTGCCAGTGTCTGGGATGTTTCTGATCACGTCCACGATATTCTGAAGTAGGAAGGTGAACAGCCAGAGGTTGTGGTACATATTGGCACTAATGACACAGGTAGGAAAAGGGAGCAGGTCCTAGAAAGAGACTACAGGGGGTTAGGAAGGAAGTTGAGAACCAGGACTACAAAGGCCGTAATCTCAGGATTACTGCCTGTGCCACGTGACAGTGAGTATCGGAATAGAGTGAGGTGGAGGATAAATGCGTGGCTCAGGGATTGGAGTAGGGGCAGAGATTCAGATTTCTGGATCATTGGGACCTCTTTTGGGGCAGGAGCGACCTGTACAAAAAGGACGGGTTGCACTTGAATCCGAGGGGGACCAATATCCTGGCGGGGAGGTTTGTTAAGGCTATTGAGAGCTTAAACTAGAGTTGCTGGGGCGGGGAGGTGGGAACTGAACTGAAGAGAGGAAGGAAGGGGCCGTTGGCTCACAAATCGAGAAAGCTTGTAGACAGTGTGAGAGGGAGGATAGGCAGGTGATAGAGAAGGGATGTGTCTATTTTAATGCAAGGAGTATCATGAACAAAGTGGATGAGCTTGGAGCGTGGATCAAAACTTGGAGCTATGATGTTGTGGCCATTACAGAGACTTGGATGGCTCAGGGACAGGAATGGTTACTTCAAGTGCCAGGCTTTAGATGTTTCAGAAAGGGCAAGGAAGGAGGCAAAGGTGGTGGGGGCGTGGCACTGTTGATCAGAGATAGAGACACGGACGCAGAAAAGGAGGAAGTCACGGAGGGATTGTCTACTGAGTCTCTGTGGATGGAAGTTAGAAACAGGAAGGGCTCAATAACTCTAATGGGTGTTTTTTATAGAACATCCAATAGTAACAGAAACATCAAGGAGCAGATAGGGAGACAGATTCTGGAACGGTGCAATAATAACAGGGTCGTCGTGATGGGGGATTTTAATTTCCTCAATATTGATTGGCATCTCCCTAGAGCGAGGGGTTTAGATGGGGTGGAGTTTGTTAGGTGTGTTCAGCAGGGTTTCCTTTCTTCCTTTCTTTTTTAATCTTTTTATTAATTTTCAAATTCATAAACATAGCAACAATACTCGTACAAAGAGATTGGGGTTACATTATTGGTAATTAACATATGCGAATAAAATCTACAGATAATACAGGTATATTAGGCCTCCCAAACTCTTAATATAATTAAACATGATAAGAAGAAAAATGAAAAAATATCAAGGAAAAAAAACCCAAATTAGATAAAAAACTAAACTAACTAAACTAAACTGAACACTAACTAAACTAAACAAAGTTGGGCTATTATATTACTTCGAATTCAAACATTAATATCATTAACTCTTGCTCCTCTGTCGATATATTTAGGTTAATAAAAAGGATTCAGAAAAGGTCAAGCTACGTCATATGAAAGTGTTGAATAAATGGCCTCCAAGTCTCTTCAAATTTAACCGAAGGATCAAAAGTGATGCTTCTGATTTTTTTCTAAATTTAAACAAGATATAGTTTGGGAAAACCATTGAAACATAGTAGGGGGATTGATCTCTTTGCAATTCAGTAAAATGGATCCCTTAGCCATTAATGTTACAAATGCAATCATCCGACGAGCTGAAGAGGATAAATGATTATGTTGCATCATTGGTAAACCAAAAATTGCGGTAATAGGATGAGGTTGTAAATCAATACGCAAAACTGCTGAAGTAATATCAAAGGTGTCTTTCAATATTTTTCCAAAAGAGGGCAAGACCAGAACATATGAGTCAAAGAAGCTTCTTCAGAGTGACATCTGTCACAAACAGGACGTATCTGAGAGTGAAAACGAGCTAGTTTATCTTTAGACATGTGGGCCATATGTGCCACCTTAAATTGTATCAATGTATATTTAGCACATATAGAGGAAACGTTAACTAATGGAAAAATGTTCTCCCATTTCTCTATAGGTAAGGGAATTGAAGTTCCCTTTCCCATTCATTCTTAATTTTATCAGATATACCTGGCTGTATTTTCATAATCATATCATACATAATTACTGTTAAACCCTTCTGATAAGGGCTTAAACCTAATTCTTTTTCCGTGATATCAGTTGGACATGAAGTCGGAAGTTAAAAAGTTTCTAATTTGTAAGTATTTAAAAAAATGGGATCTGGGCAAATTATTGCTGAACATCTACGCTCTGTCCGCCAGAGAAAGCAGGATCTCCCAGTGGCCACACATTTTAATTCCACATCCCATTCCCATTCTGACATGTCTATCCACGGCCTCCTCTACTGTAAAGATGAAGCCACACTCAGGTTGGAGGAACAACACCTTATATTCCGTCTGGGTAGCCTCCAACCTGATGGCATGAAATTCGACTTCTCTAACTTCTGCTAGGCCCCACCTCCCCCTCGTACCCCATCTGTTACTTATTTTTATGCACACATTCTTTCTCTCACTCTCCTTTTTCTCCCTCTGACCCTCTCAATATACCTCTTGCCCATCGTCTGGGTCCCTCCCTGCCTTGTCTTTCTTCCCGGACCTCCTGTCCCATGATCCTCTCATATCCCTTTTGCCAATCACCTGTCCAGCTCTTGGCTCCATCCCTCCCCCTCCTGTCTTCTCCTATCATTTTGGATTTCCCCCTCCCCCTCCAACTTTCAAATCTCTTACTCACTCTTCCTTCAGTTAGTCCTGACGAAGGGTCTTGGCCTGAAACGTCGACTGCACCTCTTCCTAGAAATGCTGCCTGGCCTGCTGCGTTCACCAGCAACTTTGATCTGAACAAATTATATTTATTAGAAAACTGTTCAAAAGACATGAAACAGTTATCCAAGAATAAATCACGAAAACATATTATACCCTTCATTTTCCAGACCAAAAAGGCTTGATCCAAAACAGAGGATTGGAAAAGAAATTACATATAATAGGACTTGATAAAATAAACTTGTTCAAACCAAAAAATGTATGAAATTTAAACCATATTAGTAATGTCTATTTAATTATTGTATTGACCATTTGTTTATTCAATTTAGAGAGAACAAAAGGAAGCAAAGTCCCTAAAATAGAAACCACTGAAAACCCCTGTACAGAATTACATTCAGGATTTACCCATTGTGGACTTGGAATTATATCCAAATCCTGTGTCCAAAATATTAAATATCGAATATTATTTGCCCAGTAATAAAATCTTAAATTCAGCAATGCCAAACCACCATCCTTTTTTGGACTTCTGTAAGTATTTTTTACTTAGTCTAGGATTTTTATTCAGCCATATATATGAGGCAATTTTAGAATCAACAGTATCAAAATAGGATTTAGAAATAAAAATCGGTACCACTTGAAATAGGTATAAAAATTTAGGTAGAGTAATCATCTTAATAGCATTCATTCGGCCAATCAGTGATAAAGACAATGGGGACTACTTAGTAAACAATTGTTTAATCTGATTAATTAAAAGTAAAAAATTGAGTTTAAATAAATCCTTATGCTTCTTAGTAATTTTAACACCCAGATAAGTACAATAGTCAGTAACCAATCTGAATGGTGAACATCTATAAATTGGAACCTGCATATTTAATGGGAAGAGTTCACTCTTATTAAGATTCAATTTGTAGTCAGAAAAGTTATTAAACTGAGCAAGCAGGGATATTACTGCCGGAATGGATTTCTCAGGGTTAGAGATATGTAGTAACACATCATCTGCATATAGTGATAACTTGTGTATCTCATTCCCACGGGTAATGCCAAGTATATTAGGTGAGTCACGGATAGCAATAGCTAAGGGTTCCAAGGCAATATCGAATAATAATGGGCTAAGAGGACAGCCCTGCCTAGTGCCACGAAACAACTGAAAAAAGGGAGATCTTTGATTATTGGTAAATATCAAAGCCGAAGGGGTAAGGTATATCAATTTAACCCAAGATATAAATATCGGACTAAAATTACATTTCTCAAGTGTACTAAATAAATATTCCCATTCGACTCTGTCAAATGCTTTCTCAGTGTCCAGTGAAATGACACATTCTGGAGTTCTAGATGAAGAAGTATATACAATATTCATTAATCTCCTAATATGAAAAGACAAATAACGATTTGGAATACATCCAGTCTGGTCGACAGAAATAATTTGAGGTAATACATTCTCCAATCTAGTTGCCAGTATTTTAGAAAAGATCTTGGAACCCACATTCAGCAAGGATATAGGCCTATATGATGCACATTCAGAAGGATCCTTATCTTTTTTAAGAATTAGGGAAATAGAAGCTGCATAAAAAGATTGTGGTAATTTACCTATAAATAATGCATCCTTATAGATTCTACATAACCAAGGAGAAAGTATAGTAGAAAAGGATTTTAAAAATTCTACTGTATAGCCGTCCAGATCAGGTGCTTCACCTGAATTCATTGAAAAAAAAAGCATTCTTTATTTCTTCTTCCGTAAAAGGTGCATCTAATATTAAACATTCATTGGGTGGTAATTTCAGAATGTTCAATTTCCTTAAAAATTCATGCATTATAGTGGGGTCATCAGGAAAGTCTGATTGATATAAAGAAGTATAAAATTCTTGAAAAGATTTGTTTATTTCATCATGATAAACCATTAGAGTACCGTCTCTTTTACGAATCTTAATGATCTGGCATTTAACTGAAGTTCAAAAAACTAGGTAATGATAGAGATCTAGAAGATTATAAGGCTAACAGGAAGGAGCTTAAGAATGACATTCGGAGAGCCAGAAGGGGCTATGAGAAGGCCTTGGTGAGCAGGATTAAGGAAAACCACAAGGAATTCTGTAAGTATGTGAAGAGCAAGAGGATAGGACGTGAGAGAATAGGATCAATCATGTGTGACAGTGGAAAAGTCTTTTATGGAACCAGAGGAGATAGCGGAGGTACTGAATGAGTATCTTGCTTCAGTGTTCACTATGGAAAAAGACCTTGGTGTTTGTAGGGATGACTTACAGCAAACTGAAAGGCTTGAGCATATAAACGTTAAGAAAGAGGATGTGTTGGAGCATTTGGAATGCATCAAGTTGGATAAGTCATGGACAAGATGTACCCCAGGCTACTGTGGGACATGAGGGAGGAGATTGCTGAGCCTCTGGCAATGATCTTTGCATCATCAATGGGGATGGGGGAGGTTCTGAAGGAATGGAGGGTTGCAGATGTTGTTTCCTTATTCAGAAAGGGCGTAGAGATAGCCCAGATATTTTAGACCAGTGAGTCATACTTCAGTGGTTGGTAAGTTGATGAAGAAGATCCTGAGAGGCAGGATTTATAAACATTTGGAGAGGCAGAATATGATTAGGATTAGCCAGCATGGCTTTGTCAAAGGCTGGCCGTGCCTGACGAGCCTGATTGAATTTTTTGAGGACGTGACTAAACACGTAGATGTGGTGCATATGGATTTCAGTAAGGCAATTGATAAGGTACCCCATGCATGGCTTATTGAGAACGAAAGGAGACATGGGATCCAAGGGGATCTTGCTTTGTGGATCCAGAACCGGCTTGCCCACAGAAGGTAAAGAGTGGTTGTAGACGGGTCATATCCTCTATGGAGGTCAGTGACCACTGGTGTTCCTCAGGGATCTGTTCTGGGACCCCTCCTCATCATGATTTTTATAAATGACCTGGAGGAGGAAGTGGAGGGATGGGTTAGTAAATTTGTCAATGACACAAATGTTGAAGATGTTGTGGCTAGTGTGGAGGGCTGTCAGAGGTTACAGTGGTACATTGATAGGATACAAAACTGGGCTGAGAAGTGGCAGATGGAGTTCAACCCAGATAAATGTGAGGCGGTTCATTTTGGGAGGTCAAATATGATGGTAGAATAAAGAATTAAGTGTCAGACTCTTGGCAGTGTGGAGGATCAGAGGGATCTTGGCATCCATGTCCATCGACACTCAAAGCTGCTGCACAGGTTGACTCTGTGGTTAAGAAGGCATATGGTGCATTGGCCTTCATCAACCGTGGGATTGAGTTCAAGAGCTGAGAAGTAATGTTACAGCTATATACTGTAGGACCCTGATCCGACCCTACTTGGAGTACGGTGCTCAGTTCTGGTTGCCTCACTGCAGGAAGGATGTGGAAACTATAGAAAGGGTGCAGAGGAGATTTACAAGGCTGTTGCCTGGATTGGGGAGCATGCCTAATGAGAAAGGTTTGAGTGAACTCGGTCTTTCCTCCTCGGAGAGACAGAGAATGAGAGGAGATCTGATAGAGGTATATACGATGATGAGAGGCATTGATCGTGTGGATAGTCAGAGGCTTTTTCCCAAGGCTAAAATGGCTATCGTGAGAGGGCACAGTTTTAGGGTGCTTGGAAGTAGGTACAGATGAGATGTCAGGGGTAAGTTTTTTTAAGATGAGAGTGGTTAGTACATGGAATGGGCTGCCGGCGATGGTGGTGGAGGCGAATACGATGGGGTCTTTTCAGAGACTCCTGGAGATGGGCATGGAGCTTGGAAAATACAGGGCTAGGGCTAGGGGTAACCCAAGGTAATTTCTAAAACAAGTACATTTTCGGCACAGCATTGTGAGCCGATGGGGTTGTATTGTGCTGTGGGTTTTCTATGTTTCTATGTTTCTAATCACTGCAATGTGTTTCAAATTCAGAGTGCCAGAATTTGCATGATATTCCAAGGGGGAGCAGGGGCAGTGGAGAGGGGAGAGAGAGGAGGGGATAGAGGGAGGAAGGGGGGAGACAGCGGGAAGAAGGAGAGAGAGTGGGGGAAAGGGAGAAGGGGGAAGATGAGGGAGAGAGGTGGAGTTGCTGGAGTTCTTTGAGGATATAATGATCGCAGCGGATAGAGGGGAAGAGCTAGACATTTACTTGGATTTCCAGAAGGCGTTGGATAAGGTCCACCATAAAGGACTTATCCATAAGATAAGAATGCATAGGGTTGGGGTGATGTATTAGTATGGATAGAGGATTGGTTAACTAATAGAAAGCAGAAAGATAGGATACATGGGCCACAGGGGTTAGTGCTGGGCCCACAACTGTATACATTAACGAACTGGAAGAGGGGACAATGTGTTGTGTCTAAGTTGACTGATGATACTAAATTGAGTAGAAAAGCAAATTGTGCAGAAGATACGGAGAGTCTGTAGAGATATGGATAGGTTAAATGAGTGGGCAAGGGTCTGGCAGATGGAGTACGATGCTGGAAAATGCGAGGTCATCCACTTGTGAAGGAAAAATGAAAGAACAGATTATCATTTAAGTGGTAAAGAATTGCAGCATGCTGCTGTGCAGAGGGATGTGGAGGTGCTTGTTCCTGAATGACAAAAGGTTGGTTTGCAGGTGGAGCAGACTCTCAGGAAGGCAAGTGGAATGTTGGCCTTTGTTGATAGAGGGACTGAATTTAAGACCAGGGAGGTTCTGCTGCAACTGTACAGAGTACTACTGATGTGGCCACACCTACATACAGTTCTGGTCTCCTTGCTTGAGGAAGGATATACTGGCTTTGGTGGCAGTGCAGAGGAAGTTCACCAGGTTGATTCCAGAGATCAGGGTCCTAAATGAGTGTACAGCATTGAGTGGTGATACAGCAACAACCATGCACTCAATATCGGAAAGACCAAAGAACTAATTGTGAACTTCCGAAAGGACAAGATGAGGACACACACACACACACACACACACACACACACACACACACACACACACACACATCCTCACAGAGTGATCAGTCATGGATAGGATGAGCAAATCCAAGTTCCTGGGTGTCAGGATTTCTGAGGATCTATTCTGGGCTCAGCATATTGATGCATTTAGAAAGAAGGCATGACCGCAGCTGTATTTCATTCAGACTTTCAGAAGGTTTGGTATTTCACCAAAGACACTCGCAGATTTCTACAGACATACCGTGGAGAGCATTCTAACTGGCTGCATCACCATCTGGTTTGGGGGGAGGGGTGCGAGGCACTGCACAGGACCTGAATGGACATTGAACTTTGGTTCACCTTAATCCTACTTACCAAGGACCTTTCATGGCTCCTCCTGGTTTTCCTAATTCTCTTTTTTATTTCGTTTTTGCCTTCCTTATGGTCGTCATTTGCTCCATTTGATCCTAACTTCCGAAGTTTACATACTTTTCTCCACATCTCTGATATGGACTTGCCAGAAAAAAAGGTGTTCCTCATTAACTATTTCTAGTTCCTGCCTAATGTCCTCATAATTTGCCCTACTCCAATTTAAGACTCTCCTACAAAGACCATATCTATCCTTACCTGCAGCTATCCTGAATGTTAAGCAGTTGTGGTCACCGTTCCCCAACTGTTCACCCACTGAGAGGTCAGGCACCTGACCAGACTCATTACCTAGTACAGTCCTGCTCTCGTTGGACCATCTACATGTTTATTTAAGAACCCCTCTTCGATTAGAAATATAGACATAGAAAATTGGATTCACTTAACAAATTCTGCCCTATCTAAGCCCCCTGCACTAAGAAGGTTCCAGTTTTTATTAGGAAGTTGAAATCCCCCTGTTAACAACCCTGTTATTTTTATATATGTAGACATTGGTCAAACCAAGACAGTTTGCTCTGGAGTATTGGAGACGGAAGGCTAGAACATGAGAGGGTAAACAGACAGAATCTTCCCCCTGGGTAGAAGTGTCAAGATAGATGATTTCGACGTGAGAAATTTCAAGGAGTCGTGTCTGCATTTTGTTTATTTATTTTTACACAGATAATGATAAGTGCCCGGAATGAGCTGCCAGGTGCCGTGCTGGAAGCAGATTCAATCGTGGTGTTTAAAATACAGTTAGATTAACATAAAGGTATGCAGGGAATGGAGAGTAATGTTTTGTACATGTAGAAGATGTTCAGTGTAATTGGCCATCAGGTCTGGAACAGTGAGCTGAAGAGCCTATTCATATAAAATTCACTCAGTGATAATAGGAATGCTGCATATTGGATAAAATCAGATGTAGGAGGAAGTTGCTGCAATATTTTCTGTGTTGTTTCAGAGTTCTGTATTTGGAGCAGGACTCTGAAGTGATAACATCTTCCCTTATTTCCTAGATCACAAATGAGTCATTTGAAAAGAGCACAAATTATTTCTGAGTGTTTGTAAAAAAGAGACATTAAACAGGAAGTTAGTATCTTATGGAATGCCCCAAGAGAATAAATGGAAAAGGTTTTCTATAGCACAGATGGGGAAATTGACATTAGCTGTTTCAGAGGGTGCTAAGATTGAATTTATGAAGGTGAATCAGCAAGACTGCAATAAATCCTCTGACCACATGCTTAAATTAATTCATAACTATGGAACTGTCAGCTGCTTTACAGGTAGAACAAGTACAGTATCTTTTCATAAAACTCCAGCTGAAATAAAGTTCAAAATAACTACATTCACTCATATTATCCAGAGGGAACTAACAAGCTAGCTAGCGAATTCAATACTTGGCCTGAGAGGTCGGCTTCTAAGCTCTGTTACTGAATGACCCTTCGACTACTATCAGATTAATTCCATCGTGACATGCTAATCAGACAGCCACATCTGCGCCAGGAGTGACGATCTGCAGCTCCTTACGGACCGAGTTAGGGAACTGGAGATGTAGCTGGTTGTAAGAACAGGAAGGCAGATTATTATCTAAATGGAGTCAAGTTAGGAAAAGGGGAAGCACAACGAGATCTAGGTGTTCTTGTACATCAGACACTGAAAGCAAGCATGCAAGTACAGCAGGCAGTGAAGAAAGCTAATGGCATGCTGGCCTACATAACAAGGGGAATTGAGTATAAGAGCAAAGAGGTCCTTCTGCAGCTGTACAGGGCCCTGGTGAGACCACACCTGGAGTACTGTGTGCAGTTTCGGTCTCCAAATTTGAGGAAGGACATTCTTGCTATTGAGGGAGTGTAGCGGAGGTTCACAAGGTTAATTCCCGGCATGGCAGGACTGTCATATGTTGAAAGATTGGAGTGACTGGGCTTGTATACTCTGGAATTTAGAAGGCTGAGAGGGGATCTTATTGAAACATATAAGATTATTAATGTATTGGACTTGCTGGAGGTAGGAAGCATGTTCCCGCTGATGGGTGAGTCCAAAACCAGAGGCCACAGTTTAAGAATTAGGGGTAGGCCATTTAGAACGGACTTGAGGAAAAACTTTTTCACCCAGAGAGTGGTGGATATATGGAATGCTCGGCCCCAGAAGGCTGTGGAGGCCAAGTCTCTGGGTGCTTTCAAAAAAGAGATGGATAGAGCTCTTAAAGATAGTGGAATCAAAGGTTATGGGGATAAGGCAGGAACTGGATACTGATTGTGCATGATCAGCCATGATCACAGTGAATGGTGGTGTTGGATCGAGGGACCGAATGGCCTACTCCTGCACCTATTGTCTGTTGTCTATTGTCTTTTGTCAATGACCTTTGTCTTGTCAGGGAAAGTGAGGAAGTGATAGATAGGAGTTATAGGCAAGTAGTCACACCAGGGCCTCGGGAGATAGATAGGTGGGTAATAGTCAGGAGAGGGAAGGGCAGGAGTCAGGTACTAGAGAGTCACCCTGTGGCTGTCTTCTTTAATAATAAGTACTAAACTAACAAAGATGGGCTATTATATTACATCGAATACAATCATTAATGTCATTAACTCTGCTCCCCTGTCGATATATTTTAGGTTAATAAAAAGGATTCAGAAAAGGTCAAGCTACATCATATGAAAGTGTTGAATAAATGGACTCCAAGGCTCTTCAAATTTAACCAAGGGATAAAAAGTGGCACTTCTGATTTTTCTAAATTTAAACAAGATATAGTTTGGGAAAACCATTGAAATGTAGTAGTGGGATTGATCTCTTTCCAATTCAGTAAAATGGATCTTTTAGCCATTAATGTAACAAATGCAATCATCCAACGAGCTGAAAAGGATAAATAACTATGTTCCATCATTGGTAAACCAAAAATTGCGGGCATAGGATGAGGTTGTAAATCAATACGCAAAACTGCTGAAGTAATATCAAAGATGTCTTTCCAATATTTTTCCAAAAGAGGGCAAGACCAAAACATATGAGTCAAAGAAGCTTCTTCAGAGTGACATCTGTCACAAACAGGAATTATCTGAGAGTGAAAACGAGCTAGTTTATCTTTTAGACATGTAGGCCATATGTGCCACCTTAAATTGTATCAACGTATATTTAGCACATATAGAGGAAACGTTAACTAATGGAAAAATGTTCTCCCATTTCTCTATAGGTAAGTGAATTGAAGTTCCCTTTCCCATTGATTCTTAATTTTATCAGATATACCTGGCTGTATTTTCATAATCATATCATACATAATTACTGTTAAACCCTTCTGATAAGGGCTTAAACCTAATTCTTTTTTCCGCGACGTCAGTTGGACATGAACTCAGAATGGTATGTAGCGTAGTACTTTAAAAGTTTCTAATTTGTAAGTATTTAAAAAAATGGGATCTGGGCAAATTATATTTATTAGACAACTGTTCAAAAGGCATGAAACAGTTATCCAAGAATAAATCACAAAAACATATTATACCCTTCATTTTCCAGACCAAAAAGGCTTGATCCAAAACAGAGGATTGGAAAAGAAATTACATATAATAGGGCTTGATAAAATAAATTTGTTTAAACCAAAAAATGTATGAAATTTAAACCATATTCGTAATGTGTATTTAATTATTGGATTAACCATTTGTTTATTCAATTTAGAGAGAACAAAAGGAAGCAAAGTCCCTAAAATAGAAACCACTGAAAACCCCTGTACAGAATTACATTCAGGATTTACCCATTGTGGACTTGGAATTATATCCAAATCCTGTGTCCAAAATATTAAATATCGAATATTATTTGCCCAGTAATAAAATCTTAAATTCAGCAATGCCAAACCACCATCCTTTTTTGGACTGTAAGTATTTTTTACTTAGTCTAGGATTTTTATCGTGCCATATATATCAGGCAATTTTTGAATCAACAGTATCAAAAAAGTATTTAGAAATAAAAATTGGTACCGCTTGAAATAGGTATAAAAATTTCGGTAGAATATTCATCTTAATAGCATTCATTCGGCCAATCAGTGATAAAGCCACTGGGGACCATTCAGTAAACAATTGTTTAACCTGATTAATTAAAAGTAAAAAATTGAGTTTAAAAAAGTCCTTATGCTTCTTAGTAATTTTAACACCCAGATAAGTACAATAGTCAGTAACCAATCTGAATGGTGAACGTCTATAAATTGGAACCTGCATATTTAATGGGAAGAGTTCACTCTTATTAAGATTCAATTTGTAGTCAGAAAAGTTATTAAACTGAGCAAGCAGGGATATTACTGCCGGAATGGATTTCTCAGGGTTAGAGATATGTAGTAACACATCATCTGCATATAGTGATAACTTGTGTATCTCATTCCCACGGGTAATGCCAAGTATATTAGGTGAGTCACGAATAGCAATAGCTAAGGGATCCAAGGCAATATCGAATAATAATGGACTAAGAGGACAGCCCTGCCTAGTGTCACGAAACAACTGAAAAAAGGGAGATCTTTGATTATTGGTAAATATCAAAGCCGAAGGGGTAAGGTATATCAATTTAACCCAAGATATAAATATCGGACTAAAATTACATTTCTCAAGTGTACTAAATAAATATTCCCATTCGACTCTGTCAAATGCTTTCTCAGTGTCCAGTGAAATGACACATTCTGGAGTTCTAGGTGAAGAAGTATATACAATATTCATTAATCTCCTAATATGAAAAGACAAATAACGATTTGGAATACATCCAGTCTGGTCGACAGAAATAATTTGAGGTAATACATTCTCCAATCTAGTTGCCAGTATTTTAGAAAAGATCTTGGAACCCACATTCAGCAAGGATATAGGCCTATATGATGCACATTCAGTAGGATCCTTATCTTTTCTAAGAATTAGGGTGTTACGTACCCCGTAACTGGGTTGCCAAACCGGCAGAAATGGAACACTCGTTGGAGTCTGGATTACTAGGAACTAATAAAGTTTTATTAAAGAAACAAATAATATACAGTACTCTAATCGTAATGATATAAGTATATCAGTTTAGCAATGATAATACACACCTATACACAGAACTAGGGTAATAGGAATCAACCAAGCTCTATCGCAGTCTAGGGGTAAAATGATCAGTCTTACGGTGACGCAGAGTTCATTTCAGCTTAGTGCAGTTCGCAGTAATCGCTGTTGTACCGTTGGGGGGGGGGGGGTGCAATTTGGTTCAGGTAGACCTTTGATATCTTCGCAGTTGGTTTCAAGCAAACCCTTTTTGATGTCTTCTATCCCGCTGTGGTCACTGACTGTGACCCCTCCGTTCCGGATACGGTCGTTGTTCTGTGGTGAACCCAGCACCCAGGCAAGGGCGGACACACACACCAGGTTCCCACCGATCGTACATTTACACTCTGTGAGCCTATGGTCGGTTCAGGCGAACCAGACCTCCAAACTCCCAGCACTTGTGGGGGCACACCGCTCTTTCCAGGGTCTCATTGTCTTGTGGTCTCGTGGTGGTCAGTGCCTTAGCAAACCTGCTCTTTTTATCACCCTGCTGGGGTATCAGCTGTCCATCAAACTTCAAACAGTTCAGGTTCAAAGCAACCAGTCTGTCAATATTCTGAATTGTGTTTCTTTTCCGTTAATCACTCTCTCATCTCTTATTAGTATTTTGAAAGTTTCTCCATTGTCTCTCTTATCTCTCCCATTAGCATCAATCGTCCGATAGCTTGGTTTGGCGTCACAAGGGAAATAGAATCTCCATAAAAAGATTGTGGTAATTTACCTATAAATAATGCATCCTTAAAGATTCTACACAACCAAGGAGAAAGTATAGTAGAAAAGGATTTTAAATATTCTGCTGTATAGTCGTCCAGATCAGGCGCTTCACCTGAATTCATCGAAATAAATAGCATTCTTTATTTCTTCTTCCGTAAAAGGTGCATCTAATATTAAACATTCACTGGGTGGTAATTTCAGAATGTTCAATTTCCTTAAAAATTCATGCATTATAGTGGGGTCATCAGGAAATTCTGATTGATGTAAAGAAGTATAAAATTATTGAAAAGATTTGTTTATCTCATCATGATCAACCGTTAGAGTACCAGCTCTTTTACAAATCTTAATCATCTGGCATTTAACTGAAGTTCAAAAAACTAGGTAATGATAGAGATCTTGAAGATTATAAGGATAACAGGAAGGAGCTTAAAAATGACATTCGGAGAGCCAGAAGGGGCTATGAGAAGGCCTTGGTGAGCAGGATTAAGGAAAACCACAAGGAATTCTGCAAGTATGTGAAGAGCAAGAGGATAGGACGTGAGAGAATAGGACCAATCATGTGTGACAGTGGAAAAGTCTGTATGGAACCGGAGGAGATAGCGGAGGTACTGAATGAGTATTTTGCTTCAGTATTCACTATGGAAAAAGACCTTGGTGATCGTAGGGATTACTTACAGCAGACTGAAAAGCTTGAGCATATAGACATTAAGAAAGAGGATGTGTTGGAGCTTTTGGAATGCATCAAGTTGGATAAGTCATGGACAAGATGTACCCCAGGCTACTGTGGGACGTGAGAGAGGAGATTGCTGAGCCTCTGGCAATGATCTTTGCATCATCAATGGGAACGGGGGAAGTTCTGAAGGAATGGAGGGTTGCAGATGTTGTTTCCTTATTCAGAAAGGGCGTAGAGATAGCCCAGAAATTATAGACCAGTGAGTCTTCCTTCAGTGGTTGGTAAGTTGATGAAGAAGATCCTGAGAGGCAGGATTTATAAACATTTGGAGAGGCAGAAAATGATTAGGATTAGTCAGCATGGCTTTGTCAAAGGCTGGCCGTGCCTGACGAGCCTGATTGAATTTTTTGAGGATGTGACTAAACACGTAGATGTAGTGTATATGGATTTCAGTAAGGCAATTGATAAGGTACCCCATGCATGGCTTATTGAGAAAGTAAGGAGACGTGGGATCCAAGGGGACATTGCTTTGTGGATCCAGAACTGGCTTGCCCACAGAAGGTAAAGAGTGGTTGTTGACGGGTCAGATTCCGCATGGGAGTCGGTGACCAGTGATGTTTCTCAGGGATCTGTTCTGGGATCCCTCCTCATCGTGATTTTTATAAATGACCTGGAGGAGGAAGTGGAGAGATGGGTTAGTAAATTAGCTGATGACACGAAGGTTAGGGGTGTTATGGATAGTGTGGAGGGCTGTTAGAATTTACAGCGGGACATCGATAGGATGCAAAACTGGGCTGAGAAGTGGCAGGTGGAGTTCATCCCAGATAAGCGTGAGGTGGTTTATTTTGGTCGGTCAAATACGATAGCAGAATAAAGTATTAAGGGTCAGACTCTTGGCAGTGTGGAGGATCAGAGGGATCTTGGGGTCCGAGTCCATAGGACACTCAAAGCTGCTGTGCAGGTTGATTTTGTGGTTAAGAAGGCATACGGTGCATTGGCCTTCATCAACCGTGGGATTCAGTTCAAGAGCCGAGAAGTAATGTTACAGCTATATACTGTAGGACCCTGATCAGACTCTACTTGGAGTACGGTGCTCAGTTCTGGTTACCTCACTGCAGGAAGGATGTGGAAACTATAGATAGCGTACAGAGGAGATTTACAAGGCTGTTGCCTGGATTGGGGAGAATGCCTTATGAGAATAGGTTGAGGGAACTTGGCCTGTCCTCCTCGGAGAGATGGAGAATGAGAGGAGATCTGATAGAGGTGCATATGATGATGAGAGGCATTGATCGTGTGGATAGTCAGAGGCTTTTTCCCAGGGCAGAAATGGCTATCGTGAGAGGGCACAGATGTCAGGGGTAAGTTTTTTTAAGCTGAGAGTGGTTAGTACATGGAATGGGCTGCCGGTGATGGTGGTGGAGGCGAATAAGATAAAGTCTTTTCAGAGACTCCTGGAGATGGGCATGGAGCTTGGAAAATACAGGGCTAGGGCTAGGGGTAACCCAAGGTAATTTCTAAAACAAGTACATTTTCGGCACAGCATTGTGAGCCGATGGGGTTGTATTGTGCTGTGGGTTTTCTATGTTTCTATGTTTCTAATCACTGCAATGTGTTTCAAATTCAGAGTGCCAGAATTTGCATGATATTCCAAGGGGGAGCAGGGGCGGTGGAGAAGGGAGAGAGAGGAGGGGATAGAGGGAGGAAGGGGGGAGACAGCGGGAGGAAGGAGAGAGAGTGAGGGAGGGGGACAAGGGGGAAGATGAGGGAGAGAGGTGGAGTTGCTGGATTTCTTTGAGGATATAATGATCGCAGTGGATAGAGGGGAAGAGCTAGACATTTACTTGGATTTCCAGAAGGCGTTGGATAAGGTGCACCATAAAGGACTTATCCATAAGATAAGAATGCATAGGGTTGGGGTGATGTATTAGTATGGATAGAGGATTGGTTAACTAATGGAAAGCAGAAAGATAGGATACATGGGCCACAGGGGTTAGTGCTGGGCCCACAACTGTATACATTAACGAACTGGAAGAGGGGACCATGTGTTTGTCTAAGTTGACTGATGATACTAAATTGAGTAGAAAAGCAAATTGTGCAGAAGATACGGAGAGTCTGTAGAGATATGGATAGGTTAAATGAGTGGGCAAGGGTCTGGCAGATGGAGAACGATGCTGGAAAATGCGAGGTCATCCACTTGTGAAGGAAAATTGAAAGGACAGATTATCATTTAAGTGGTAAAGAATTGCAGCATGCTGCTGTGCAGAGGGATGTGGAGGTGCTTGTTCCTGAATGACAAAAGGTTGGTTTGCAGGTGGAGCAGACTCTCAGGAAGGCAAGTGGAGTTTTGACCTTTGTTGATAGAGGGACTGAATTTAAGATCAGGGAGGTTATGCTGCAACTGTACAGAGTACTACTGATGTGGCCACACCTACATACAGTTCTGGTCTCCTTGCTTGAGGAAGGATATACTGGCTTTGGTGGCAGTGCAGAGGAAGTTCACCAGGTTGATTCCAGAGATCAGAGATCTGAAAGGACAAGATGAGGATACACACACACACACACACACACACACACACACACACACACACACACATCCTCACAGAGTGATCAGTCATGGATAGGATGAGAAAATCCAAGTTCCTGGGTGTCAGTATCTCTGAGGATCTATTCTGGGCTCAGCACATTGATGCATTTATAAAGAAGGCATGACCGCAGCTGTATTTCATTCAGACTTTCAGAAGGTTCGGTATTTCACCAAAGGCACTCGCAGATTTCTACAGACATACCGTGGAGACCATTCTAACTGGCTGCATCACCATCTGGTTTGGGAGGAGGGGTGCGAGGCACTGCACAGGATCTGAATGGACATTGGACTTTGGTTCATCTTAATCCTACTTGCCAAGGACCTTTCATGGCTCCTCCTGGTTTCCCTAATTCTCTTTTTTAGTTCGTTTTTGCCTCCCTTATGGTCGTCATGTGCTCCATTTGATCCTGACTTCCGAAGCTTTACATACTTTTCCTTTTTCTTCTTGATTAAATTCATCAGGTTTCTGGACACCCAAGCTTCGCTTATCTTTCCATCCTTGTCCTTCTTTCTAACAGGACTGGCAAATGACACTTAAAGGGTTGACGGTGGATATGCAATGGCAAGCATTTAAAGATTGCATGGATGAACTACAACAATTGTTCATCCCAGTTTGCCAAAAGAATAAATCAAGGAAGGTAGTGCACCCGTGGCTGACAAGAGAAATTAGGGATAGTATCAATTCCAAAGAAGAAGCATACAAATTAGCCAGAAAAAGTGGCTCACCTGAGGACTGGGAGAAATTCAGAGTTCAGCAGAGGAGGACAAAGGGCTTAATTAGGAAGGAAAAAAAAGATTATGAGAGAAAACTGGCAGGGAACATAAAAACTGACTGTAAAAGCTTTTATAGATATGTAAAAAGGAAAAGACTGGTAAAGACAAATGTAGGTCCCCTACAGACAGAAACAGGTGAATTGATTATGGGGAGCAAGGACATGGCAGACCAATTGAATAATTACTTTGGTTCTGTCTTCACTAAGGAGGACATAAATAATCTTCCAGAAATAATAGGGGACAGAGGGTCCAGTGAGATGGAGGAACTGAGCGAAATACATGTTAGTAGGGAAGTGGTGTTAGGTAAATTGAAGGGATTGAAGGCAGATAAATCCCCAGGGCCAGATGGTCTGCATCCCAGAGTGCTTAAGGAAGTAGCCCAAGAAATAGTGGATGCATTAGTGATAATTTTTCAAAACTCATTAGATTCTGGACTAGTTCCTGAGGATTGGAGGGTGGCTAATGTAACCCCACTTTTTAAAAAAGGAGGGAGAGAGAAACCGGGGAATTATAAACCGGTTAGCCTAATGTCGGTGGTGGGGAAACTGCTGGAGTCAGTTATCAGAGATGTGATGACAGCACATTTGGAAAGCGGTGAAATCATCGGACAAAGTCAGCATGGATTTGTGAAAGGAAAATCATGTCTGACGAATCTCATAGAATTTTCTGAGGATGTAACTAATAGAGCGGATAGGGGAGAACCAGTGGATGTGGTATATTTAGATTTTCAAAAGGCTTTTGACAAGGTCCCACACAGGAGATTAGTGTGCAAACTTAAAGCACACGGTATTGGGAGTAAGGTATTGATGTGGATAGAGAATTGGTTGGCGGACAGGAAGCGAAGAGTGGGAATAAACGGGACCTTTTCAGAATAGCAGGCAGTGACTAGTGGGGTACCGCAAGGCTCAGTGCTGGGACCCCAGTTGTTTACAATATATATTAATGACTTGGATGAGGAAATTAAATGCAGCATCTCCAAGCTTGCGGATGACATGAAGCTGGGCGGCAGTGTTAGCTGTGAGGAGGATGCTAAGAGGATGCAGGGTGACTTGGATAGGTTGGGTGAGTGGGAAAATTCATGGCAGATGCAATTTAATGTGGATAAATGTGAAGGTATCCACTTTGGTGGCAAAAATAGGAAAACAGATTATTATCCGAATGGTGGCCGATTAGGAAAAGGGGAGGTGCAACGAGACCTGGGTGTCATTATACACCAGTCATTGAAAGTGGGCATGCAGGTACAGCAGGCGGTGAAAAAGGCGAATGGTATGCTGGCATTTATAGCGAGAGGATTCGAGTACAGGAGCAGGGAGGTACTACTGCAGTTGTACAAGGCCTTGGTGAGACCACACCTAGAGTATTGTGTGCAGTTTTGGTCCCCTAATCTGAGGAAAGACATTCTTGCCATAGAGGTAGTACAAAGAAGGTTCACCAGATTGATTCCTGGGATGGCAGGACTTATATGAAGAAAGACTGGATCGACTCGGCTTGTACTCGTTGGAATTTAGAAGATTGAGGGGGGATCTGATTGAAATGTATAAAATCCTAAAGGGATTGGACAGGCTAGATGCAGGAAGATTGCTCCCGATGTTGGGGAAGTCCAGAACGAGGTGTCACAGTTTGAGGATAAAGGGGAAGCCTTTTAGGACTGAGATTAGGAAGAACTTCTTCACACAGAGAGTGGTGAATCTGTGGAATTCTCTGCCACAGGAAACAGTTGAGGCCGGTTCATTGGCTATATTTAAGAGGGAGTTAGATATGGCCCTTGTGGCTACGGGGATCAGGGCGTATGGAGGGAAGGCTGGTGCAAGGTTCTGAGTTGGATGATCAGCCATGATCATAATAAATGGCGGTGCAGGCTCGAATGGCCGAATGGCCTACTCCTGCACCTATTTTCTATGTTTCTATGTTTCTATGTACACTGTGCAATTGCTCTTTTAACACTCTCCACATCTCTGATATGGACTTGCCAGAAAAAAAGGTGTTCGTAATTAACTCTTCCCAGTTCCTGCCTAATGGCCTCATAATTTGCCCTACTCCAATTTAAGACTCTCATTGTCATTGTCAGTGGGAACTAAATGAGAAAAATGTAGGCATATGCACAAGGAGATAAAAATATAGGTTATAATAATATTCATTTTAACTTTTACAGTTTCAGTTTGGATAGTCGTGGAATAGAGTGCTTGGAGGAGAGATTGCATATATCCCATAATATCTGATGATGAAGGGAAGGAGATATTTGAAACAATTTCTATTGTCAGGAGAGAAGTTTCTTTGATGAACTCATAAGGCCTAAGGTCCACAGGTGACGGATCATGATGGCTCTGGGAGGAAGTGGGTGCAGGAATTGATTGTAGTCAATTGCAAACTGCTAGATCTCACTGGATGTGTACAGGTCTGAGAGGCCTGGGAAAATTAGCAGTGTGACAACTAATGGTGGCTGGAGCTCAGGTGCAGGAAACTATAAGCCAGTGAGTCTAAAATCTGGGAGTATGATGGTCACAGAAATTCTGCAAATGCTGTAAATCCAGAGAAAGAAACATAAAATGCTACAGTGACTCAGCAGGTCATTTATACCCTCAGTTCTAAATAGCAAGCTCCAAAACAAGGAGCTTCTGCAAACAGATTCTTCACTTCCTCACCTGAAGATCACAGTGAAAAAGGTGAGCTGTTTCAAATTCCTGGTGTTAACATCTCTGAAGATGAATGGTGAGTCCAGCATATTGACACAATTACAAAGAAGCAATGACAGGACTATATTCCATTCCAGGAAACTTGGTGTGACTCTTTCAAATGTCCACAGATGCAGCATGGAGAGCATTGACTGGCTGCTTCAGCATCTGGGATGGAAGGGCCAGTGCACAGAATCTGAAACAAGCTGCAGACAGTTGTAAATTCCGCCAGCTCCACCATGGCCACTCGCTTCCCCAGCATCGAGGACATCTTCAACAGCCTCTGACTCAAGAAGCTGGCATCCATCATCCAGGACATGGCCACTTCTCACTGATACCAGGAAAGAGGAGGTCAAGCAGAGTGAAGACAAAGACTTAATGTTTCAATAACAGCTTCTTCCGCTCTGCTACTAGATTTCAAAATGCACAGTGAGCCCATGAACACTAACCCACTCCATGGATGCTACCGAGGGTGTCAAGTTCCTCTGGTAGTTCACGTGTATTATTCTGGAAATATGATGCAATCAATTATCAAGGAGAGAAGAGCAGGTAAAGGGAAATCCACGGGACGATGGGACAGCTGAACAGGGATGACCAAGGATCTCTGAAGGAGGCAGCACAGAGAAACAGAGTGGTGAAGAAGGTATTGGAGGGAGGGGAGTTGGCTTTCATTACCCAGGGCAAGAACATAAAAGAAGGCATTCTCATTACAACTTTAGAGAATGTTGGTCAGTCTACATCTGAGGCTGCGTGCAGTTCTGGTCATCACACTGTAGAAAGGAAGTGAATGCACTGCGCGGGTGAAAAGGAGATTCAATAGGTTGTTGCCTGGGAGTGAACATTTGAATTATAACGTGACGCTTGATACTTCGAGTTACTTTTCATTGCAACAGATATTGCTGAGCAAATGGGGGTGAGCTGTACTATCTGGGACTATGACAGACATGGAAAGAAGAGAGAGAGAGAGCAATAAACCCTTTCCCTCTAACAGGGCGTCTAAACCAGACGGCATAGCGTAGGTCTGATGTGAGGAGTAAGAGCTGTAGATGGGAACTAACGGGGGTATGTTTCACACGGGATGTGGCTAGAATCTGGACTGCACTAACTGAGAGGGTGTTGGAGGCAGTGATTCTCACAACCTGTGGACAAACACTTGAATCACCAGGGTCCAGTAGAACACCGTCAAAGTGCTGCTATCTGGCATCGTGGTAGATGCGTAGCTGTGATAGCATGGGCACAGTAGGCCGAAGGTCCTGGTTCTGGGCCGCATGAACCCATGGCTCCATTTGCGATTGAAAATCATTAACGAATGGGAGGGGGAGCCCCAGGAATCAGTAATGGGGCTCCAGCACTTCCTAGTCTGTAAATGACGGGAGGAGGAACTCAGTGATTTCTCAGTGATCGGAAACTGGATGGGCAAACTCCCCCTAAAGTTTGATACTTTCCTGATGTTCCTCAGCCTGAGGTGTATCTCTGAATCCCGGTCCCGTTGCGAGGAATGACATGCAGAATCTGTCAACGATCACATGTCGCCCTCCCTTGCACCGATACTCCGAGCTCACTCTGACCCATGCAGATGGAGTGACAATGATCAAAGCTCACACACAGCACAGCCCACGTCACTTTCAATCTTTATTAATACTTAACAAATGTACAAACGAAATAAGATCAGGAATATTGTATCATTTCTTAATGCATGCATTACTAAATGACAATAAAATAGGACTGCGTGTCCTCATAATCTAATCTAATCAATATAACAACTCCAGACAACTCGCGATAGAGATCCAGTTAACATCGTGTGGTTTATAACACTACAACGCACCGGTCCTAACCTGCCTTCTGAATGAACCATTCCGACACAGCTTTAACTCTAAACTGTGAATATGATTCAAACTCAGCCCTCCTCCTTCACTGGGTCAATTTCTGGAGTCGATGCTGAAGTTTCACCTCCACTCGGGGGCCGGGAAGAATTGAACCCACGTTGAAAATTAGCTCTTGAGAGCTTGATGAAGTGTGAAGATTTCACTTAGTCTCTGCCACCCTGGTCTTTCCTGTCCAGGTACTTCACTGCAGCTTTAACCCATTCCGCACTGGCCATAGTGCAAATCTTCATATTCTTCCTGTTGGTGAATCTGAAACAGAACAAACAGTGGCGATTACGGGAGAGTCATTAAACATTGTTCAAACACTCTGCAGATGCACGTTGAAACACTTACATGACGGCAGGTGTCGGGCACAAGGGAGCTTCCTTGTAACTCTTAAGCCTCCTGTGAGAAATGGGCGTTGTCTTAAACGTCTCACAGCATTCTAGCGTTACGATTGCGGCTGACGGAGAATGAAAAACAAATAGTTAGATACTGCTGGATATCTCAGCCCACTCTAACCAACGCGAACGCTCTGCCTCGCACATGAAGGCCGTTACCCCCCAAGACGTTTTACAGTGTAAATCCGTCCTTCATTTAAACGACTCTACGCCATTCCTCCACCGATCTTATGACCCTTCCATTCCCTTTTGCTGACTGCCATTCTCGACCCTCTCTCCAAGAGAATCATTCCACTCTGAGCCGTTCAATACCACCACCAACCGATGGGACGCGGGGAGAGCTGATCACGGTTCATTGTCGGGATTGGGTGTGGAATAGTGGGAATAAGGAAACTCTCTTACCTGGGCCGGGTGCAGCCTGCTTGAAACAGCAGATCCACAGAGCTGCCAAAATTGGGACCACGCAGAGCGCTGCCTTCATCTTGTCCTATACCAGGGTGGAATTGATGACCGTGTGATGCACCAGCTCTCATATTCTGCTTTATAAAGGGTGCTGGCAGCAGTCATACCCATCAATTTAGCGCTTGTCTGGAAAGTCCCGCAAACACCAGCACTGGCCACTGCTCCGCTGTTCCATAAAAAGTGAAGTACAGGAATTCTCCGAATGGCCGTTCGGTGGTTAAGCTTTAAAGGCGTTCTTTAACTTCCTGGGACTGTCATTCTTCGTACTGGCGCCTCTGAATTCTTTCAGGCAATCCCACATCCGATTCAGAGGGGAAGAGAAAGTTGAAATACAACAGCCACTTTCCATTGCATGAGTTCTCCCCGTGCACTGGGATATGGCTGAAAGTGCAAGATCAGCCGGTTCGAGACAGCGGACCAGCACATGGGATGATAATATTGTTGCAATCAAGGAAAGTTGGTTGAGTGAAGTACAGGGCTGGCGATTCAATGTCCCAGGGTATAGAAATTCCAGGCGTGACGGAGCGGACATGGCACTCCTGATGGGAAGAAGATTACTGCACTACTCAGGGAGGAAATCCTGGAGGGATTGGCTGATGAGACTGTCGGACTCATTCGGTCATTCAACAAGAAACAGGCACTTCAGTCCATCTCGACCTTACCATACTGACCATCGACCTAGTCCCATTCGTCGCGATTGGACTGTATTTTTCTGAATGCTTCCGAACCATTTGCTTATCCGAAGTCTTTAAGAGTCGTGCAGACATCAATGAAACCTTTGGCAGCTGATGGCGGAGTTACAACTCAGATCCTTCTCAAGGATACTCTCTCACCTTACATCTATACCCTCTCCATTTTAGTTGTCTTACTCTGAGGAATATCTTTTTGCGTTCTGCACATGATTTTTGTGCTCTTTATTATTTTTTACTTCTCTATAAGATCATGCCTCGATCTCCCGAATTCTTAACAATAAAGTCCTTGCCTACCCAACCAGTTCCTGTATCGCAGGTGCTCGAATTCTGTTAGCATCTTCACAGATCTTCCGTTCCCTGCAATCTGTCCTGTTTAACAGTATCTTTCCTATAACAGGACTACCAAACCTGGACACAATACTCCGAGCGTGGTCTCATCAATGACTTGTCCAAATGTGAGATACAGTAACTTGTCAGCTCAAATAGTCTACAAGCATTCGTCACCACCCTGTGCACCTGTGACACTGTATAGGTAGAAGGTGGGAATAAGAGGGTAAGAGGTTTTCAGTGTACTAGACTCGAGGTTTCAGGCATGACATGGGGTGGTGCACCTGACAATGGAATGTTTAACTGTTGATCAAGGAAAGTGTTTCAACTGTAAAAAGAGTGAATATCCTGGAAGGAGCAGACAAGAAGAATACAGGGCTAGAATGTAAAATAAGGGAGGGGTGTTTGCATGTGTGGAGTTATGAGTTTGGTTATAGAAGTTACCAGTATGTAGCTATAGAGTAATTTTGTTGATTTAAAGATATTGTAAATTCCTCAGATTTTGTGCCAGATGCTCGACTGGGGCATTGATGATTGGAACATAGTTTAACAGTTGGGTTGTAGTTGAGAACAATATTCTTGAATCGCTGCTGTTCTCTGTAACAATCCTGGAAAAGGGCTCTTCTTGCAGAACATACAGTAGTGTGAAAGGAGGCAAGCTTTTCATTGAAAATATTCTGGTGGCTTCTTGCCCAGTGTCCTGCATTTTCTCTCAGCTAGTCTGCCATCTCATGGACAGAATTACTTAACCATGACTATATCAACCCGTCAGAACTAATAAGTAAACTCTAAGAACTGCTCCTCAATGATCCCTTGTACAATTTGGTCCTGGATTGTAGATCCCAGTCAGTTTGGATTGGCTCCTCCATAATCTCCATCAGCACAGGAGCACTGCAGGGATGTGTACTTAGTTGCCTTCTCTACTCGCTTTACACCTATGACTGTGTGTCTAAGGACAGCTCCAACACCATATACATGTTTGCTGATGACAGCCCTGTTTTGGGCTGTCTCAAAGGTGGTGATGAATCAGCTTTCAGGAAGAAGATTGAAAATTAGGCTGAATGGTATAATATCAAGCTCTCACTCAATGTCAGTAAGACCAGGAGAGTGAAACCAGAGCTCCATGAGCCAGTACTCATTGGAGGATCAGAGGTGGAGAAGGTCAATAACTCTCAATTTCTGGGTGTCTCTATCTCAGAACGGCTGTCCTGGACACATCATATAAGTACAATAGCAAAGAAAGCATGACAATGCCT
Organism: Mobula birostris; assembly: GCF_030028105.1. NCBI lineage: Eukaryota > Metazoa > Chordata > Chondrichthyes > Myliobatiformes > Myliobatidae > Mobula > Mobula birostris. The sequence goes on along the minus strand of NC_092384.1, from coordinate 2,311,370 downwards.
CTGGTTCCTTGGGAGCCTGCAGCATTTTGGTATGTCTGAGGAGGAGGAGAAGAGGGGAGGATAAAAGAGGACTGCGTGTCCTCATAATCTAATCTAAAAAAACACCTTGGCAAATTTCTATAGAGGTGTGGTGGGTGGTGTGCTGACTGGGAGCACTATGGCCTGGTAGTGGCCCTGGAGTGGAAAATCTGACAAAAGGTAGCAGATTTGGCCCAGTGCATCCTGGGTAAAACCCTCCCACCCACTGAACACATCGACATGAAACATTGCTGTAGGAAAACAGCATCGGACACCAAAGATCAGTCACCACCCAGGCAATGCTCTTTTCTCACTGATGCCATCAGGTACAAGGTACAAGTGACTAAAGACTCACATCACCAGGTTTAACGAACAGTTACTACCTGTCAACCATCAGGCTGTTAAACTAAAGGGATAACTATACTCATTTAAGGACTCTCTTACCATGTTCGTTCATGCTTGCTTTTATGGCTATTTATTTATATCTGCATTTGCACAGTTTGCTGACAGGTTCTGAAGGAAACCCACAGCACAATACAGGCCCCTCGGCCCACGAAGCTCTGCCGAACACGTCCTCACCTGAGAAATTACCTAGGGTTACCTAGCCCACAGATATTTACAGTTTATAGATCCTGTTTACAGTTACTGTTCTATAGATTTGTTAGTATGACCACAAATAAAGAACCTCAGGGTTGTTTGTGGTGACATGTCTGTACCCTGATAATCAATTTTACTTTCAACTTTTACTACGTGATTTCTTATTAACCCTAAGTGGGATTCATGTGTTAAATATATTTATCAAATTATTTCTATTATATGTTGACTGAGACTCCTACACTGTAAATAGAAACATAGAAACATAGAAAATAGGTGCAGGAGTAGGCCATTCGTCCCTTCGAGCCTGCACCGCCATTTATTATGATCATGGCTGATCATCCAACTAAGAACCCTGCACCAGCCTTCCCACCATACCCCCTGATCCCCGTAGCCACAAGGGCCATATCTAACTCCCTCTTAAATATAGCCAATGAACTGGCCTCAACTGTTTCCTGTGGCAGGGAATTCCACAGATTCACCACTCTCTGTGTGAAGAAGTTTCTCCTAATCTCAGTCCTAAAAGGCTTCCCCTTTATCCTCAAACTGTGACCCCTCGTTCTGAACTTCCCCAACATCAGGAACCATCTTCCTGCATCTAGCCTGTCCAATCCCTTTAGGATTTTATACGTTTCAATCAGATCCCCCCTCAATCTTCTAAATTCCAACGAGTACAAGCCCAGTTCATCCAGTCTTTCTTCATATGAAAGTCCTGCCATCCCAGGAATCAATCTGGTGAACCTTCTTTGTACTCCCTCTATGGCAAGGATGTCTTTCCTCAGATTAGGGGACCAAAACTGCACACAATACTGCAGGTGTGGTCTCACCAAAGCCTTGTACAACTGCAGTAGTACCTCCCTGCTGCTGTACTCGAATCCTCTCGCTATAAATGCCAGCATACCATTTGCCCTTTTCACCGCCTGCTGTACCTGCATGCCCACTTTCAATGACTGGTGTATAATGACACCCAGGTCTCGTTGCAACTCCCCTTTTCCTAATCGGCCACCATTCAGATAATAATCTGTTTTCCTATTTTTGCCACCAAGGTGGATAACTTCAGACTTATCCACATTAAATTGCATCTGCCATGAATTTGCCCACTCACCCAACCTATCCAAGTCACTCTGCATCCTCTTAGCATCCTCCTCACAGCTAACACTGCCACCCAGCTTCGTGTCATCCGCAAACTTGGAGATGCTGCATTTAATTCCCTCATCCAAGTCATTAATATATATTGTAAACAACTGGGGTCTCAGCACTGAGCCTTGCGGTACCCCACTAGTCACCACCTGCCATTCTGAAAAGGTCCCGTTTATTCCCACTCTTTGCTTCCAGTCTGCCAACCAATTCTCTATCCACATCAATACCTTACCCCCAATACCGTGTGCTTTAAGTTTGCACACTAATCTCCTGTGTGGGACCTTGTCAAAAGCCTTTTGAAAATCCAAATATACCACATCCACTGGTTCTCCCCTATCTACTCTACTAGTTACATCCTCAAAAAATTCTATGAGATTCGTCAGACATGATTTTCCTTTCACAAATGCATGCTGACTTTGTCCGATGATTTCACCACTTTCCAAATGTGCTGTTATCACATCTTTGATAACTGACTCCAGCAGTTTCCCCACCACCGACGTCAGGCTAACCGGTCTATAATTCCTCGGTTTCTCTCTCCCTCCTTTTTTAAAAAGTCGGGTTACATTAGCCACCCTCCAATCCTCAGGAACTAGTCCAGAATCTAACGAGTTTTGAAAAATTATCACTAATGCATCCACTATTTCTTGGGCTACTTCCTTAAGCACTCTAGGATGCAGACCATCTGGCCCTGGGGATTTATCTGCCTTCAATCCCTTCAATTTACCCAACACCACTTCCCTACTAACATGTATTTCGCTCAGTTCCTCCATCTCACTAGACCCTCTGTCCCCTACTATTTCTGGAAGATTATTTATGTCCTCCTTAGTGAAGACAGAACCAAAGTAATTATTCAATTGGTCTGCCATGTCCTTGCTCCCCATAATCAATTCACCTGTTTCTGTCTGCAGGGGGCCTACATTTGTCTTTACCAGTCTTTTCCTTTTTACATATCTATAAAAGCTTTTACAGTCAGTTTTTATGTTCCCTGCCAGTTTTCTCTCATAATCTTTTTTCCCCTTCCTAATTAAGCCCTTTGTCCTCCTCTGCTGAACTCTGAATTTCTCCCAGTCCTCAGGTGAGCCACTTTTTCTGGCTAATTTGTATGCTTCTTCTTTGGAATTGATACTATCCCTAATTTCTCTTGTCAGCCACCAGATGGAATGTACGAGATGGAATAGAGTTTGTCAAATGTGTTTAGGAATGTTTCCAATAGTCCCAACAAGGCAATGTGCAATATTTGGTCTGCTATTAGGGAATGAGATGGCAGGTGACAGAAGTTTATGCAGGGGACCACTTTGCATCTAGTGATCATAATGCCATTAGTTTGAAAGTAAATATGGAAAAGGTAGGTCTGGTCCATGGGATGAGATTGTATATTGGAGAAAGACCAATTTTGATGGTATCAGAAAGGATCTGGATTCAGACAGGCTGCTTTCTGACAAAGATGGACTTGGTAAGTGTGAGGCCTTCAACGGTGGAAATTTGAGAGTACAAAGCTTGTATTTGTATACACTTAACAAAGAAATCAGGAGTCATGAGGTTGCTCTAGCAGACCAGGTAAAGGAGAATCCTAAGCCATTCTACAGATTTGTTAAGAGCATAGGGATAGCAAGGGACAAAATTGGTCCTCTGGAAGTATCGGGGCACTGAAGCAGTGACTCAATTGCAGACCAAGTACTGTGCGCACTGTGATATTTACTGACTAGTAAATCCAGAGGGGCTAGAAAGTCAGCGTCAACTATCAGAGATCAAAAATTCCAGAGAAATCCAAAAACCAGAATAGGCAAACAGGCAGGGTGGGTATTCAGACAGACAGAGTAGAGATACAAATGCTGGAAAGGCTCAGGAAAACTCACTGGTCCAATCTGGCAACAAACAGGTGAAAACACAGGACTGAAATACACTGAGCAATAGACAGAGAGGCAGATGATAGGTGGAGCACAATGAGACAGAAGTGGCAGCAAAACAGGTAATGATGAGATACAGGTGAGAGACGGCGTACTCAGTAATACAGGGGCCAGAGTAGAGCAGGGGTGGGGACAGGAGCACATGGGGCATGAAAGCAAACAAGAGCACATGGCAATACAAAACCACAGACTGATGGCTAGGGGAAAAACACTCAAAAAAACAAAGTTCAACTGGAGATACTGACAAGGGTAAGATTCTTGGCAGTGTGGAGGATCAGAGGGATCTTGGGGTCTGAGTCCATATGACACTCAAATCTGCTGCACTGGTTGATTCTGTGGTAAGGTATATGATACATTGGCCTTCATCAACCGTGGGATTGAGTTCAAGAGCCAAGAAATAATGTTACAGCTATATAGGACCCTGGTCAGACCCACTTGGAATACTGTGCTCAGTTCTGCTCACCTCCCGACAGGAAGGATGTGGAAACTAAAGAAAGGGTGCAGAGTAGGTTTATAAGGATGTTGCCTGGGTTGGGGAGCATGCCTTATTAGAATACGTTGAGTGAACTTGGCCTTTTCGCCTTCGAGCGACGGAGGATGAGAGATGACCTGATAGAGGTGTATAAGGTGATGAGAGGCATTGCTCGTGTGGATAATCAGAGGCATGAAACTTAGTAAAATAGAGTGCTAAGGATAACCCTCGGTCATTTCTGAAGTATGTACATGTTCAGCACAGCATTGTGGGCTGAGGGGCCTGTATTGTGCTGTAGGTTTTTCTAAACTCATGGAATTTTTTGAAGAACTTACCAGGAAGGTTGACGAAGGCAAGGTCATGGATGTGGTCTACATGAACTTTAGCAAGGCATTTGACAAATTTCCACAATGGAGGTTTGTCAAGAAGGTTCAGTCGCTCAGCATTCAAGATGAGATAGTATATTGGATTAGACAGTGGCTCTGTGGGAGAAGCCAGAGAGCGGTAGTAGTTGTTTCCCTCTCTGACTGGAGGTCTGTGACTAGTGCAGTGCTGCAAGGACTGGTGCAATGATTTGGATGATAATGTCGTTAACTGGATGAGCAAATTTGCAGATGACACTAAGAGAGTACCAAACAGACATGAAGACTATCAGAGCTTGCAGTGGGATCTGGATTATCTGGAAAAGTATGCTGAAAAAGGCAGATGGAATTTAATGCAGACAAGTATGAGGTGTTGCACCAACCTGGGTAGGTGTAACATGGTGAAAGGTTGTTGTTGTTCGTCCATCATACGTCGATGATGACCTCGACACCGTTATTGATGGTGTCGAGACTAGCGCGTGACTTGGATTTAAGTGAGGGAGAGTTGCGCAGCGTCAGCCTCACTCTCTCTTCCCAATTCCCATCTGGATCCAATGGCAACACAGAGTCGAGATGGCTGGAAATGGGACTAGTCACAGTGGATGACCAGGACGCATTTGGTGAAAGGTAGGGCACTGAAGAGTGTCACACAACAAAGAGATCTGGGAATATAGGTCCATAATTTATTGAAATTGATGTCAGTGTCAGATAGGGTTGTAAAGAAAACTTTCAACACATTGACCTTCATAAATCAAAGTATCTGAAGTATCTGAAGCTTTCTGTATCTGTAGTACAGGAAGGGCATAGGGAGCCAAGTAACATCGTGTTACGATAACTCCTTTCCTTCAATAACAGCAAAACAAAATGGCTGGTCAGTGACCTGAGGAGTGTAGGGTGCAGGGTGGAGGTGGTAACACACCAGCTCCTGTCGACACCAATGGTATTATGGTTGAGAGGGTTGAGCGTATTACATTGTTAGGAGTGAGAATCAACATCAGTCTGGCCTGGTCAAACCACATAGACATCACGGCCAGGAAAACTCACTACTTCCTTGGAAAGCCAAAGAAATTGGGAATTTCCTGTTGATTCTTCCAAATTTCTATCAATGCACCACAGGGATGCATCATGGCTGGACGTGGCCCTGTTCTGCCCATAACTCCAAGAAACGTCAGTGAGTTGTGAACACAGATCAGCAGATTACGTAAATATGCCTCCTCTCCATGGACTCGGTTGGTACCTCTCGTTGTCTTACTAAAGCAGGAAGACCCTTCCCACACGGATACACTCTGTCCTTCCCCTCTCGTCAGACAGAATGCAAAAAACACATGAACACGTGTCTCCTGGCTAAAAGACAGATTCTATCTCAGGTTATAAGATTATTAAGGGTTCCATAGTGTGATAAAATTGAATATTGCTCTCATGAACTATTATCTACCTACACTGCACTTTCTCTCTAACTGTTACACTTTATTCTGCATTCCACTGATGTTTTACCTTGTATTATCTTGGTGTCTAATGGGTTTATCTATATGAGCATTATGCAAGTCAAACCCTTCACTGTACGTCAGGACATGTGAACCAATTCCAATTCCAATTCCAATCTCAATAGTTCACCAACACCTGTGGATGAGAGATCACAGCAATGTAGAGTTTCAGGTTCATTCTGAGGAGAATGAACTCAGGGCTGAAACCAGTGTCCAAATGAGGGAAGAGAGTTCCAATGGTGTAAGGCGAGAGGTCCATAAATGCACTGGGAGAATGATTCAGGTATAATTTCAGCAATGGTGGTAATTTAAGGAATACCCCTGCATCATTTATGATCTTTTATGGATCAAAGGCATACAGATGGAAGATGAAATAGTTCGATCTAGAACTAGTGTATTATGCTTGAATAAAGGAGACTACAACAGGATGAGGGAGGAGTTTGCTAATGTGGATTGGGAGCACAGGCTATTTGGGAGGACAGTTGAGGAACAGTGGAATACTTTCAAAGAGATTTTTCACAGTGCTCAACAAACGTATATTCCAGTCAAGGACAGTAAGTGTGGGGAGAGCCAGCCTTGGATAACCAAGGAAAGAAAGATACAGTGGTATCAAATTAAAAGCTCATGTGTACAAAGTCACAAAGAGCAGTGGGAGACTGGAGGATTAGGAATACTTTAAGAAGCAACAAAGAACAACTAAACAAGAATTAAGGGAAGATGGAGTATGAAAGTAAATTAGCAAAAAATATGAAAGCAGGTAGCAAAAGTTTTTGTGTCCGTCTTCACGGTGGAGGACACATCAAACATGCCAAAGAATGTTGTTATGAGTGAAATGGGAGATGAGGACCTCGAAAAAATCACTGTCACTAAAGGGATAGTGATGAGCAAACTAGAGGGCCTGAAGGTAGAGAATTCCCCTGGTCCTGATGGGATGCTGAGGGAATTGCGGAAAGTTATAGTGGATGTGTTGGTAATCATTTACCGACATTCTCTAGAATCTCGGCAGGTTCCGGCGGATTGAAAGACAGCAAATGTCACGCCACTTTTTCAAAAAGGATGTAGACAAAAGACAGGTGACTATAGGCCAGTTAGCTTAATATCTGTAGTTGGGAAAATGCTTGAAGCTGTCATTGAGGAAGAAATAGCAAAACATTTAGAAAGGAGTGGTTCTATTAGACAGACGCAGCATGGATTCAGAAAGGACAGCTCCTCTTTGACAAACCTACTGTAATTTTTTGAGGACATAATGAGTGCAGTGGATAGAGCGGAACAGGTGGGTGTCATATACTCGGATTTCCAGAGGGCGTTCAATAAGGTGCTGCACAAGACACTTATAAATAAGATATGGATGCATGGAGTTGGGGGAAGTGTATTGGCATGGATAGTGGATTGGCTAACGAATAGAAGGTAGGGAGTTGGTATAAGTGGGTGTTTCTCCGGTTGGCAGTCAGTGGTGAGTGGGATGCCGCAGGGGTCGGTACTGGGCCCACAGCTGTTTACCATTTACATTGATGATTTGGAAGAGGGGACTGAGTGTAGCGTAGCCAAATTTGCTGATGACACTAAACTGAGTGGAAAAGCAAATTGTACAGAGGATGTGGAGAGACTGCAGAGGGATATAGATAGGTTAAGTGAGTGGGCAAGGGTCTGGCAGATGGAATATTATGTTACTAAATGCGAGATCATCCACTTTGGAAGCAGTAATGGAAGAGCAGATTATTATTTAAATGGTGAAACATTGCAGCATGCTGTTGTGCAGAGGGGCTTGGGAGTACTTGTGCATGAATCGCAAAAGGTTGGCTCACAGGTACAGCAGGTTAAAAAAAGACAAACGGAATGCTGGCCTTCATTGCTAGAGGGGTTGAATTCAAGAGCAGGGGTGTCATGCTGCAACTATACAAGGTACTAGTGAGGCCGCACCTGGAGTACTGTGTGCAGTTCTGGTCTCCATACTTGAGGAAGGATATACTGGCTTTGAAGGGATGCAGAGGAGGTTCACCAGGTTGGTTCCAGAGATGAAGGGTTTAGCTTATGAGGAGCGATTGAGTTGCCTGGGACTATACTCTCTGGAATTCTGAAGAATGAGAGGTGATCTTATAGAAACATACAAATTTTTGAAAGCAATAGATAAGATAGAAGTAGGAAAGTTGTTTCCATTGGTAGGTGAGACTGGAACAAGGGGACATTGCCTCAAGATTCAGGGAAGTAGATTTAGGACGGAGATGAGGAGAAACTGTTTTTCCCAGAGAGTGGTGAATCTGTGGAATTCTCTGCCCAGGGAAGCAGTTGCGACTTCCTCACTAAATATACTTAAGATACAGTTAGATAGATTTTTACATAGTAGGGGTATTAAGGGTTATGGGGGAAAGGTAGGCAGATGGAGCTGAGTTTACGGACAGATCAGCCATGATCTTATTGAATGGTGGGGCAGGCTTGATGGGCCAAATGGCCTACTCCTGCTCCTATTTCTATGTGCTTATGTTCTTATGGTACTAGGGGAATGGGCTGTATGGAAACTAGATGGGGACAAATATCCTTGCAGGGAGATTAATTTGTCCTGCTTGGGTGGGTTTTAAATTATGAGGCAGTGGGTGGGACCTGGAATGAGAGGAAACTAGCTGGACTGATATCTGTAGAAAATAGACTCGGCAGGTACAGCGGGCAGAGCAGTCAGAAACAAAAGGGGAAACATGAGAGAACCGATAGGTTTATCTGCATTGAATTCTGTAGAAGGACCCTCACAGTTGAGATGGATGAGCTGAAAGTGTGAACATGGGAAATGATATTATTGCAAACAACAACATGTTTTTGTGGCAAGTACATGTCTTTCAGTTCAATGTTTCTGAATACACAAGTTTGAGTCATGACTGAGAGAGGTGCCTTAGAGGAGGAAATGAATGGGGAGAGTATTGCTGTAGCTTTCAGACAGGGTATCTTGAAGGATTAGCCAATGAAGGTGTGGAAAGTCATAAAGTTGAAAAGCCCAGAAGCAGGTCCTTTAGCCAAACTTGTCCATGCCAACCATGCTGGCCATTCACCTTTTCCCATTTTCCCATGTTTGTCCCTTCTCCCTTTAAGCAGGTCTATCTATTTTCCTAAATACCTTTTGAATGTTGTACCGGTCCCAACCAGTTCCCTGGGAGCTCATTCCATATACGCAGCACCTGCTGGGTGAACTAGCTGCCTCTCAGATCTCTTCAAAATCTTTCCCTACTCACTTTAATGATGTCTTTCTGATAATAGGGTGACCAAAACTGTGCACAATACTCGAATTGTGCTATTGCCAATGACTTATTTTATTGCAATATAAGGTCCCACCCTCAATGTTCAACAGCCTAACTCATAAAGACAGCATGCCAAACTTTTCTTCACTACCCTGGCTACCAAAATTACTATAGGAGTAGAACTTAGGAATATTAAAGTGCTATTCACTGTTTCTGTGCTTAGAGGGTTCAGACGTGATAGAAGAGAAGGGAGTGTTTCACTGCTTATCAGGCAAAGCATTACACCATAAACAGGGATCGGCCAGAGATCGGCCAAGGAGATTATATGGATAGAATGTAGCAGAAGAAAGTGGTGATTATATTTGTCATATTATTAGAAAGAGGAGACACAGAGTCAGAAGCTGTTGAATCATTGTGGATGGAACTAAGGAAATGCAAGGATTATAAGATCTTTGTAGGAGTTGTGTTCAGATCCCCAAACAATAGCAAGGATGTGGTCTACAAATTTTAACGGGAGGCAGAAAATACATACCAAAGGAGTAATGTTACAATAGTCATCAGGGATTTCAATATGCAGGTAGATTGGGAAAATGAGGTTGGTGCAGGATTCTGGGAGGGGGAATTTATATGGTGGCTATGAAATGGCTTTTTAGAGCAGCTCGTCTTTGAGCCGACTAGGGGATCAGCTGTTCTGTATTGGGTGCTCTGCAATGAACTGGAATTGATTAGAGAGCTGAAGGTAAAAGTACGCTTAGGGGCAAGTGATCACAATATGATCAATTACACCCTGAAATTTGAGAAGAAGCTAAAGTCAGATACTTCTTGTTACTGTGGAGTAAAGTACAGAGGCATGAGAGGGGAGTTGGCCAAATTGATTAGAAGCGATCACTGGCAGGGATGATGTCAAAGGAGAATTGGCTGGAATTTGGAAGGCTCATCACATATACATCCCAAAGAGGAAAAAGTATTCTGAAGGAAAGATGACACAACAGTGCTTAACAAGAGAAGTCAAAATCAACTGAAGTCCAAAGAGAGGGCATGTAATAGAGCACAAATTAGTGGGATGCTGTAGCATTGGGAAGCTTTGAAAAACCAACAGAATGCAACTAAAAATTCACAAAGAAGCTAAAGATGAAATACAAAATTAAGCAGGCCAATAACATTACAGAGGATACCAAGTTTCCTCAGATACATGAAGTGTAAAAGTGAGGTGAGAGAGGATATCGGACAGATAGAAAACAATGCTGGAGAGGTAGTAATGGAGAAAAACGAAATGGTGATGAAATGAATAAGTTTTTGCATCAGTCTTCACTGTGGAAGACACTAGCAGTATGGTGGAAGTCCCAAGTGTCAGGGCGCATGAAGTGTGTGAAGTTACCATAACTAGAGAGAAAGTTCTTTGGACACTGAAAGGTCTGAAGATAGATAAGTCACCTGGACAGATGCTGTACTCCCCAGGGTTCTGAAAGAGGTGGGTGTAGAGATCATGGAGGCATTAATAATGCTCTGACAAGAATCACCAGATTCTGGAGTGGTTACAGAAGACTGGAAAATGTCATTCCACTCTTCAAGAACAGAGACAGGTAGAAGAAAGAAAACTATAAACTGCAGTGGTTGGGAAGATGTTCGAGTTGATTATTAAGAGCGAGGTCTCATGGTACTTGAAGCCACATGCACAGTCAGCATAGGTTCCTCCAGGGAAAATCTTGCCTGAGAAATCTGTTGGAATTCTTTGAAGAAATAACAAGCAGGGAAGACGAGGGAGAAGCAGTTGATGTGTACTCTGATTTCCAGAAGGCCTCTGACAAGGAGCCACAAGCGTAACAAGCTACAGCCCATGGTATTACAGGAGAGGGTCTAGCTTGGAGAAAACAGTGGCTGATTGGCAGAAAGCAAAGAATGGGAATGAAGGGGACCTTTTCTGGTTGGCTGCCGGTGACTAGTGGTGTTCCATAGGGTTCTGTACTGGGTCTGATTTTTTTTTACGTTGTATATGGTTGATTTGGATAATAGAATTAATGGCTTTGTTGTAAGTGTGCAAACGATATGAAGGTAGGTGGAAGGGCAAGTAGCATTTGAGAAAATAGAGAGAATACAGAAGGACTTAGATCAGGAGAAATTGCAAAGAAATGGTAGATGGAATACTGTGTCGGGAAATGAAAAGGATGACTGTTTTCTAAAGGAAAAGAAAATACAAAAATCTGAGATGTGCAGAATTCCCTCAAGGTTAAGTTATAGACTGAGTCTGTGCAAAGGAAAGCAAATGCAAAATTAGTATTTATTTCAAGAGGACTATGATCTAAAGACCATAAGGCATAGGAGCGGAATTAGGCCATCTGGCCCATCGAGTCTGCTCCACAATTCAATCATGGCTGATCCCTTTTTCCCTCCTACTCACCCCCAGTTCCCGGCCTTCTCCCCGTAACCTTTGATGCCATGTTCAATCAAGAACCGATCAATCTCTGCCTTAAATACACCCAACGACCTGGCCGCCGCAGCTGCAAATTCCACAAATTCACCACCCTTTAGCCCCTCTACTATCTTCGTATCATCTGCAAATTTAGCAACAAAGCAATCTATTCCATCATATAAATCATTTATATACAGCATAAAAAGAAATGGTCCCAACACTGACCCCTGAAGAATACCTTTAGTGAATGGCAGCCAGCCAGAAAAGGATCCTTATATTCCCACTCACTGCCTCCTACCAACCAGCCAATTCTCTAATCATGTCACTAACTTTCCTGAACCATGGGTTCTTATCTTGGTAAGTAGCCTCATGTGTGGCACCTTGTCAAAGGCCTTCTGAAAGTCCAAATAATGAACATCCACTGCATCCCCTTTATCTATCCTACTTGTAATCTACTCAAAGAATTCCACCAGGTTCGTCAGGCAGGATTTTCCCTGAAGAAACTCATGCTGACTTTATACTATCTTGTCCTGTGTCACCAAGTACTCCATCACCTCACCCTTAAGAATTGTCTCTAACATCTTCCCAACCACTGAGGTCAGGCTAACTGATCTATACTATTCTTCTTGCTGCCTTCTTCCTTTCTTAAAGAGTGGAGTGACAGTTGTAATTTTCCAGTCCTCTGTCACATGCGAAGTCTGAAGATTTTTGAAAGATTACTGTTTTTTTTGTAATTTATTTTTCATTGAATTTCATCATCAAACCAACATTTCCATAAGATGTATTTCAGATACCGTACATATATATCATATAATCACATTTGTCACAAGTCTCCACATAATATTTGTCTGAGGTATACACTTTGAGAAAGGAGAGGAAAGAAAGAACAATCGAAAGAAGAAAACTATGTACAGAGTAGGGAGTGATTTTTTTTACAACATATTCATTGACTTGTGAGAATAAAATCAGGCCTATGAGGTGTTATGTGGTTAAACCAGTTTTTCCAGTATGAATAAAATTGTACCAATTTCTGAGTAACAGATGCTTCTCTATTTTGTAAATGTCCATTGTAATTTCCATCCATACATTTAAAGTTGGGCTCTCCTGTGATAACCATTTCCTGATAAGGGTCTTTTTTCCAGCCGCCAGCAGTACTTTCATTAAATATTTATCTCTTTTCAACCATTCTTGAGGTATATACCCAAAATATATGGTCTTACTATCTAAGGGTATTTCACATTTAAAGATGTCTTGTAAGGCATTATGTATCCACTCCAATAGTCTTTGATAACGGGGCAGTCCCAGAAAATATGATAATGGTTTGCATTTTGATTTCCACAATTTCTCCAGTAAGCACGGGAGTTACTATTATAGGATTTCTGAGAGGGCGTAATAAAATATCTTATCAAGTTTTTCCACCCGAACTCCCTCCATTTCTGTGAACTGGTACACTTCCATTGATAACCTCCATATTATTGTCCAGTCTTCCTCAGATATAATTATCCCTCCTTCCTTCTCCCATTTTGTTTTAATGTATGAAGTCAAATGTGTTTTAAGATTTGAGAAACCCTTATAAACGCTTGAAATTATTCTACTACCATTGTCTGAATTATACGCTTTTCTCAATAGCTCTATCAGACATGTACTTGCCTTGGTTACATTTTTAACCGTCCTATTAACATACTGTCACATCTGTAAATACCGGTAAAAGTCTTGTTTTTCTAATAAGTGTTTCTCTTTCAGCATTTCAAAACTGAACAGTGTCCCTTCTTTCATTATATTGCAAATAACTGTTATTCCTTTAGCTGTCCAGTCCTTAAATCTAGCATCCAGTTTATTCGGCGTAAGATCCGAGTCATATGCACACCATTTAAGAATTGCAATGTTTCTCTCTAGTTTGTTTTGTATTATAATAGTTTTCCATATCTTAAGAGTCCATTGCACCCATGAGTTGTCAATATTGTTTATGTAACTTTGTAGGTTGTTATCAGCCAACATTACCTGTATGGGGATGGAACGTATCCTCTCCTCAATGTTTTTCCATTGAGCGTCATATGATGGGTTGCACCAGCACATCACAGCTCTCAACTGTGCTGCAAAATAATAATCTCTAAGAGAAGGTAGGCCCTATCCCCACTTTTCCTTGGCTGATTGCAAAGTTCTGAGATGAACACAAGACATTTTACCTTGCCATATATATCTTGATAACATCTTGTTCCATTCATTGAATTGATTTTGGTTCATCTCTATTGGTAGGGTCTGAATGAGATATAGTAGTCTGGGCAGTGTATGCATTTTAATAGATTTAATACTTGAACTGAGACCAAGAAAAGGAATTTGGTTCCATCTTGTTATATCTTCCTTAACTTTTTATATATAGGCTGATAATTGCATTCTGTTAATTTTGCCAAATCTTTTGGCATAATGATGCTCAAATATTTGATGGACTCTGTTTGCTATGCCCAAGGATATCTACTTTCAATTTCTCTTGGTGGGGTATAGTTATATGAAAGTAGTTGGGTTTCATCTATGTTGATCTTGTATTCTGATAATTGGCCATATTGTTCAAAGGATTGCATCATTTTAGGTAAAGTGCATATTGGTTGCTCTAGATAGATCAAAATCTCATCCGCATAACAGGCCAATTTATGCTCTGTCCCTTTAATAGTAAATCCCCTGATATCTTCATTTTGTCTTATGTATTTAGCTAATGGTTCCAGATGTAATGGGAAGAGTAGCGGTGACCATGCACAACCCTGTCTCGGCCCCTTTCTCGGGTAAAACTATTTAATAACTATCCATTGATTTTAATCCTAGCAGTAGGGTTGTTATATAGTGCCTGTATAGTGTTAGTAATTGTGTCATGTAGACCAAATCTATGTAAAACTCTGTAAGGAAAATTCCAATCAACCGAATCAAATATCTTTTCAACATCTACACTTATTACCATTGCTTCAATTTTATTTTTTAAAATATGATCCATAATGTGAAGTGTCCTTCGTATATTGTCTTGTGTTTGGCGTTGTTGTATAAAACCTGTCTGATAATCATGTATCAGTATGGGTAGAAACTCTTCTAATCGTTTGGCCATGATGGAGGTAAATATTCTATAATCAACATTAAGAACGGATATTGGTCTGAATGACCCACATTCCATTTTATCCTTGCCTTCTTTCGGTATAGCTGAGATTATCACCTCCTTCCAGCTGGGTGGCATTTGCACCTTTCTTAGGGTCCAGTTCAGTGTGGGGAGTAAAATAGGAATTAACTCATTTCGAAACTCTTTTTACCACTCTGTTGTATATCCATCTGATGCTGGTGACTTGCTTACTTTAAGCCTACTAATTGCAGTTTTTAAACGCAAACAACAGGAATTCTGCAGATGCTGGAAATTCAAGCAACACACATCAAAGTTGCTGGTGAATGCAGCAGGCCAGGCAGCATCTCTAGGAAGAGGTGCAGTCGACGTTTCAGGCCGAGACCCTTCGTCAGGACTAACTGAAGGAAGAGTGAGTAAGGGATTTGAAAGTTGGAGCGGGAGGGGGAGATCCAAAATGATAGGAGAAGACAGGAGGAGGAGGGATGGAGCCAAGAGCTGGACAGGTGATTGGCAAAAGGGGATACGAGAGGATCATGGGACAGGAGGTCTGGGAAGAAAGACAAGGTGGGGGGGAACCCAGAGGATGGGCAAGAGGTATATTCAGAGGGACCGAGGGAGAAAAAGGAGAGTGAGAGAAAGAATGTGTGCATAAAAATAAGTAACAGATGGGGTACGAGTGGGAGGTGGGGCCTAGCGGAAGTTAGAGAAGTCGATGTTCATGCCATCAGGTTGGAGGCTACCCAGACGGAATATAAGGTGTTGTTCCTCCAACCTGAGTGTGGCTTCATCTTTACAGTAAAGGAGGCCGTGGATAGACATGTCACAATGGGAATGGGTTGTGGAATTAAAATGTGTGGCCACTGGGAGATCCTGCTTTCTCTGGCGGACAGAGCGTAGATGTTCAGCAAAGCGGTCTCCCAGTCTAGGATGAGGGAGATGTCTTCATTTTTTAAAGAAAGGGGCTTCCCTTCCTCCACTATCAACTCTGCTCTTAAACACATCTCCCCCATTTCACGTACATCTGCTCTCACTCCATCCTCCCGCCACCCCACTAGGAATAGGGTTCCCCTGGTCCTCACCTACCACCCCACCAGCCTCCGGGTCCAACATATTATTCTCCGTAACTTCCGCCACCTCCAACGGGATCCCACCACTAAGCACATCTTTCCCTCCCCTCCTCTCTCTGCATTCCGCAAGGATCACTCCCTACACAACTCCCTTGTCCATTCTTCCCCCGCATCCCTCCCCACCGATCTCCCTCTTGGCACTTATCCCTGTAAGAGGAACAAGTGCTACACATGCCCTTACACTTCCTCCCTTACCACCATTCAGGGCCCCGAACAGTCCTTCCAGGTGAGGCAACACTTCACCTGTGAGTCGACTGGGGAGATATACTGCGTCCGGTGCTCCCGATGTGGCCTTTTATATATTGGCAAGACCCGACGCAGACTGGGAGACCGCTTTGCTGAACATCTACGCTCTGTCCGCCAGAGAAAGCAGGACCTCCCAGAGGCCACACATTTTAATTCCACATCCCATTCCCATTCTGACATGTCTATCCACGGCCTCCTTTACTGTAAAGATGAAGCCACACTCAGGTTGGAGGAACAACACCTTATATTCCGTCTGGGTAGCCTCCAACCTGATGGCATGAACATCGACTTCTCTAACTTCCGCTAGGCCCCACCTCCCCCTCGTACCCCATCTGTTACTTATTTTTATGCACACATTCTTTCTCTCACTCTCCTTTTTCTCCCTCTGTCCCTCTGAATATACCTCTTGCCCATCCTCTGGGTTCCCCCCCACCTTGTCTTTCTTCCCAGACCTCCTGTCGCATGATCCTCTCGTATCCCCTTTTGCCTATCACCTGTCCAGCTCTTGGCTCTATCCCTCCCCCTCCTGTCTTCTCCTATCATTTTGGATCTCCCCCTCCCACTCCCACTTTCAAATCCCTTACTCACTCTTCCTCCAGTTAGTCCTGACGAAGGGTCTCGGCCTGAAACGTCGACTGCACCTCTTCCTAGAGATGCTGCCTGGCCTGCTGCGTTCACCAGCAACTTTGATGTGTGTTAATTGCAGTTTTCAGTTCAGCTTCAGTTATGTCAGCAGTCATCGTTCTATTTTGTTCTTTGCTTAAAGTGGGTAACTCTACAGAATTCAGGGAGGTGTCAATTTGGGTTATGCTTCCCCCTGGAACTTTGGAATATAGAGTTTTGTGAAACATTTCAAAAGCTTCTTGAATTTCACATAGCTTATTATTTATCACTTTTGTTCTTGGATCCCTTATTTTATGAAGTGTATTTTCTGCTATCTTTTTTTTCAGTTTCCACACCAATATTTTCATAGATTTAGATCCACTTTCATAGTGTCTCTGTTTCAGAAACATTAAATTTTTTCTAATTTCTTGTGAAGCCAAACTATTAAATTCATTCCTAATTTTTAAAATTTCCTCTAGTGTCTCCTGTGCCAAACTCAATTTGTGTTTTTTTCAAGTTCCTTCAGCTTATTTTGTAATACCTCTAATGTTCTATTCCTTATTTTTTTTCTTATATGAAGATATCGATATAATTTTGCCTCTTAAGATAGCATTCAGAGTATCCCATAGAGTAGGAGGTGAAACCTCTCCGTTATCATTCAAATCAAGGCAAAGACCAATGTATTATTTTAATTTGTTCCTTAAAATAGAGATCATTGAGTAGACTTGGATTTCGTCTCCAAGAGGTATTTTTTGGTTGTTGGTGAAAATCAACAGATAAATATATAGGTGCATGGTCACTTACATCTAATGTCCCAATTCCACACATGATTATTTTGTCTCTATCTTTTCCAAATATTATGAAATAGTCTATTCTTGTATATGTGAAAGGGGGGGGCAGAATAATGAGTGTAATCCCTTCTGTCGGGGAAAGGGTCCCTGCATCTATCAATTACACCAACATCCTCAAAAAGAGCGTTAACTTTCTTATGCAAGGACTTTGTTTCCTATGCTTTTCTATTGGAAGTGTCTAACTTTGATTGTAATTGTAAATTTAAGTCTCTCCCACATAGCAAGAGACCTTCTGTTTCCATTACATAATGTGAGTAATTTTAAGAACATAGAACATAGAATAGTAAAGCACAGTACAGGCCCTTTGGCCCACAATGTTGTGCCGACCCTCAAACCCTGCCTTCCATATAAACCCCCACCTTAAATTCCTCCATATACCTGTCTAGTAGTCTCTTAAACTTCACTAGTGTATCTGCCTCCACCACTGACTCAGGCAGTGCATTCCACGCACCAACCACTCTCTGAGTAAAAAACCTTCCTCTAATATCCCCCTTGAACTTCCCACCTCTTACCTTCAAGCCATGTCCTCTTGTATTGAGCAGTGGTGCCCTGGGGAAAAGGCGCTGGCTATCCACTCTATCTATTCCTGATAATATCTTGTACACCTCTATCACGTCTCCTCTCATTCTCCTTCTCTCCAAAGAGTAAAGCCTTAGCTCCCTTAATCTCTGATCATAATGCATACTCTCTAAACCAGGCAGCATCCTGGTAAATCTCCTCTGTACCTTTTCCGATGGTTCCACATCCTTCCTGTAGTGAGGTGACTACAACTGGACACAGTACTCCAAGTGTGGCCTAACCAGAGTTTTATAGAGTTGCATCATTACATCGCGACTGTTAAACTCTATCCCTCGACTTATGAAAGCTAACACCCCATAAGCTTAAACAACAGGAATTCTGCAGATGCTGGAAATTCAAGCAACACACATCAAAGTTGCTGGTGAACACAGCAGGCCAGGCAGCATCTGTAGGAAGAGGTGCAGTCGATGTTTCAGGCCGAGACCCTTCGTCAGGACATAAGCTTTCTTAATGACCCTATCTACCTATGAGGCAACTTTCAGGGATCTGAGGACATGTACCCCAAGATCCCTCTGCTCCTCCACACCACCAAGTATCCTGCCATTTACTTTGTACTCTGCCTTGGAGTTTGTCCTTCCAAAGTGTACCACCTCACGCTTCTCGGAATTGAACTCCATCTGCCACTTCTCAGCCCACTTCTGCAACCTATCAATGTCTCTCTACAATCTTCGACAATCCTCTACACTATCTACAACACCACCAACCTTTGTGTCATCTGCAAACTTGCCAACCCATCCTTCTACCCCCACATCCAGGTCATTCATAAACATCACGAAAAGTAGAGGTCGCAGAACAGATCCTTGTAGGACACCACTAGTCACAATCCTCCAGTCGGAATTTACTCCCTCCACCATGACACCCTGCCTTCTGCAGGCAAGCCAATTCTGAATCCACCTGGCCAAACTTCCCTGGATCCCATGCCTTCTGACTTTCTGAATAAGCCTACCATGTGGAACCTTGTCAAATGCCTTACTGAAATCCATATAGATCACATCTACTGCACTACCCTCAACTATATGTCTGGTCACCTCCTCAAAGAACCCTATCAGGCTTGTTAGACACGATCTGCCCTTCACAAAGCCATGCCGACTGTCCCTGATCAGACCGTGATTCTCTAAATGCCCATAGATCCTATCACTAAGAATTTTTTCCAACAGCTTTCCCACCACAGACATAAGGCTCATTAGTCTATAATTACCCAGACTATCGCTACTACCTTTTTTGAACAAGGGGACAACATTTGCCTCCCTCCAATCCTCCAGTACCATTCCCGTGGATAACAAGGACATAAAGATCCTAGCCAGAGGCTCAGCAATCTCTTCCCTCACCTCAGGGAGCAGCCTGGGGAATATTCCGTCAGACCCCGGGGACTTATCCGTCCTATCGTATGTTAATAACTCCAACACCTCTTCTCCCTTAATATCAACATGCTCTAAAACATCAACCTCACTCATATTGTCCTCACCATCATCAAGTTCCCTCTCATTGGTGAATACCCAAGAGAAGTATTCATTGAGGACCTCGCTCACTTCCACAGCCTCCAGGCACATCTTCCAGCCTTTATCTCTAATCGATCCCACCTTCACTCCTGTCATCCTTTTGTACTTCACATAATTGAAGAATGCCTTGTGGTTTTCATTTACCCTACTTGCCAAGGCCTTCTCATGCCCCCTTCTTGCTCTTCTCAGCCCCTTCCTCAATAGACCCATTTGATCATTGCTTTCTGAGCCTCATGTATGCTGCCTTCTTCCTCCTGACTAGATTTTCCACCTTACTTCTGGAAGAAACTAACCTCACTTCCTGGGGGTGCGTATATATTCAAGAAAGTAACCGGATTTCCATCTATATCCCCCCTTACCAGAATATATCTGCCCTCCTTATCTCCCATTTCAAAAACTTCTTCAAAATTTAGCTTACCTGAGGTGAGAATTGCAACTCCTCTTCTATGTGAGGAGAAAAACAAATTAGTGAAGCCCATTCTCTTTAATTTTCCATGCTTATTATCACTTAAGTAAGTTTCCTGTAAATATACGACATGGGCTTGTTCTTTTTTCATTTTGATAGAATTTTACTGCGCTTGACTGGATTCAACTGCCCATTGACATTAAAAGAAATGAATTTTACTCTGTCCTTAGCCATGTGTATTTATCTGTTGCAACACTCACAACACGCTGGAGGAGATCAGCAGGTCGGGCAGCATCCGTGGAAACGATCAGTCGACGTTTCGGGCCGGAACCCTTGGTCACGGATGCTGCCCGACCTGCTGAGTTCTTTCAGCGTGTTGTGAGTGTTGCTTTGACCCCAGCATCTACAGATTATTTTGTGTTTGTACTTATCTGTTAGTATATAATTGAAATTTGCAGAATATAACTTAATCGATCTACTCCCTGAACACATAAGAGCCGAGAAACGCGAATTATTGAAAAAAGGTAACGAAGGTATGATTCCAAGGCTGGTTTTTCTGGATGACCATGGATTGGGCTGGAAGAAAAGTCCAGCCGTGGGGGACAGCCCCTTCTACCTGTGTGTTGAGGGCCCCTGTTGCAGTACCTATAAAAGTAAGTTCAAAAAATCTATGTCCACTACACAGAAATGATTTCCCTGTGTAATCCTCCCATGTACATATTCTCATTTAGGTGGGGAAAAAGGAATGAATGAATGAAATTTTAAAAACTGAGTAATGTAAAATCCACACTATAATATGTATTTCTCGAGGTAGGTATATCACCGTCTATTTTTGCTTCCGTTTAGTTTATCAGCACTTTTAAAGTTAGCCAAACCTTATGGCTCTTCTGGAGGAGGTGAGGGCTGCCCTCGGAGAACTGACAGTCTCTTCCTAATATCCTTCTCTCGTCCTGCTCCCGTCCCCTGCTTTCTCGGTTCTCTTACTATTTCCCAAGCAGCTCGGGACAACTGCTCAGCCAGACTTTCCCTTGGTTTGACCGTCCTCTGTTCTTCATGTCTGTAGTCGCCTCTTCCATTGTCTCGCACAGTCGTATCCCTTCCTGGTAAAATACCCTCAGTTCAGCAGGGTACGGGGTTTGCAATTTAATCTTTTCTTGCTTTAATATTCATTTTGCTTTAGAATATTCCTTCCGTTTCTGTAGGACCGCCGGGGGGTAATCATGATCGAAGTATATTAACTTCCCGTTCCAAAAAACCCTCTTCTTACCCCAGGCCCTTCGTAGAATCTCCGCCTTGCTCTTGAATCGAAGGAATCTAAGTACAATTGATCGCGGTTTACTTTCTCTGTCTCCGGGAGGCCGCGGGACGAGTGAACGATGCGCCCTCTCAGTTTCAATCTCCATCGTCTGGGGAATCTCCAGCGCTTCCCGGAGCAGCTTGTTTACAAACTTCATCATCGACAATCCCTCCGCTCCTTCGGGAACATTACAAATCCTGATATTCTTCCGTCGCGATCTTCCCTCCTGGTCAAGCAATTTACTTTCCTGTTGATTTAATATTTTTATTGTCTTACAGAGTATCTGTTCCACGTTTTACACGCGATCTTCCTCCTTCTCAATTCGAGTCTCTGACACCGCTGTTTTCTGATTGACGTTGGCGAGCTCTGACTCTATATCATTGAGTTGCTGTTTTATATCTTTTCTGATTCTCTTATCTCTTCCAGAATCTTCATCATATTTGCCGCTTCGCCTGCACGAGCCTCGCCGCCGCGTGCACGTGTAGGGGAGCCGCGCGCTGCACCTCTCTCTTCCATAGATCCGCCGTGGTGCTTTTTTATCTCCATTCTTGCCCCCCTTACCAATTCAGATATTTTCGAAAGATCTTTACTTGATGGATTAACGGGGCAAAATACGCGTTTTTCCGGAGGAACTGTTGGTTTGAACTGCTATTGTGAACGATGACGTCACCGGAACCGAAGGATCATTTCTAATGAAATCACAATCTCTAATACTACCTATTTCAGAACCCTAGGGTGCAGTTCATCTGGTCCGGCTGACTTGCGTACCTTTAGGTCTTTAAGCTTATTGAGCATCTTCTCTGTTGTAATGGTAACTGCACCCACTTCTCTTCCTTCACACACTACAACATCAGGAGCACTGCTAGTGTCTGCCACAGTGCAGACTGATGCAAAATACTCATCTCCTTGTTCTCCGTTATTATTTCTCCTGCCTTATTTTCTAGCAGTCCTATATCCATTCTCATTTCTCTTTATTTTCAACAAACTTGGAAAAAACTTCTACTATCCACTTGAGATTATTTGCTAGCTTGCTTTCATATTTCATCTTTTCCCTTCTAATGTAAAAGCAAGGACATAATGTTGAAACTTCATAAAGTACTGTTGAGGCCTCACTTGGAGAATTGTGAGTAGGTTGGGACTCTTTGTGCTGAAACGGGAGAGGGTTCAAAGGAGGTACACAAAAGTGATTCCAGGATCGAATGGCTTGTCATAGGAAAAGTGTTCGATAGTTCTGGGCCTGTATTCACTAGAATTCAGAAGCATGAGGGGTGAATGGCGAAAGGCCTTGATAGAGTGTATGTGGAAAGAATATTCCCTATGGTCGGAGAGTCCAAGACCAGAGGACACAGCCTCCGAATAGAGGGATTTCCTTTTGGAATGGAAATGAGGGAGAATTTCCTTAGCCAGAGAGTAGCTGTGGAATCTTTGCCACAGGCAGCTGTGGAGGCCAGGTCCTTATGTGTATCTAAGGGAGAGTTTGATAGATTCTTGATCAGTCACAGCATGAAGGGATATTGGTAGAAGGCAGGAGATTGACACTGCGAGGAAAATTGGAACAGCCAGGATGAAATGGCAGAGCAGGGCTGATGGGCCAAATGGCCAAATTCTGCTCTTATATCTTATGGTCTTGTGGTCTTATCAGGTTTTGCTCTGGGTCTGCCATTGTCAGTGGGAATGAAATTAGAGAAATGTGGGCATATGCTCAAAGAGATAAAAATATAGTTTATAGTAAAGGCATCCGTTAGTCTTTCGAGACCATGGATCTGCGCCTGGAAAGTCTTCACTCTCCAGGGCGTAGGCCTGGGCAAGGTTGTATGGAAGACCAGCACTTGCCTATGCTGCAAGCCTCCCCTCTCCACGACACCGATGTTGTCCAAGGGAGGGGCATTAGGACCCATACAGCTTGGCACCAGTGTCACCACAGGGCCCTGTGTGATTAATGCCTTGCTCAGGGACACAACACGCTGCCTCAGCTGGGGCTAGGTTATAATAATATTCATTTTAACTTTTACAGTTTCAGTTTGGATAGTCGTGGAATAGAGTGCTTGGAGGAGAGATTGCATATATCCCATAATATCTGATGATGAAGGGAAGGAGATATTTGAAACAATTTCTATTGTCAGAAGAGAAGTTTCTATGACAAACTCATAAGGCCTAAGGTCCACAGCTGACGGATCATAATGGCTCTGGGAGGAAGTGGGTGCAGGGATTGATTGTAATTAATTGCAAACTGCCAGATCTCACTGGATGTGTACAGGTCTGTGACAACTAATGGTGGCTGGAGCTCAGGTGCAGGAAACTATAAGCCTGTGAGTTTAACATCTGGGAATATGATGGTCACAGAAATTGTGCAAATGCTGTAAATCCGGAGAAAGAAACATAAAATGCTACAGTGACTCAGCAGGTCATTTATACCCTCAGTTCTAACTAGCAAGCTCCAAAACAAGGAGCTTCTTCAAACAGATTCTTCAGTTCCTCACCTGAAGATCACAGTGAAAAAGGTGAGCTGTTTCAAATTCCTGATGTTAACATCTCTGAAGATGAATGGTGAGTCCAGCATATTGACACAATTACAAAGAAGCAATGACAGGGCTATATTCCATTCCAGGAAACTTGGTGTGACTCTTTCAAATGTCCACAGATGCACCATGGAGAGCATTGACTGGCTGCTTCAGCATCTGGGATGGAAGGGCCAGTGCACAGAATCTGAAACAAGCTGCAGACAGTTGTAAATTCCGCCAGCTCCACCATGGCCACTCGCTTCCCCAGCATCGAGGACATCTTCAACAGCCTCTGACTCAAGAAGCTGGCATCCATCATCCAGGACATGGCCACTTCTCACTGATACCAGGAAAGAGGAGGTCAAGCAGAGTGAAGACAAAGACTTAATGTTTCAATAACAGCTTCTTCCGCTCTGCCACTAGATTTCAAAATGCACAGTGAGCCCATGAACACTAACCCACTCCATGGATGCTACCGAGGGTGTCAAGTTCCTCTGGTAGTTCACGTGTATTATTCTGGAAATATGATGCAATCAATTATCAAGGAGAGAAGAGCAGGTAAAGGGAAATCCACGGGACGATGGGACAGCTGAACAGGGATGACCAAGGATCTCTGAAGGAGGCAGCACAGAGAAACAGAGTGGTGAAGAAGGTATTGGAGGGAGGGGAGTTGACTTTCATTACCCAGGGCAAGAATATAAAAGAAGGCATTCTCATTACAACCTTAGAGAATGTTGGTCAGTCTACATCTGAGGCTGCGTGCAGTTCTGGTCATCACACTGTAGAAAGGAAGTGAATGCACTGCGCGGGTGAAAAGGAGATTCAATAGGATGTTGCCTGGGAGTGAACATTTGAATTATAACGTGACATACTTCGAGTTACTTTTCATTGCAACAGATATTGCTGAGCAAATGGGGGTGAGCTGTACTATCTGGGACTATGACAGACATGGAAAGAAGAGAGAGAGAGAGCAATAAACCCTTTCCCTCTAACAGGGCGTCTAAACCAGACGGCATAGCGTAGGTCTGATGTGAGGAGTAAGAGCTGTAGATGGGAACTAACGGGGGTATGTTTCACACGGGATGTGGCTAGAATCTGGACTGCACTAACTGAGGGGATGTTGGAGGCAGTGATTCTCACAACCTGTGGACAAACACTTGAATCACCAGGGTCCAGTAGAATACCGTCAAAGTGCTGCTATCTGGCATCGTGGTAGATGCGTAGCTGTGATAGCATGGGCACAGTAGGCCGAAGGGCCTGGTTCTGTGCCGCATGAACACGTGACACCTATGGAACGACTAGGATGATACGGTGGGAGTAGCTGAGGGCGTCTACGGGATTTCCAAGAAGTATCTGATAAGGTGGCACGAGGATGACAGATGGGATGTCTTCCTTCCTCGTCGATAAGAAATACCGAGTAGAACATCCGCGGCACCATGGGGCAGTGGTTAGGGCAGAGGGCGGAGAGTGGAGCACTAACAAGTACAGAGAGCCGGAATCAATGGGTCCATTTGCGATTGAAGATCATTAACGAATGGGAGGGGGAGCCGAGGAATCAGTAATGGGGCTCCAGCACTTCCTAGTCTGTGAATGACGGGTGAGGGAACTCAGTGATTTCTCAGTGATCGGAAACTGGGTGGGCAAACTCCCCCCAAAGTTTGATACTTTCCTAATGTTCCTCGGCCTGAGGTATATCTCCGAATCCCGGTCCCGTTGCGAGGAATGACATGCAGAATCTGTCAACGATCACATGTCGCCCTCCCTTGCACCGATACTCCGAGCTCACTCTGACCCATGCAGATGGAGTGACAATGATCAAAGCTCACACACAGCACAGCCCACGTCACTTTCAATCTTTATTAATACTTAACAAATGTACAAACGAAATAAGATCAGGAATATTGTATCATTTCTTAATGCATGCATTACTAAATGGCAATAAAAGAGGACTGCGTGTCCTCATAATCTAATCCAATCAATATAACAACTCCAGACAACTCGCGATAGAGATCCAGTTAACATCGTGTGGTTTATAACACTACAACGCACCGGGTCCTAACCTGCCCTCTGAATGACCCATCCCAACACAGCTTTAACTCTAAACTGTGAATATGAATCAAACTCAGCTCTCCTCCTTCACTGGGTCAATTTCTGGAGTCGATGCTGAAGTTTCACCTCCACTCGGGAGCCGGGAAGAATTGAACCCACGTTGAAAATTAGCTCTTGAGAGCTTGATGAAGTGTGAAGATTTCACTTAGTCTCTGCCACCCTGGTGTTTCCTGTCCAGGTACTTCACTGCAGCTTTAACCCATTCCGCACTGGCCATAGTGCAAATCTTCATATTCTTCCTGTTGGTGAATCTGAAACAGAACAAACAGTGGCGATTACGGGAGAGTTATCAACCATTGTTCAAACACTCTGCAGATGCACGTTGAAACACTCACATGACGGCAGGTGTCGGGCACAAGGGAGCTTCCTTGTAACTCTTAAGCCTCCTGTGAGGAATGGGCGTTGTCTTAAACGTCTCACAGCATTCTAGCGTTATGATTGCGGCTGAGGGAGAACGAAAAACAAATAGTTAGATACGGCTGGATATCTCAGCCCACTCTAACCAACGCGAACGCTCTGCCTCGCGCATGAAGGCCGTTACCCCCCAAGACATTTTACAGAGTAAATCCGTCCTTCATTTAAACGACTCTACGCCATTCCTCCACCGATCTTATGACCCTTCCATTCCCTTTTGCTGACTGCCATTCTCGACCCTCTCTCCAAGAGAATCATTCCACTCTGAGCTGTTCAATACCACCACCAACCGATGGGACGCGGGGAGAGCTGATCACGGTTCATTGTGGATTGGGTGTGGAATAGTGGGAATAAGGAAACTCTCTTACCTGGAGCGGGTGCAGCCTGCTTGAAACAGCAGATCCACAGAGCTGCCAAAATTGGGACCACGCAGAGCGCTGCCTTCATCTTGTCCTATACCAGGGTGGAATTGATGACCGTGTGATGCACCAGCTCTCATATTCTGCTTTATAAAGGGTGCTGGCAGCAGTCATACCCATCAATTTAGCGCTTGTCTGGAAAGTCCCGCAAACACCAGCACTGGCCACTGCTCCGGCGTTCCGTAAAAAGGGAAGTGAAGCAATTCTCCGAATGGCCGTTCTTGAGTTCTGCACACTTTAATTTCCTGGACCCACGTTCTAAGTACTGGCACCGCTGACTTCCTTCAAAAATTCCACACCGTCTGTTTCAAAGGCGAAGAAAATTGAACGGTAAGAATACAGTTCCAATTATACGAGTTGTCTCCGTGCACTGGGATGTGGATGAAAGTGTTTCGAGACGCTGGCTGGTGATTTTGATGCAATCAATGAAAGTGATGTACGGGCTTGGCGGCTCAATGTTCAGGCTATAGAAGTTCCAGGTGTGACAGAAGATCATAAGACCATAAGATACTGGAGCAGAATTAGGCCATTCAGCCCATCGAGTCTGCTCCACCTCTCCATCATGGCTGACCCCGGATCCCACTCAACCCCATCCTTGCCATATCCTCTTATGCCCTAACCGATCAAAAAAAAATCAACTTCCACCTTAAGTATATGCACGGGCTTGGCTTCCACTGTAGTCTGTGGCAGGGCATTCCACAGATTTACTACTCTCTAGCTAAAGAAAATCCCTCCTTACCTCTAATCTAAAAGCTTACCACTCAATTTTGTGGCTGTGCCCTCCTGTTCAGGATAGCCCCACCACAGGAAACATCTTCTTCACGTCCACCTGATAACCGCATAGTGGGTATGGCACTCCTGATGGGGAAGAAAATCATTGTGGCACTCAGGGAGGAAATCCTGGAGGGATTGGTTAATGAGACTGTCGGGGTCATTGGGTCACACAGCAGGAAACAGGCCCTTCAGTCTATCTCGACCCTGTTTACCATTGTGACCACCAGCCTAGTCCCATTTACATAAGATATAGGAGCAGGAATCGGCCATCTGGCCCATCGAACTTGCTCTGCCATTCAATAAGATCATGGCTGATCTGTTCATGGACTCATCTCCACCTACCTGCCTTTTCCCCATAACCCTTAATTCCATTACTATGCAAAAATCTGTCGAACTTTGTCTTAAAGTTATTTACTGAGGGAGTATCCGCTGCTTCTTTGTGCAGAGCATTCCACAGATTTACCACTCTTTGCGAAAAACGGTTGCTCCCCATCTCCATCCTAAATTTACTCCCCGAAACTTGAAGCTATGTCCACTAGATCTAGTCTCACCTACCAGTGGAAACAACTTCCCTGCCTCTATCTTATCTATCCATTTCATAATTCTATATGTTTCTGTAAGATCTCCTCTCATTCCTCTGAATTCCTGCGAGTACGGTCCCAGGTGACTCAATCTCTCCTCATAGTCTAACCCCCTCATTAACCTGGTGAGTCTCCTCTGCACCGCCTCCAAAGCTGGTATATCCTTGCTCAAGTAAGGAGACCAGAACTGCACACAGTACTCCAGGTGCAGCCTCACCAGTACCCTGTACAGTTGCAGCATAACCTCCCTGCTCTGACATTCAATCCCTTTGGCAATGAAGGCCAACATTCAGTTTGCATTCTTGATAGCCTGCTGCACCTGCAAACCAATCTTTTGTGTCTCATGAACAAGCACTCCCAAATCCTTCCCTACAGCAGCATGCTGCAACCTTTTACCATTTAACTAATAACCTGCTCTTCCATTTCCCCTTCCAAACGTGGATGACCACACACTTACCAACATTATTCTCCATCTGCCAGACCCTTGCCCACTCACCTAACCTAGCTATATCTCTCTGCGGACTCTCCGTGTCCTCTACACAATTTGTTTTTCCACTCAATGTCGTGTCATCAGCAAACTTAGATACATTACACTCGGTCCCTTCTTCCAGATGGTTAATGTGTATTGTGAAGAGTTGTGGGCCCAGCACTGATCCTTGTGGCACTCTGCCCATCACTGATGGCTGAAGCAGGACCTGCCTTTGATGAATCCATGCTGCATCAGCATGGAGGATCCATCTCTTTTTGGATGCTGGCTATTTCTTCTCTACTGATAGCTCCAAGCATTTTTACAACTGCAGATGTTAAGTTAACTGGCCTACAGTTACCTGCCTTTTGCCTGCATCTTTTTTGAACAGTGGCATGACATTTGCCTTCTTCCATTCTGCTGGTACCAGCCCAGAGTCCAGAGATTTTTTGTAAATTATCACCAAAGCCTCAATTACAACCTCTGCCATTTCTTTCAGTACATTGGGATGCATTCCATCAGGACCAGGGGACTTATCTATCTTCAGGCCCACAGGTTTGTTCAGCACGACCTCTTTAGTGTAGGTATTGTATCAAGCTCCTCACCTCCCATTGCATCCATATCATCTCTCTTCGGCATGTTGGATGTGTCCACCACTGCAAAGACGGACATAAAATAGTCATTCAAAGCCTCGGCCATTTCCTCATTACTCAATATCAATTCTCACTTCTCGTCCTCTAAGGGACCTACGTTTACTTTGGCTACTGTTTTCTGCTTTATACAATTATTAAAATTTTACTATCTGTTTTTATAATCAGTGCTAGTTTATTTTCATCATCTATTTTCTCTTTTCTTTATTGCTCGCATAGTAGTTCTTCATTGCTTTATAAAGTTTTCCCAAGCTTCTTGTTTCCCACCACTCTTGATGACTTTGTGCTCTCGAGCTTTTAGTTTGGTGCCTACCTTTATATCCTTTTTTTATCCATAGCTGGCTTTCCCCACCTTTAGTTCCTTGCATTCAACTGGAATATACTTTTGTTGAGCACTGTGAAAAATCTCTTTGAAAGTCTTCCACTGTTCCTCAACTATCCCACCATTTGTTGCGATTCGAATGTATTTTTCATTATGCTTCCAAACTATGTTCTTATCCGAAGTCTTTAACAGTGGTGCAGACATTAATGAAACCTTTGGCAACTGATGACGTAGATGCAGCACCCTCTTGGTGGAGTTACAGCTCAGATCCTTTTTAAATATACTCTCATGCCTTAAATTTATGCTCTGTCAATTTTAGTTGCTCTACTCTGGGGAAAATCTTTTGGGTTCTACATGTAATTTATGTGCTCTTTATCATTTTATACTTCTTTATATGTTCACTCCTCGATCTCCTACATTTTCAAGAATAAAGTCCTTTCCTAGCCAACATTTGCTTGAATCCTGGGATCTTCACAGGTCTTCTCTGCAATCTGTCCTGTTTAACGATCTCTTTCCTATAACAGGACTACCAAAACTGGACGCAATACTCCGAGCGTGGTCTCATCAATGACTTGTCCAAATGTGAGATACAGTAACTTGTGAGCTCAAATAGTCTACAAGCATTCGTCACCACCCTGTCCACCTGTGATATTGTATAGGCAGAACTTGGGAATAAGAGAGTGGTTTTCAGTGTAGTAGAATAGGGAGTGTTTCACTGTTGAACAAGAAAAGTGTTACAGCCGTAAAAGGAGTGAATATCCTGGAAGGACTGGACAAGGAGGATTTAAGATAAGAGAGGCTATTCGCATGTAGACTTATGAGCTTGGCTATAGAGGTTACCAGTATCTGTAGCTATGCTCTCCTTAATGTGAGTAATTTTGTTGATAAAAAGTGTGAGCACGTGGCCAAGTGGTTAAGGCATTGGACTAGCTACCTGAAGATCGTGAGTTCGAGCCCCAGCCGAGGGAGCGTGTTGCGTCCTTGAGCAAGGCACTTGATCACACATTGCTCTGCGATGACACTGGTGCCAAGCTGTATGGGTCCTAATGCCCTTCCCTTGGACAACATTGGCATCGTAGAAAGGGGAGACTTGCAGCATGGACAACTGCTGGTCTTCCATATAAACTTGCCCAGGCCTGTGCCCTGGAGAGTGAAGGCTTTCCAGACGCAGATCCATGGTCTCGCAAGACTAACAGATGCCTTTACTGTTGATAAAAAAAAATATTGTGAATTCCTCAAATTTCCAGTTAAGGAGATGCTTGACTGGGAGCATGATTCAACGGTCAGTTTGTAGTTGAGAACAATGTTCCTAAATCACTGCTGTTCTCTGTAATAATCTTGGCAAATAGGCTCTTCTTGTAGAGCATACAGAAGCATAAAAGGATGCAAATTTTTCCTTGAATTTTCTAGCCCGGTTTCCTCCATTTTCTCTTGACTAGTCGGCCTGCTGACGGACTGAACTGTTTAACTATGGCGACGTTTTGCAAAATATTTTCTTATTAATGTAATTGGGGTCACTCTGTTTCATATATTTGTCAAGGTATTGTTGTCAATATTGGCTGAGGCTCCCACATTGTAAAAGGACTAGTTGGAATATAGTTTGTCAAATGTGTTCAGGAAATTTTCCTTAATCAGTGCATAGAATTCCCAATGACAGATTGTGCGATAGTTGATCTGTATTAGGAAATGACACAGGGCATGTGACAGAAGACTTTGTAGGGGATTACTGTGCATCTAGTGATCATAATGCTATTACTTTGAAATTAAATATGGAAATAGATTAGTCTGGTCTGTGAGTTGAGATTCTAAATGGGAGAAAGGCATCAGAAAGACTTTGATGGTTTGGGAAAGGATCTGGCAAATGATTGGGACAGTCTGTTCAGAAGAGTTGTGCTTGATAAGTTAGGGGATTGCAAAAGTGAAATTTTGAGAGCACAAACCTTGTCTGTGCCTCTTAGAATAAAAAACATTGTAAAGATAATAGGTTTAGGGGAGGATTGAGGAGATTGAAAATACGGTGGCGAGCGAGTGTTCCACACTGTCTACTGACCTCTCGCTCAGTGCTGCCGTAGGGAGGTGTCTGAGTGAGATGGTCTCTGTCTGTCCCTCTTGCTTGCTGCTCCCAAGGGAAGGACCCGAGATTCGAATGATCCCTCTTTCCTTCAGTGCTCTTGGAGGGATGGTACCAATGTTCTGAGTTTGCGGTTTGTGGATTGGACTGTAATTCATTGGAGTGAAATGGGGCACCCTACAGATAATGAACACTGAGCTGAACCGAATATGGTCTCGTTTGATTTTGTGTTTTATATTCTGTGTTTCTGATCTTTCTTTCTTGTTGCCTTTTGCACGATTAGGATGGAGTGGGGGGTGCTGATGTTTTTTTTAAGCTGGTTTCATGTTTTTCTTTGTTTCTTCGCTGTCTGTAGAGAAGACAATTCTCAAGGTTGTGTACTACATATATACTCTGATAATAAATATACTTTGAACTTTTGAACTTTGAATCTTGATCTTCAAGAGATATTGAGGCTCTGATGAAGAAAAAAAGGAGGTGCAGAGCAGGTATAGGGAGGTAGGAGCGAGTGAGGTGCTTATGGAGTATAAGAATTCCAAGAAAACACAGAAGAAATCAGGAGGGCTAAAAGAAGGCATGAGGTTGCCTTAAGAGATGAGGTGAAGGGGAATTCTAAGGGAATCTATAGATATGTTAGGAGCAAATGGATTACAAGGGACATAACTGGTCCTCTGGAAGATCAGAATGATCATCTACGTATGTGTGGAACCAAAAGAGATATTAAATGGATGTTTTGCATCTGTTTTTACGAAGGATACTGATGCAGAGTTTATAGAAGTGAGGGAAAATAGCAACAAACTCAGAGATCCACAGGAGAAGTTGTTTGCTGTCTTGAGGCAAATTGGAGTGGATAAATCCCCAGGACTTGACAAAGTGTTCCCTTGGACCCTGTGAGAGGTAGGTGCAGGAGGAGATAGTTAAATCATCCTTAGTGACAGGTGAGGTACTCTTGGATTAGAGGATAGCTCATGTTGTTCTGCTGTTTAAGAAAGGCTCTAAAATTAAACATCGTAATTATAGGCCGGTGAGCCTAACATCACGAGTGGGAAAGTTACTGGAAGGTAGTCTAAGGGACTGGATATATGAATATCTGGATGGCATGGACTGATTAGAAATAGTCAGCATGGCTTTGTGTGTGGTAGGTCATGCTTAGCCAATCTTATAGAGTTTTCTGCGTAAGCTTCCAGGAAAGTTCATGAAGGCAAAGCAGTGGATGTTGTCCACATGGACTCTAGCAAGGCATTTGACAAGGTCTCACATATGAGTGTGGTCAAGAAGGTTCTGTTGCTCCGCATTCAAGATGAGGTATTAAATTAGATTAGACATTGACTTTGTAGGAGAAGCCAGCCAGTGGTAATAGAAGGTTGTCTCATTGACTAGAGGCCTGTGTCTAGTGGAGTCTTACCATTGCCATGGATCGGTGCTGAGTCCACTGTTGTTTGTCACCTACATCAGTGATCTGGATGATATCTGGATCAGGAAATTTGCAGATGACATGAAGAATTGTGGTGTAGTACATAGCGAAGAAGACTATCAGAGCTTGCAACAAGATCTAAACCAGCCGGAAAAATGGGCTGAAAAACCATCTATTACCACTCTCTGGCTACTACCACAAAGTCAATGTCTAATCTAATTCAATACAACATCACGAATGAACATGGAATTTAATGAAGCCAAGTGCAAGGTGTTGCTCCAGTGAGGTTACGTTCAGCACGGTGAACGGTAGGGCACTGAGGAGTTTACACAGTGAATGGTAGGGCACTGAGGAGTTTGCATAGTAAACAGTGGGGCACTGAGAGGTATACACAGTGAACGGTAGGGCACTGAGGAGTATTCATAGTGAACGGTAGGGCACTGAGGAGTTTGCAGAGAGAACGGTAAGGAACAGGAGTTTACACAGTGAAAGGTAGGGCATGGAGGAATTTACACAGTGAATGATAGGGCACTGAGGAGTTTGCAGAGTGAACGGTCGGGCACTGAGGTGTTTGCAGAGTGAACGGTAGGGCACTGAGGAGCTTACACAGTGAATGGTAGGGCACTGAGGAGTTTGCAGAGTGAATGGTAGGGCATTGAGGGGTTTACACAGTGAACGGTAGGTCAATGAGGAGTTTGCAGAGTGAATGGTAGGGCACTGAGGAGTTCACACAGTGAACGGTAGGGCACTGAGGAGTTTGCAGAGTGAACGGTAGGGCACTGAGGTGTTTACACAGTGAACGGTAGGGCACTGAGGGGTTTGCAGAGTAAACGGTAGGGCACTGAGGAGTTTACACAGTGAACGGTAGGGCACTGAGGACCTTACACAGTGAATGGTAGGGCACTGAAGACTTTGCAGAGTGAATGGTAGGGCATTGAGGGGTTTACACAGTGAACGGTAGGGCAATGAGGAGTTTGCAGAGTGAACGGTAGGGCACTGAGGAGTTTACACAGTGAATGGTAGGGCACTGAGGAGTTTGCAGACTGAACAATAGGGCATTGAGGTGTTTACACAGTGAATGGCAGGGCACTGAGGTGTTTACACAGTGAACGGTAGGGCACTGAGGAGTTTGCAGGGTGAACGGTCGGGCACTGAGGAGTTTGCAGAGTGAACGTTAGGGCACTGAGGAGTTTGCAGGGTGAACGGTCGGGCACTGAGGAGTTTGCAGAGTGAACGGTAGGGCACTGAAGAGTTTACACAGTGAACGGTAGGACACTGAGGTGTTTGTACAGTGAACGGTAGGGCACTGAGGAGTTTGCAGACTTAACGGTCGGGCACTGAGGAGTTTACACAGTGAACGGTAGGGCACTGAGGGGTTTACACAGTGAATGGTAGGGCGCTGAGGAGTTTGCAGAGTGAACGGTAAGGCACTGAGGGGTTTACACAGTGAACGGTAGGGCACTGAGGGGTTTACACAGTGAATGGTAGGGCACTGAGGAGTTTGCAGAGTGAACGGTCGTGCACTGAGGTGTTTGCACAGTGAATGGTAGGGCACTGAGGAGTTTGCAGAGTGAACGGCCGGGCACTGAGGTGTTTGCACAGTGAATGGTAGGGCACTGAGGAGTTTACCGAGTGAACGATAGGGCACTGAGGTGTTTACACAGTGAACGGTAGGGCACTGAGGAATTTGCTGAGTGAATGGTAGGGCACTGAGGAGTTTGCACAGTGAACGGTAGGGCACTGAGGAGTTTACACAGTGAACGGTAGGGCACTGAGGAGTTTACAGAGTGAACGGTCGGGCACTCAGGTGTTTGCACCGGGAACAGTAGTGCACTGAGGAGATTGCACAGTGAACGGTAGGGCACTGAGGAGTTTGCAGAGTGAACGGTCGGGCACTGAGGTGATGGCAGAGTGAACGGTAGGGTACTGAGGAGGTCGCAGAGTGAACGTTAGGGCACTGAGGAGTTTGCAGGGTGAACGGTCGGGCACTGAGGAGTTTGCAGAGTGAACAGCAGTGCACTGAGGAGTTTGCAGAGTGAACGGTAGGACACTGAGGGGTTTACACAGTGAACGGTAGGGCACTGAGGAGTTTACACAGTGAACGGTAGGACACTGAGGTGTTTGTACAGTGAACGGTAGGGCACTGAGGAGTTTGCAGACTTAACGGTCGGGCACTGAGGAGTTTACACAGTGAATGGTAGGGCACTGAGGAGTTTACACAGTGAATGGTAGGGCGCTGAGGAGTTTGCAGAGTGAACGGTAGGGCACTGAGGGGTTTACACAGTGAATGGTAGGGCACTGAGGAGTTTGCAGAGTGAACGGTCGTGCACTGAGGTGTTTGCACAGTGAATGGTAGGGCACTGAGGAGTTTGCAGAGTGAACGGCCGGGCACTGAGGTGTTTGCACAGTGAATGGTAGGGCACTGAGGAGTTTACCGAGTGAACGATAGGGCACTGAGGTGTTTACACATTTAACGGTAGGGCACTGAGGAATTTGCTGAGTGAATGGTAGGGCACTGAGGAGTTTGCACAGTGAACGGTAGGGCACTGAGGAGTTTACACAGTGAACGGTAGGGCACTGAGGAGTTTACAGAGTGAACGGTCGGGCACTCAGGTGTTTGCACCGGGAACAGTAGTGCACTGAGGAGATTGCACAGTGAACGGTAGGGCACTGAGGAGTTTGCAGAGTGAACGATAGGGCACTGAGGAGTTCACACAGTGAACGGTAGGGCACTGAGGAGTTTGCAGAGTGAACGGTAGGGCACTGAGGAGTTTACACAGTGAATGGTAGGGCACTGTGGAGTTTGCAGACTGAACGGTAGGGCACTGAGGTGTTTACACAGTGAATGGCAGGGCACTGAGGTGTTTACACAGTGAACGGCAGGGCACTGAGGGGTTTGCAGAGTGAACGGTAGGGCACTGAGTAGTTTACACAGTGAACGGTAGAGCACTGAGGAGTTTGCAGACTGAACGGTAGGACACTGAGGGGTTTGCAGAGTGAACGGTAGGGCACTGAGGTGTTTGCACAGTGAATGGTAGGGCACTGAGGAGTTTACCGAGTGAACGGCAGGGCATTGAGGGGATTGCAGAGTGAACGCTAGGGCACTGAGAAGTTTTCACAGTGAACGGTAGGGCACTGAGGAATTTGCAGAGTGAATGGTAGGGCACTGAGGAGTTTACAGAGTGAACGGTAGGGCACTGAGGAGTTTGCACAGTGAATGGTACGGCACTGAGGAGTTTACACAGTGAACGGTAGGGCACTGAGGAGTTTGCAGCGTTAACGGTAGGGCACTGAGGAGTTTACAGAGTGAACGGTCGGGCTCTCAGGTGTTTGCTCCGGGAACGGAAGTGCACTGAGGAGTTTACAGAGTGAACGGTAGGGCACTGAGGAGTTTCCACAGTGAACGGTAGGGCACTGAGGAGTTTACACAGTGAATGGTAGGGCACCGAGGAGTTGGCAGACTGAACGGTAGGGCACTGAGGTGTTTACACAGTGAATGGCAGGGCACTGAGGTGTTTACACAGTGAACGGTAGGGCACTGAGGGGTTTGCAGAGTGAACAGTAGGGCGCTGAGGAGTTTACACAGTGAACGGTAGGGCACTGAGGAGGTTACACAGTGAACGGTAGGGCACTGAGGGGTTTGCAGAGTGAACGGTAGGGCCTGAGTAGTTTACACAGTGAACGGTAGGGCACTGAGGGGTTTGCAGAGTGAACGGTAGGGCACTGAGGAGTTTACCCAGTGAACGGTAGGGCACTGAGGGTTTGCAGAGTGAACGGTAGAGCACTGAGGAGTTTGCAGACTGAACGGTAGGACACTGAGGAGTTTACACAGTGAACGGTAGGGCACTGAGGGGTTTACACAGTGAATGGTAGGGCACTGAGGAGTTTGCACAGTGAACGGTAGGGAACTGAGGAGTTTGCAGAGTGAACTGCCGGGCACTGAGGTGTTTGCACAGTGAATGGTAGGGCACTGAGGAGTTTACACAGTGAACGATAGGGCACTGAGGTGTTTACACAGTGAATTGTAGGGCACTGAGGAGTTTGCAGAGTGAACGGCCGGGCACTGAGGTGTTTGCACAGAGAATGGTAGGGCACTGAGGAGTTTACCGAGTGAACGATAGGGCACAGAGGTGTTTACACAGTGAAGGGTAGGGCACTGAGGGGTTTACACAGTGAATGGTAGGGCACTGAGGAGTTTGCAGAGTGAACGGTCGTGCACTGAGGTGTTTCAACAGTGAATGGTAGGGCACTGAGGAGTTTGCACTGTGAACGTTCGGGCACTGAGGAGTTTGTAGAGTGAACGGTAGGGCACTGAGGAGTTTACACAGTGAACAGAGGGGCACTGAGTTGTTTACACAGTGAACGGTAGGGCACTGAGGAGTTTACACAGTGAACGATGGGGCACTGAGGAGTTTGCAGGGTGAACGGTAGTGCACTGAGGAGTTTGCAGAGTGAACGGTAGGGTACTGAGGAGTTTGCACAGTGAACGGTTGGGCACTGAGGAGTTTGCAGAGTGAACGGCAGTGCACTGAGGAGTTTGCAGAGTGAACGGTAGGGCACTGAGGAGTTTACACAGTGAACGGTAGGGCACTGAGGAGTTTGCAGGGTGAACGGTAGGACACTGAGGAGTTTGCAGAGTGAACAGCAGTGCACTGAGGAGTTTGCACAGTGAACGGTAGGACACTGAGGGGTTTGCAGAGTGAACGGTAGGGCACTGAGGAGTTTACACAGTGAACGGTAGGACACTGAGGTGTTTGTACAGTGAACGGTAGGGCACTGAGGAGTTTGCAGACTTAACGGTCGGGCACTGAGGAGTTTACACAGTGAACGGTAGGGCACTGAGGGGTTTACACAGTGAACGGTAGGGCACTGAGGAGTTTACACAGTGAACGGTAGGGCACTGAGGGGTTTGCAGAGTGAACGGTAGGGCACTGAGGTGATTACACAGTCAATGGTAGGGCACTGAGGGGTTTGCTGAGTAAACGGTCTGGCACTGAGGAATTTACACAGTGAACGGTAGGGCACTGGAGGTTTACACAGTGAATGGTAGGGCACTGAGAAGTTTGCAGAGTGAACGGTCGTGCACTGAGGTGTTTGCACAGTGAACGGTAGGGCACTGAGGAGTTTGCAGAGTGAACGGTAGGGCACTGAGGAGTTTGCAGAGTGCACGGCCGGGCACTGAGGTGTTTGCACAGTGAACGGTAGGGCACTGAGGAGTTTTCACAGTGAACGGTAGGGCACTGAGGAATTTGCAGAGTGAACGGTAGGGCACTGAGGAGTTTGCACAGTGAACGGTAGGGCACTGAGGAGTTTACAGAGTGAACGGTCGGGCACTCAGGTGTTTGCACCGGGAACGGTAGTGCACTGAGGAGATTGCACAGTGAACGGTAGGGCACTGAGGAGTTTGCAGAGTGAACGTCGGGCACTGAGGTGATGGCAGAGTGAACGGTAGGGCACTGAGGAGTTTGCAGAGTGAACGGTAGGGCACTGAGTAGTTTACACAGTGAACGGTAGGGCACTGAGGGGTTTGCAGAGTGAACGGTAGGGCACTGAGTAGTTTACACAGTGAACGGTAGGGCACTGTGGAGTTTGCAGAGTGAATGGTAGGGCACTGAGGGGCTTACACAGTGAACGGTAGGGCACTGAGGAGTTTGCAGAGGGAACGGTAGGACACTGAGGAGTTTACACAGTGAACGGTAGGACACTGAGGGGTTTGCAGAGTGAACGCTGGGGCACTGAGGAGTTTACACAGTGAACGGTAGGACACTGAGGTGTTTACACAGTGAACGGTAGGGCACTGAGGAGTTTGCAGGGTGAACGGTTGGGCACTGAGGAGTTTGCACAGTGAACGGTAGGGCACTGAGGAGTTTACACAGTGAACGGTAGGACACTGAGGTGTTTGTATAGTGAACGGTAGGGCACTGAGTAGTTTGCAGACTTAACGGTCGGGCACTGAGGAGTTTTCACAGTGAACGGTAGGGCACTGAGGACTTTACACAGTGAACGGTAGGGCACTGAGGAGTTTACACAGTGAACAGTAGGGCACTGAGGGGTTTGCAGAGTGAACGGTAGGGCACTGAGGTGATTACACAGTGAATGGTAGGGCACTGAGGGGTTTGCAGAGTGAACGGTAGGGCACTGAGGAGTTTACACAGTGAACGGCAGGGCACTGAGGGGTTTACACAGTGAACGGTAGGGCACTGAGGGGTTTACACAGTGAACGGTAGGGCACTGAGGGGTTTACACACTGAACGGTAGTACACTGAGGAGTTTGCAGACTGAACGGTAGGACACTGAGGGGTTTGCAGAGTGAAAGGTAGGGCACTGAGGAGTTTACATAGTGAACGGTAGGGCACTGAGGGGTTTACACAGTGAATGGTAGTGCACTGAGGAGTTTACACAGTGAATGGTCGGGCACTGAGGAGTTTGCAGAGTGAAGGGCCGGGAACTGTGGTGTTTGCACAGTGAATGGTAGGGCACTGAGGAGTTTACCGAGTGAACGATAGGGCACTGAGGTGTTTACACAGTGAAGGGTAGCTCACTGAGGGGTTTGCAGAGTGAACGGTAGGGCACTGAGGAGTTTTCACAGTAAACGGTAGGGCACTGAGGAATTTGCAGAGTGAATGGTAGGGCACTGAGGAGTTTGTAGAGTGAACGGTAGGGCACTGAGGAGTTTGCAGAGTGAACGGTCGGACACTGAGGTGATGGCAGAGTGAACGGTAGGGCACTGAGGAGTTTGCAGAGTGAACGGTAGGGCAATGAGGAGTTCGCAGAGTGAATGGTAGGGCACTGAGGAGTTCACACAGTGAACGGTAGGGCACTGAGGAGTTTTCAGAGTGAATGGTAGGGCATTGAGGGGTTTACACAGTGAACGGTAGGGCAATGAGGAGTTTCCACAGTGAACGGTAGGGCACTGAGGAGTTTACACAGTGAATGGTAGGGCACTGAGGAGTTTGCAGACTGAACGGTAAGGCACTGAGGTGTTTACACAGTGAATGGCAGGGCACTGAGGTGTTTACACAGTGAACGGTAGGGCACTGAGGGGTTTGCAGAGTGAACGGTAGGGCGCTGAGGAGTTTACACAGTGAACGGTAGGGCACTGAGCAGTTTGCACAGTGAACGGTAGGGAACTGAGGAGTTTGTAGAGTGAACGGTAGGGCACTGAGGAGTTTACACAGTGAACAGAGGGGCACTGAGTTGTTTACACAGTGAACAGTAGGGCACTGAGGAGTTTACACAGTGAACGATGGGGCACTGAGGAGTTTGCAGGGTGAACGGTAGTGCACTGAGGAGTTTGCAGAGTGAACGGTAGGGCACTGAGGAGTTTGCACAGTGAACGGTTGGGCACTGAGGAGTTTGCAGAGTGAACGGCAGTGCACTGAGGAGTTTGCAGAGTGAACGGTAGGGCACTGAGGAGTTTACACAGTGAACGGTTGGGCACTGAGGAGTTTACACAGTGAACGGTAGGACACTGAAATGTTTGCACAGTGAACGGTAGGGCACTGAGGGGTTTACACAGTGAATGGTAGGGCACTGAGGAGTTTACACAGTGAACGGTAGGGCACTGAGGGGTTTGCAGAGTGAACGGTAGGGCACTGAGATGATTACACAGTTAATGGTAGGGCACTGAGGGGTTTGCTGAGTAAACGGTCTGGCACTGAGGAATTTACACAGTGAACGGTAGGGCACTGAGGGGTTTACACAGTGAACGGTAGGGCACTGAGGGGTTTGCAGAGTGAACGGTAGGGCACTGAGGTGATTACACAGTCAATGGTAGGGCACTGAGGGGTTTGCTGAGTAAACGGTCTGGCACTGAGGAATTTACACAGTGAACGGTAGGGCACTGGAGGTTTACACAGTGAATGGTAGGGCACTGAGAAGTTTGCAGAGTGAACGGTCGTGCACTGAGGTGTTTGCACAGTGAACGGTAGGGCACTGAGGAGTTTGCAGAGTGAACGGTAGGGCACTGAGGAGTTTGCAGAGTGCACGGCCGGGCACTGAGGTGTTTGCACAGTGAACGGTAGGGCACTGAGGAGTTTTCACAGTGAACGGTAGGGCACTGAGGAATTTGCAGAGTGAACGGTAGGGCACTGAGGAGTTTGCACAGTGAACGGTAGGGCACTGAGGAGTTTACAGAGTGAACGGTCGGGCACTCAGGTGTTTGCACCGGGAACGGTAGTGCACTGAGGAGATTGCACAGTGAACGGTAGGGCACTGAGGAGTTTGCAGAGTGAACGTCGGGCACTGAGGTGATGGCAGAGTGAACGGTAGGGCACTGAGGAGTTTGCAGAGTGAACGGTAGGGCACTGAGTAGTTTACACAGTGAACGGTAGGGCACTGAGGGGTTTGCAGAGTGAACGGTAGGGCACTGAGTAGTTTACACAGTGAACGGTAGGGCACTGTGGAGTTTGCAGAGTGAATGGTAGGGCACTGAGGGGCTTACACAGTGAACGGTAGGGCACTGAGGAGTTTGCAGAGGGAACGGTAGGACACTGAGGAGTTTACACAGTGAACGGTAGGACACTGAGGGGTTTGCAGAGTGAACGCTGGGGCACTGAGGAGTTTACACAGTGAACGGTAGGACACTGAGGTGTTTACACAGTGAACGGTAGGGCACTGAGGAGTTTGCAGGGTGAACGGTTGGGCACTGAGGAGTTTGCACAGTGAACGGTAGGGCACTGAGGAGTTTACACAGTGAACGGTAGGACACTGAGGTGTTTGTATAGTGAACGGTAGGGCACTGAGTAGTTTGCAGACTTAACGGTCGGGCACTGAGGAGTTTTCACAGTGAACGGTAGGGCACTGAGGACTTTACACAGTGAACGGTAGGGCACTGAGGAGTTTACACAGTGAACAGTAGGGCACTGAGGGGTTTGCAGAGTGAAC
This sequence comes from Mobula birostris, assembly GCF_030028105.1. NCBI lineage: Eukaryota > Metazoa > Chordata > Chondrichthyes > Myliobatiformes > Myliobatidae > Mobula > Mobula birostris. The sequence continues at coordinate 2,269,444 of NC_092384.1, read as the reverse complement.
GGTAGGGCACTGAGGTGATTACACAGTGAATGGTAGGGCACTGAGGGGTTTGCAGAGTGAACGGTAGGGCACTGAGGAGTTTACACAGTGAACGGCAGGGCACTGAGGGGTTTACACAGTGAACGGTAGGGCACTGAGGGGTTTACACAGTGAACGGTAGGGCACTGAGGGGTTTACACACTGAACGGTAGTACACTGAGGAGTTTGCAGACTGAACGGTAGGACACTGAGGGGTTTGCAGAGTGAAAGGTAGGGCACTGAGGAGTTTACATAGTGAACGGTAGGGCACTGAGGGGTTTACACAGTGAATGGTAGTGCACTGAGGAGTTTACACAGTGAATGGTCGGGCACTGAGGAGTTTGCAGAGTGAAGGGCCGGGAACTGTGGTGTTTGCACAGTGAATGGTAGGGCACTGAGGAGTTTACCGAGTGAACGATAGGGCACTGAGGTGTTTACACAGTGAAGGGTAGCTCACTGAGGGGTTTGCAGAGTGAACGGTAGGGCACTGAGGAGTTTTCACAGTAAACGGTAGGGCACTGAGGAATTTGCAGAGTGAATGGTAGGGCACTGAGGAGTTTGTAGAGTGAACGGTAGGGCACTGAGGAGTTTGCAGAGTGAACGGTCGGACACTGAGGTGATGGCAGAGTGAACGGTAGGGCACTGAGGAGTTTGCAGAGTGAACGGTAGGGCAATGAGGAGTTCGCAGAGTGAATGGTAGGGCACTGAGGAGTTCACACAGTGAACGGTAGGGCACTGAGGAGTTTTCAGAGTGAATGGTAGGGCATTGAGGGGTTTACACAGTGAACGGTAGGGCAATGAGGAGTTTCCACAGTGAACGGTAGGGCACTGAGGAGTTTACACAGTGAATGGTAGGGCACTGAGGAGTTTGCAGACTGAACGGTAAGGCACTGAGGTGTTTACACAGTGAATGGCAGGGCACTGAGGTGTTTACACAGTGAACGGTAGGGCACTGAGGGGTTTGCAGAGTGAACGGTAGGGCGCTGAGGAGTTTACACAGTGAACGGTAGGGCACTGAGCAGTTTGCACAGTGAACGGTAGGGAACTGAGGAGTTTGTAGAGTGAACGGTAGGGCACTGAGGAGTTTACACAGTGAACAGAGGGGCACTGAGTTGTTTACACAGTGAACAGTAGGGCACTGAGGAGTTTACACAGTGAACGATGGGGCACTGAGGAGTTTGCAGGGTGAACGGTAGTGCACTGAGGAGTTTGCAGAGTGAACGGTAGGGCACTGAGGAGTTTGCACAGTGAACGGTTGGGCACTGAGGAGTTTGCAGAGTGAACGGCAGTGCACTGAGGAGTTTGCAGAGTGAACGGTAGGGCACTGAGGAGTTTACACAGTGAACGGTTGGGCACTGAGGAGTTTACACAGTGAACGGTAGGACACTGAAATGTTTGCACAGTGAACGGTAGGGCACTGAGGGGTTTACACAGTGAATGGTAGGGCACTGAGGAGTTTACACAGTGAACGGTAGGGCACTGAGGGGTTTGCAGAGTGAACGGTAGGGCACTGAGATGATTACACAGTTAATGGTAGGGCACTGAGGGGTTTGCTGAGTAAACGGTCTGGCACTGAGGAATTTACACAGTGAACGGTAGGGCACTGAGGGGTTTACACAGTGAACGGTAGGGCACTGAGGAGTTTGCACAGTGAACGGTAGGGCACTGAGGAGTTTACACAGTGAACGGTAGGGCACTGAGGAGTTTACAGAGTGAACGGTCGGGCACTCAGGTGTTTGCACCGGGAACGGTAGTGCACTGAGGAGATTGCACAGTGAACGGTAGGGCACTGAGGAGTTTGCAGAGTGTACGTCGGGCACTGAGGTGACGGCAGAGTGAACGGTAGGGCACTGAGGAGTTTGCAGAGTGAACGGTAGGGCACTGAGGAGTTCACACAGTGAACGGTAGGGCACTGAGGAGTTTGCAGAGTGAATGGTAGGGCACTGAGGAGTTTGCAGAGTGAATGGTCGTGCACTGAGGTGTTTCAACAGTGAATGGTAGGGCACTGAGGAGTTTGCACTGTGAACGTTCGGGCACTGAGGAGTTTGTAGAGTGAACGGTAGGGCACTGAGGAGTTTACACAGTGAACAGAGGGGCACTGAGTTGTTTACACAGTGAACGGTAGGGCACTGAGGAGTTTACACAGTGAACGATGGGGCACTGAGGAGTTTGCAGGGTGAACGGTAGTGCACTGAGGAGTTTGCAGAGTGAACGGTAGGGTACTGAGGAGTTTGCACAGTGAACGGTTGGGCACTGAGGAGTTTGCAGAGTGAACGGCAGTGCACTGAGGAGTTTGCAGAGTGAACGGTAGGGCACTGAGGAGTTTACACAGTGAACGGTAGGGCACTGAGGAGTTTGCAGGGTGAACGGTAGGACACTGAGGAGTTTGCAGAGTGAACAGCAGTGCACTGAGGAGTTTGCACAGTGAACGGTAGGACACTGAGGGGTTTGCAGAGTGAACGGTAGGGCACTGAGGAGTTTACACAGTGAACGGTAGGACACTGAGGTGTTTGTACAGTGAGCGGTAGGGCACTGAGGAGTTTGCAGACTTAACGGTCGGGCACTGAGGAGTTTACACAGTGAACGGTAGGGCACTGAGGGGTTTACACAGTGAACGGTAGGGCACTGAGGAGTTTACACAGTGAACGGTAGGGCACTGAGGGGTTTGCAGAGTGAACGGTAGGGCACTGAGGTGATTACACAGTCAATGGTAGGGCACTGAGGGGTTTGCTGAGTAAACGGTCTGGCACTGAGGAATTTACACAGTGAACGGTAGGGCACTGGAGGTTTACACAGTGAATGGTAGGGCACTGAGGAGTTTGCAGAGTGAACGGTCGTGCACTCAGGTGTTTGCACAGTGAACGGTAGGGCACTGAGGAGTTTGCAGAGTGAACGGTAGGGCACTGAGGAGTTTGCAGAGTGCACGGCCGGGCACTGATGTGTTTGCACAGTGAACGGTAGGGCACTGAGGAGTTTTCACAGTGAACGGTAGGGCACTGAGGAATTTGCAGAGTGAACGGTAGGGCACTGAGGAGTTTGCACAGTGAACGGTAGGGCACTGAGGAGTTTACAGAGTGAACGGTCGGGCACTCAGGTGTTTGCACCGGGAACGGTAGTGCACTGAGGAGATTGCACAGTGAACGGTAGGGCACTGAGGAGTTTGCAGAGTGAACGTCGGGCACTGAGGTGATGGCAGAGTGAACGGTAGGGCACTGAGGAGTTTGCAGAGTGAACGGTCGGACACTCAGGAGTTTTCACAGTGAACGGTAGGGCACTGAGGAGTTCACACAGTGAACGGTAGGGCACTGACGAGTTTACACAGTGAAAGGTAGGGCACTGAGGGGTTTGCAGAGTGAACGGTAGGGCACTGAGGAGTTTGCAGAGTGAATGGTAGGGCATTGCGGGGTTTACACAGTGAACGGTAGGGCACTGAGGAGTTTGCACAGTGAACGGTAGGGCACTGAGGAGTTTCCACAGTGAACGGTAGGGCACTGAGGAGTTTACACAGTGAATGGTAGGGCACTGAGGAGTTTGCAGACTGAACGGTAGGGCACTGAGGTGTTTAAACAGTGAACGGTAGGGCACTGAGGGGTTTGCAGAGTGAACGGTAGGGCGCTGAGGAGTTTACACAGTGAACGGTGGGGCACTGAGGAGTTTACACAGTGAACGGTACGGCACTGAGGGGTTTGCAGAGTGAACGGTAGGGCACTGAGTAGTTTACACAGTGATCGGTAGGGCACTGAGGAGTTTGCAGAGTGAATGGTAGGGCACTGAGGAGTTTACCCAGTGAACGGTAGGGCACTGAGGGGTTTGCAGAGTGAACGGTAGAGCACTGAGAAGTTTGCAGACTGAACGGTAGGACACTGAGGAGTTTACACAGTGAATGGTAGGGCACTGAGGAGTTTACCGAGTGAATGATAGGGCACTGAGGTGTTTACACAGTGAAGGGTAGGGCACTGAGGGGTTTGCAGAGTGAACGGTAGGGCACTGAGGAGTTTTCACAGTGAACGGTAGGGCAATGAGAAATTTGCAGAGTGAATGGTAGGACACTGAGGAGTTTGCACAGTGAACGGTAGGGCACTGAGGAGTTTGCAGAATGAACGGTCGGGCACTGAGGTGATGGCAGAGTGAACGGTAGGGCACTGAGGAGTTTGCAGAGTGAACGGTAGGGCATTGAGGGTTTACACAGTGAACGGTAGGGCAATGAGGAGTTTGCAGAGTGAATGGTAGGGCACTGAGGAGTTCACACAGTGAACGGTAGGGCACTGAGGAGCTTACACAGTGAACGGTAGGGCAATGAGTAGTTTGCAGAGTGAATGGTAGGGCACTGAGGAGTTCACACAGTGAACGGTAGGGCACTGAGGAGTTCCCACAGTGAACGGTAGGGCACTGAGGAGTTTACACAGTGAATGGTAGGGCACTGAGGAGCTTGCAGACTGAACGGTAGGGCACTGAGTAGTTTACACAGTGAATGGTAGGGCACTGAGGAGTTTGCAGAGTGAACGGTAGGGCACTGAGTAGTTTACACAGTGAACGGTAGGGCACTGAGGGGTTTGCAGAGTGAACGGTAGGGCACTGAGTAGTTTACACAGTGAACGGTAGGGCACTGTGGAGTTTGCAGAGTGAATGGTAGGGCACTGAGGGGCTTACACAGTGAACGGTAGGGCACTGAGGAGTTTGCAGAGGGAACGGTAGGACACTGAGGAGTTTACACAGTGAACGATAGGACACTGAGGGGTTTGCAGAGTGAACGCTGGGGCACTGAGGAGTTTACACAGTGAACGGTAGGACACTGAGGTGTTTACACAGTGAACGGTAGGGCACTGAGGAGTTTGCAGGGTGAACGGTTGGGCACTGAGGAGTTTGCACAGTGAACGGTAGGGCACTGAGGAGTTTACACAGTGAACGGTAGGACACTGAGGTGTTTGTATAGTGAACGGTAGGGCACTGAGGACTTTGCAGACTTAACGGTCGGGCACTGAGGAGTTTTCACAGTGAACGGTAGGGCACTGAGGACTTTACACAGTGAACGGTAGGGCACTGAGGAGTTTACACAGTGAACAGTAGGGCACTGAGGGGTTTGCAGAGTGAACGGTAGGGCACTGAGGTGATTACACAGTGAATGGTAGGGCACTGAGGGGTTTGCAGAGTGAACGGTAGGGCACTGAGGAGTTTACACAGTGAACGGCAGGGCACTGAGGGATTTACACAGTGAACGGTAGGGCACTGAGGGGTTTACACAGTGAACGGTAGGGCACTGAGGGGTTTACACACTGAACGGTAGTACACTGAGGAGTTTGCAGACTGAACAGTAGGACACTGAGGGGTTTGCAGAGTGAAAGGTAGGGCACTGAGGAGTTTACACAGTGAACGGTAGGGCACTGAGGGGTTTACACAGTGAATGGTAGTGCACTGAGGAGTTTACACAGTGAATGGTCGGGCACTGAGGAGTTTGCAGAGTGAAGGGCCGGGCACTGTGGTGTTTGCACAGTGAATGGTAGGGCACTGAGGAGTTTACCGAGTGAACGATAGGGCACTGAGGTGTTTACACAGTGAAGGGTAGCTCACTGAGGGGTTTGCAGAGTGAACGGTAGGGCACTGAGGAGTTTTCACAGTAAACGGTAGGGCACTGAGGAATTTGCAGAGTGAATGGTAGGGCACTGAGGAGTTTGTAGAGTGAACGGTAGGGCACTGAGGAGTTTGCAGAGTGAAAGGTCGGACACTGAGGTGATGGCAGAGTGAACGGTAGGGCACTGAGGAGTTTGCAGAGTGAACGGTAGGGCAATGAGGAGTTCGCAGAGTGAATGGTAGGGCACTGAGGAGTTCACACAGTGAACGGTAGGGCACTGAGGAGTTTTCAGAGTGAATGGTAGGGCATTGAGGGGTTTACACAGTGAACGGTAGGGCAATGAGGAGTTTCCACAGTGAACGGTTGGGCACTGAGGAGTTTACACAGTGAATGGTAGGGCACTGAGGAGTTTGCAGACTGAACGGTAAGGCACTGAGGTGTTTACACAGTGAATGGCAGGGCACTGAGGTGTTTACACAGTGAACGGTAGGGCACTGAGGGGTTTGCAGAGTGAACGGTAGGGCGCTGAGGAGTTTACACAGTGAACGGTAGGGCACTGAGCAGTTTGCACAGTGAACGGTAGGGAACTGAGGAGTTTGTAGAGTGAACGGTAGGGCACTGAGGAGTTTACACAGTGAACAGAGGGGCACTGAGTTGTTTACACAGTGAACAGTAGGGCACTGAGGAGTTTACACAGTGAACGATGGGGCACTGAGGAGTTTGCAGGGTGAACGGTAGTGCACTGAGGAGTTTGCAGAGTGAACGGTAGGGCACTGAGGAGTTTGCACAGTGAACGGTTGGGCACTGAGGAGTTTGCAGAGTGAACGGCAGTGCACTGAGGAGTTTGCAGAGTGAACGGTAGGGCACTGAGGAGTTTACACAGTGAACGGTTGGGCACTGAGGAGTTTACACAGTGAACGGTAGGACACTGAAATGTTTGCACAGTGAACGGTAGGGCACTGAGGGGTTTACACAGTGAATGGTAGGGCACTGAGGAGTTTACACAGTGAACGGTAGGGCACTGAGGGGTTTGCAGAGTGAACGGTAGGGCACTGAGGTGATTACACAGTTAATGGTAGGGCACTGAGGGGTTTGCTGAGTAAACGGTCTGGCACTGAGGAATTTACACAGTGAACGGTAGGGCACTGAGGGGTTTACACAGTGAACGGTAGGGCACTGAGGAGTTTGCACAGTGAACGGTAGGGCACTGAGGAGTTTACACTGTGAACGGTAGGGCACTGAGGAGTTTACAGAGTGAACGGTCGGGCACTCAGGTGTTTGCACCGGGAACGGTAGTGCACTGAGGAGATTGCACAGTGAACGGTAGGGCACTGAGGAGTTTGCAGAGTGTACGTCGGGCACTGAGGTGATGGCAGAGTGAACGGTAGGGCACTGAGGAGTTTGCAGAGTGAACGGTAGGGCACTGAGGAGTTCACACAGTGAACGGTAGGGCACTGAGGAGTTTGCAGAGTGAATGGTAGGGCATTGAGGGGTTTACACAGTGAACGGTAGGGCAATGAGGAGTTTGCAGAGTGAACGGTAGAGCACTGAGGAGTTTACAGAGTGAACGGTAGGGCACTGAGGAGTTTACACAGTGAACGGTAGGGCACTGAGGGGTTTGCAGAGTGAACGGTAGGGCGCTGAGGAGTTTACACAGTGAACGGTAGGGAACTGAGGAGTTTGCAGAGTGAACTGCCGGGCACTGAGGTGTTTGCACAGTGAATGGTAGGGCACTGAGGAGTTTACCGAGTGAACGGTCGTGCACTGAGGTGTTTGCACAGTGAATGGTAGGGCACTGATAGATTTACACAGTGATTGTGGGGCACTGAGGAGTTTGCAGAATGAACGGCCGGGCACTGAGGTGTTTGCACAGTGAATGGTAGGGCACTGAGGAGTTTACTGAGTGAACGATAGGGCACTGAGGTGTTTACACAGTGAAGGGTAGGGCACTGAGGGGTTTGCAGAGTGAACGGTAGGGCACTGAGGAGTTTTCACAGTGAACGGTAAGGCACTGAGGAATTTGCAGAGTGAACGGTAGGGCACTGAGGAATTTGCAGAGTGAACGGTAGGGCACTGAGGAGTTTGCACAGTGAACGGTAGGGCACTGAGGAGTTTACAGAGTGAACGGTCGGGCACTCAGGTGTTTGCACCGGGAATGGTAGTGCACTGAGGAGATTGCACAGTGAACGGTAGGGCACTGAGGAGTTTGCAGAGTGAACGTCGGGCACTGAGGTGATGGCAGAGTGAACGGTAGGGCACTGAGGAGTTTGCAGAGTGAACGGTAGGGCATTGAGGGGTTTACCCAGTGAACGGTAGGGCAATGAGGAGTTCGCAGAGTGAACGGTAGGGCACTGAGGAGTTCACACAGTGAACGGTAGGGCACTGAGGAGTTTGCAGAGTGAATGGTAGGGCATTGAGGGGTTTACACAGTGAACGGTAGGGCAATGAGGAGTTTGCAGAGTGAACGGTAGGGCACTGAGGAGTTCACACAGTGAACGGTAGGGCACTGAGGAGTTTCCACAGTGAACGGCAGGACACTGAGGAGTTTACACAGTGAATGGTAGGGCACTGAGGAGTTTGCAGACTTAACGGTAGGGCACTGAGGTGATTACACAGTGAATGGTAGGGCACTGAGGGGTTTGCAGAGTGAACGGTAGGGCACTGAGGAGTATACACAGTGAACGGTAGGGCACTGAGGAGTTTTCACAGTGAACGGTAGGGCACTGAGGAGTTTACACAGTGAACTATCGGGCACTGAAGGGTTTTCAGAGTGAACGGTAGGGCACTAAGGAATTTACACAGTGAACGGTCTGGCACTGAGATGTTTGCACCGTGAACGGTAGTGCACTGAGGAGTTTGCAGAGTGAACGGTAGGGCACTGAGGAGTTTACAGAGTGAGCGATAGGGCACTGAGGTGTTTACACAGTGAATGGTCGGGCACTGAGGAGTTTGCTGACTGAACGGTCGGGCACGAAGGAGTTTTCACAGTGAACAGTGGAGCACTGAGGAGTTTACACAGTGAACGGTAGGACACTGAGGTGTTTACACAGTGAACGGTAGGGCATTGAGGAGTTCGCAGGGTGAACGGTAGGGCACTGAGGAGTTTTCACAGTAAACGGTTGGGCACTGAGGAGTTTGCAGAGTGAACGGTAGGGCACTGAGGAGTTTGCACAGTGAATGGTTGGGCACTGAGGAGTTTGTACTGTGAACTTTCGGGCACTGAGGAGTTTGTAGAGTGAACGGTAGGGCACTGAGGAGTTTACACAGTGAACAGAGGGGCACTGAGTTGTTTACATAGTGAACGGTAGGGCACTGAGGGGTTTACACAGTGAACGGTAGGGCACTGAGGAGTTTGCAGGGTGAACGGTAGTGCACTGAGGAGTTTGTACTGTGAACTTTCGGGCACTGAGGAGTTTGTAGAGTGAACGGTAGGGCACTGAGGAGTTTACACAGTGAACAGAGGGGCGCTGAGTTGTTTACATAGTGAACGGTAGGGCACTGAGGGGTTTACACAGTGAACGGTAGGGCACTGAGGAGTTTGCAGGGTGAACGGTAGTGCACTGAGGAGTTTGCAGAGTGAACGGTAGGGCACTGAAGAGTTTACACAGTGAACGGTAGGGCACTGAAGAGTTTTCAGAGTGAACGGTAGGGCACTGAGTAGTTTGCAGAGTGAACGGTAAGGCACTGAGGAGTTTTCACAGTGAACGGTAGGGCACTGAGGAGTTTACACAGTGAACGGTAGGGCACTGAGGAGTTTACACAGTGAACGGTAGGGCACTGAGTAGTTTACACAGTGAACGGTAGGGCACTGAGGAGTTTGCAGAGGGAACGGTAGGACACTGAGGAGTTTACACAGTGAACGGTAGGACACTGAGGGGTTTGCAGAGTGAACGGTAGGGCACTGAGGAGTTTACACAGTGAACGGTAGGACACTGAGGTGTTTACACAGTGAACGGTAGGGCACTGAGGAGTTTGCAGGGTGAACGGTAGGACACTGAGGAGTTTGCAGAGTGAACAGCAGTGCACTGAGGAGTTTGCACAGTGAACGGTAGGACACTGAGGGGTTTGCAGAGTGAACGGTAGGGCACTGAGGAGTTTACACAGTGAACGGTAGGACACTGAGGTGTTTGTACAGTGAACGGTAGGGCACTGAGGAGTTTGCAGACTTAACGGTCGGGCACTGAGGAGTTTTCACAGTGAACGGTAGGGCACTGAGGAGTTTACACAGTGAATGGTAGGGCACTGAGGAGTTTACACAGTGAACGGTAGGGCACTGAGGGGTTTGCAGAGTGAACGGTAGGGCACTGAGGGGTTTACACAGTGAACGGTAGGACACTGAGGGGTTTGCAGAGTGAAAGGTAGGGCACTGAGGAGTTTACACAGTGAACGGTAGGGCACTGAGGGGTTTACACAGTGAATGGTAGTGCACTGAGGAGTTTACACAGTGAATGGTCGGGCACTGAGGAGTTTGCAGAGTGAAGGGCCGGGCACTGAGGTGTTTGCACAGTGAATGGTAGGGCACTGAGGAGTTTACCGAGTGAACGATAGGGCACTGAGGTGTTTACACAGTGAAGGGTAGGGCACTGAGGGGTTTGCAGAGTGAACGGTAGGGCACTGAGGAGTTTTCACAGTGAACGGTAGGGCACTGAGGAATTTGCAGAGTGAATGGTAGGGCACTGAGGAGTTTGCAGAGTGAATGGTAGGGCACTGTGGAATTTGCACAGTGAACAGTCGGGCAGTGAGGAGTTTACACAGTGAACGGTAGGGCACTGAGGAGTTTGCAGAGTGAACGGTCGGACACTGAGGTGATGGCAGAGTGAACGGTAGGGCACTGAGGAGTTTGCAGAGTGAACGGTAGGGCAATGAGGAGTTCGCAGAGTGAATGGTAGGGCACTGAGGAGTTCACACAGTGAATGGTAGGGCACTGAGGAGTTTTCAGAGTGAATGGTAGGGCATTGAGGGGTTTACACAGTGAACGGTAGGGCAGTGAGGAGTTTCCACAGTGAACGGTAGGGCACTGAGGAGTTTACACAGTGAATGGTAGGGCACTGAGGAGTTTGCAGACTGAACGGTAGGGCACTGAGTTGTTTACACAGTGAATGGCAGGGCACTGAGGTGTTTACACAGTGAACGGTAGGGCACTGAGGGGTTTGCAGAGTGAACGGTAGGGCGCTGAGGAGTTTACACAGTGAACGGTAGGGCACTGAGGAGTTTACACAGTGAACGGTAGGGCACTGAGGGGTTTGCAGAGTGAACGGTAGGGCACTAAGTAGTTTACACAGTGAACGGTAGGGCACTGAGGGGTTTGCAGAGTGAACGGTAGGGCCTGAGTAGTTTACACAGTGAACGGTAGGGCACTGAGGGGTTTGCAGAGTGAACGGTAGGGCACTGAGGAGTTTACCCAGTGAACGGTAGGGCACTGAGGAGTTTGCAGAGTGAACGGTAGAGCACTGAGGAGTTTGCAGACTGAAAGGTAGGACACTGAGGAGTTTACACAGTGAACGGTAGGGAACTGAGCAGTTTGCACAGTGAACGGTAGGGAACTGAGGAGTTTGCAGAGTGAACTGCCGGGCACTGAGGTGTTTGCACAGTGAATGGTAGGGCACTGAGGAGTTTACCGAGTGAACGATAGGGCACTGAGGTGTTTACACAGTGAATTGTAGGGCACTGAGGAGTTTGCAGAGTGAACGGCCGGGCACTGAGGTGTTTGCACAGTGAATGGTAGGGCACTGAGGAGTTTACCGAGTGAACGATAGGGCACAGAGGTGTTTACACAGTGAAGGGTAGGGCACTGAGGGGTTTACACAGTGAATGGTAGGGCACTGAGGAGTTTGCAGAGTGAACGGTCGTGCACTGAGGTGTTTGCACAGTGAATGGTAGGGCACTGAGGAGTTTGCACTGTGAACGTTCGGGCACTGAGGAGTTTGTAGAGTGAACGGTAGGGCACTGAGGTGTTTACACAGTGAACAGAGGGGCACTGAGATGTTTACACAGTGAACAGTAGGGCACTGAGGAGTTTACACAGTGAACGATGGGGCACTGAGGAGTTTGCAGGGTGAACGGTAGTGCACTGAGGAGTTTGCAGAGTGAACGGTAGGGCACTGAGGAGTTTGCACAGTGAACGGTTGGGCACTGAGGAGTTTGCAGAGTGAACGGCAGTGCACTGAGGAGTTTGCAGAGTGAACGGTAGGGCACTGAGGAGTTTACACAGTGAACGGTAGGGCACTGAGGAGTTTACACAGTGAACGGTAGGACACTGAGGTGTTTGCACAGTGAACGGTAGGGCACTGAGGGGTTTACACAGTGAATGGTAGGGCACTGAGGAGTTTACACAGTGAACGGTAGGCCACTAAGGGGTTCGCAGAGTGAACGGTAGGGCACTGAGGTGATTACACAGTGAACGGTAGGGCACTGAGGAGTTTGCAGAGTGAATGGTAGGGCATTGAGGGGTTTACACAGTGAACGGTAGGGCAATGAGGAGTTTGCAGAGTGAACGGTAGGGCACTGAGGAGTTCACACAGTGAACGGTAGGGCACTGAGGAGTTTCCACAGTGAACGGTAGGACACTGAGGAGTTTACACAGTGAATGGTAGGGCACTGAGGAGTTTGCAGACTGAACGGTAGGGCACTGAGGTGTTTACACAGTGAACGGTAGGGCACTGAGGGGTTTGCAGAGTGAACGGTAGGGCACTGAGGAGTTTACACAGTTAACGGTAGGGCACTGAGTAGTTTACACTGTGAACAGTAGGGCACTGAGGGGTTTGCAGAGTGAACGGTAGGGCACTGAGGTGATTACACAGTGAATGGTAGGGCACTGAGGGGTTTGCAGAGTGAACGGTAGGGCACTGAGGAGCTTACACAGTGAACGGTAGGGCACTGAGGAGTTTTCACAGTGAACGGTAGGGCACTGAGGAGTTTACACAGTGAACTATCGGGCACTGAAGGGTTTTCAGAGTGAACGGTAGGGCACTAAGGAATTTACACAGTGAACGGTCTGGCACTGAGATGTTTGCACCGTGAACGGTAGTGCACTGAGGAGTTTGCAGAGTGAACGGTAGGGCTCTGAGGAGTTTACAGAGTGAGCGATAGGGCACTGAGGTGTTTACACAGTGAATGGTCGGGCACTGAGGAGTTTGCAGAGTGAACGGTCGGGCACGAAGGAGTTTTCACAGTGAACAGTGGGGCACTGAGGAGTTTACACAGTGAACGGTAGGACACTGAGGTGTTTACACAGTGAACGGTAGGGCACTGAGGAGTTTGCAGAGAGAACGTTCGGGCACGGAGGAGTTTGTAGACTGAACGGTAGGGCACTGAGGAGTTTACACAGTGAACTGAGGGGCACTGAGTTGTTTACACAGTGAACAGTAGGGCACTGAGGAGTTTACACAGTGAACGATAGGGCACTGAGGAGTTCGCAGGGTGAACGGTAGGGCACTGAGGAGTTTTCACAGTAAACGGTTGGGCACTGAGGAGTTTGCAGAGTGAACGGTAGGGCACTGAGGAGTTTGCACAGTGAATGGTTGGGCACTGAGGAGTTTGTACTGTGAACTTTCGGGCACTGAGGAGTTTGTAGAGTGAACGGCAGGGCACTGAGGAGTTTACACAGTGAACAGAGGGGCACTGAGTTGTTTACACAGTGAACGGTAGGGCACTGAGGTGTTTACACAGTGAAGGGTAGGGCACTGAGGGGTTTGCAGAGTGAATGGTAGGGCACTGAGGAGTTTTCACAGTGAACGGTAGGGCACTGAGGAATTTGCAGAGTGAACGGTAGGGCACTGAGGAGTTTGCAGAGTGAACGTCGGGCACTGAGGTGATGGCAGAGTGAACGGTAGGGCACTGAGGAGTTTGCAGAGTGAACGGTAGGGCATTGAGGGGTTTACACAGTGAACGGTAGGGCAATGAGGAGTTCGCAGAGTGAACGGTAGGGCACTGAGGAGTTCACACAGTGAACGGTAGTGCACTGAGGAGTTTGCAGAGTGAATGGTAGGGCATTGAGGGGTTTACACAGTGAACGGTAGGGCAATGAGGAGTTTGCAGAGTGAACGGTAGGGCACTGAGGAGTTCACACAGTGAACGGTAGGGCACTGAGGAGTTTCCACAGTGAACGGTAGGGCATTGAGGAGTTTACACAGTGAATGGTAGGGCACTGAGGAGTTTGCAGACTGAACGGTAGGGCACTGAGGTGTTTACACAGTGTACGGTAGGGCACTGAGGGGTTTGCAGAGTGAACGGTAGGGCGCTGAGGAGTTTACACAGTGAACGGTAGGGCACTGAGGGGTTTGCAGAGTGAACGGTAGGGCACTGAGGAGTTTACACAGTGAACGGTAGGGCACTGAGTAGTTTACACTGTGAACAGTAGGGCACTGAGGGGTTTGCAGAGTGAACGGTAGGGCACTGAGGTGATTACACAGTGAATGGTAGGGCACTGAGGGGTTTGCAGAGTGAACGGTAGGGCACTGAGGAGTTTACACAGTGAACGGTAGGGCACTGAGGAGTTTTCACAGTGAACGGTAGGGCAGTGAGGAGTTTACACAGTGAACTATCGGGCACTGAAGGGTTTTCCGAGTGAACGGTAGGGCACTAAGGAGTTTACACAGTGAACGGTCTGGCACTGAGATGTTTGCACCGTGAACGGTAGTGCACTGAGGAGTTTGCAGAGTGAACGGTAGGGCACTGAGGTGATTACACAGTGAATGGTAGGGCACTGAGGGGTTTGCAGAGTGAACGGTAGGGCACTGAGGAGTTTACACAGTGAACGGTAGGGCACTGAGGAGTTTTCACAGTGAACGGTAGGGCAGAGAGGAGTTTACACAGTGAACTATCGGGCACTGAAGGGTTTTCCGAGTGAACGGTAGGGCACTAAGGAGTTTACACAGTGAACGGTCTGGCACTGAGATGTTTGCACCGTGAACGGTAGTGCACTGAGGAGTTTGCAGAGTGAACGGTAGGGCACTGAGGAGTTTACAGAGTGAGCGATAGGGCACTGAGGTGTTTACACAGTAAATGGTCGGGCACTGAGGAGTTTGCAGAGTGAACGGTCGGGCACGAAGGAGTTTTCACAGTGAACTGTGGGGCACTGAGGAGTTTACACAGTGAACGGTAGGGCACTGAGGAGTTTGCAGAGAGAACGTTCGGGCACGGAGGAGTTTGTAGACTGAACGGTAGGGCACTGAGGAGTTTACACAGTGAACTGAGGGGCACTGAGTTGTTTACACAGTGAACAGTAGGGCACTGAGGAGTTTACACAGTGAACGATAGGGCACTGAGGAGTTCGCAGGGTGAACGGTAGGGCACTGAGGAGTTTTCACAGTAAACGGTTGGGCACTGAGGAGTTTGCAGAGTGAACGGTAGGGCACTGAGGAGTTTGCACAGTGAATGGTTGGGCACTGAGGAGTTTGTACTGTGAACTTTCGGGCACTGAGGAGTTTGTAGAGTGAACGGTAGGGCACTGAGGAGTTTACACAGTGAACAGAGGGGCACTGAGTTGTTTACACAGTGAACGGTAGGGCACTGAGGGGTTTACACAGAGAACGGTAGGGCACTGAGGAGTTTGCAGGGTGAACGGTAGTGCACTGAGGAGTTTGCAGAGTGAACGGTAGGGCACTGAGGAGTTTACACAGTGAACGGTAGGGCACTGAAGAGTTTTCAGAGTGAACGGTAGGGCACTGAGGAGTTTGCAGAGTGAACGGTAAGGCACTGAGGAGTTTTCACAGTGAACGGTAGGGCACTGAGGAGTTTACACAGTGAACGGTAGGGCACTGAGGAGTTTACACAGTAAACGGTAGGGCACTGAGGAGTTTGCAGAGGGAACGGTAGGACACTGAGGAGTTTACACAGTGAACGGTAGGACACTGAGGGGTTTGTAGAGTGAACGGTAGGGCACTGAGGAGTTTACACAGTGAACGGTAGGACACTGAGGTGTTTACACAGTGAACGGTAGGGCACTGAGGAGTTTGCAGGGTGAACGGTAGGACACTGAGGAGTTTGCAGAGTGAACAGCAGTGCACTGAGGAGTTTGCACAGTGAACGGTAGGACACTGAGGGGTTTGCAGAGTGAACGGTAGGGCACTGAGGAGTTTACACAGTGAACGGTAGGACACTGAGGTGTTTGTACAGTGAACGGTAGGGCACTGAGGAGTTTGCAGACTTAACGGTCGGGCACTGAGGAGTTTTCACAGTGAACGGTAGGGCACTGAGGAGTTTACACAGTGAATGGTAGGGCACTGAGGAGTTTACACAGTGAACGGTAGGGCACTGAGGGGTTTGCAGAGTGAACAGTAGGGCACTGAGGGGTTTACACAGTGAACGGTAGGACACTGAGGGGTTTGCAGAGTGAAAGGTAGGGCACTGAGGAGTTTACACAGTGAACGGTAGGGCACTGAGGGGTTTACACAGTGAATGGTAGTGCACTGAGGAGTTTACACAGTGAATGGTCGGGCACTGAGGAGTTTGCAGAGTGAAGGGCCGGGCACTGAGGTGTTTGCACAGTGAATGGTAGGGCACTGAGGAGTTTACCGAGTGAACGATAGGGCACTGAGGTGTTTACACAGTGAAGGGTAGGGCACTGAGGGGTTTGCAGAGTGAACGGTAGGGCACTGAGGAGTTTTCACAGTGAACGGTAGGGCACTGAGGAATTTGCAGAGTGAATGGTAGGGCACTGAGGAGTTTGCAGAGTGAATGGTAGGGCACTGTGGAATTTGCACAGTGAACAGTCGGGCAGTGAGGAGTTTACACAGTGAACGGTAGGGCACTGAGGAGTTTGCAGAGTGAACAGTCGGACACTGAGGTGATGGCAGAGTGAACGGTAGTGCACTGAGGAGTTTGCAGAGTGAACGGTAGGGCAATGAGGAGTTCGCAGAGTGAATGGTAGGGCACTGAGGAGTTCACACAGTGAACGGTAGGGCACTGAGGAGTTTTCAGAGTGAATGGTAGGGCATTGAGGGGTTTACACAGTGAACGGTAGGGCAATGAGGAGTTTCCACAGTGAACGGTAGGGCACTGAGGAGTTTACACAGTGAATGGTAGGGCACTGAGGAGTTTGCAGACTGAACGGTAGGGCACTGAGGTGTTTACACAGTGAATGGCAGGGCACTGAGGTGTTTACACAGTGAACGGTAGGGCACTGAGGGGTTTGCAGAGTGAACGGTAGGGCACTAAGTAGTTTACACAGTGAACGGTAGGGCACTGAGGGGTTTGCAGAGTGAACGGTAGGGCCTGAGTAGTTTACACAGTGAACGGTAGGGCACTGAGGGGTTTGCAGAGTGAACGGTAGGGCACTGAGGAGTTTACCCAGTGAACGGTAGGGCACTGAGGAGTTTGCAGAGTGAACGGTAGAGCACTGAGGAGTTTGCAGACTGAACGGTAGGGCACTAAGTAGTTTACACAGTGAACGGTAGGGCACTGAGGGGTTTGCAGAGTGAACGGTAGGGCCTGAGTAGTTTACACAGTGAACGGTAGGGCACTGAGGGGTTTGCAGAGTGAACGGTAGGGCACTGAGGAGTTTACCCAGTGAACGGTAGGGCACTGAGGAGTTTGCAGAGTGAACGGTAGAGCACTGAGGAGTTTGCAGACTGAACGGTAGGACACTGAGGAGTTTACACAGTGAACGGTAGGGAACTGAGCAGTTTGCACAGTGAACGGTAGGGAACTGAGGAGTTTGCAGAGTGAACTGCCGGGCACTGAGGTGTTTGCACAGTGAATGGTAGGGCACTGAGGAGTTTACCGAGTGAACGATAGGGCATTGAGGTGTTTACACAGTGAATTGTAGGGCACTGAGGAGTTTGCAGAGTGAACGGCCGGGCACTGAGGTGTTTGCACAGTGAATGGCAGGGCACTGAGGAGTTTACCGAGTGAACGATAGGGCACAGAGGTGTTTACACAGTGAAGGGTAGGGCACTGAGGGGTTTACACAGTGAATGGTAGGGCACTGAGGAGTTTGCAGAGTGAACGGTCGTGCACTGAGGTGTTTGCACAGTGAATGGTAGGGCACTGAGGAGTTTGCACTGTGAACGTTCGGGCACTGAGGAGTTTGTAGAGTGAACGGTAGGGCACTGAGGTGTTTACACAGTGAACAGAGGGGCACTGAGATGTTTACACAGTGAACAGTAGGGCACTGAGGAGTTTACACAGTGAACGGTAGGGCACTGAGGAGTTTGTAGAGTGAACGGTAGGGCACTGAGGTGTTTACACAGTGAACAGAGGGGCACTGAGATGTTTACACAGTGAACAGTAGGGCACTGAGGGGTTTGCAGAGTGAACGGTAGGGCACTGAGGAGCTTACACTGTGAACGGTAGGGCACTGAGGAGTTTTCACAGTGAACGGTAGGGCACTGAGGAGTTTACACAGTGAACTATCGGGCACTGAAGGGTTTTCAGAGTGAACGGTAGGGCACTAAGGAATTTACACAGTGAACGGTCTGGCACTGAGATGTTTGCACCGTGAACGGTAGTGCACTGAGGAGTTTGCAGAGTGAACGGTAGGGCTCTGAGGAGTTTACAGAGTGAGCGATAGGGCACTGAGGTGTTTACACAGTGAATGGTCGGGCACTGAGGAGTTTGCAGAGTGAACGGTCGGGCACGAAGGAGTTTTCACAGTGAACAGTGGGGCACTGAGGAGTTTACACAGTGAACGGTAGGACACTGAGGTGTTTACACAGTGAACGGTAGGGCACTGAGGAGTTTGCAGAGAGAACGTTCGGGCACGGAGGAGTTTGTAGACTGAACGGTAGGGCACTGAGGAGTTTACACAGTGAACTGAGGGGCACTGAGTTGTTTACACAGTGAACAGTAGGGCACTGAGGAGTTTACACAGTGAACGATAGGGCACTGAGGAGTTCGCAGGGTGAACGGTAGGGCACTGAGGAGTTTTCACAGTAAACGGTTGGGCACTGAGGAGTTTGCAGAGTGAACGGTAGGGCACTGAGGAGTTTGCACAGTGAATGGTTGGGCACTGTGGAGTTTGTACTGTGAACTTTCGGGCACTGAGGAGTTTGTAGAGTGAACGGCAGGGCACTGAGGAGTTTACACAGTGAACAGAGGGGCACTGAGTTGTTTACACAGTGAACGGTAGGGCACTGAGGTGTTTACACAGTGAAGGGTAGGGCACTGAGGGGTTTGCAGAGTGAATGGTAGGGCACTGAGGAGTTTTCACAGTGAACGGTAGGGCACTGAGGAATTTGCAGAGTGAACGGTAGGGCACTGAGGAGTTTGCAGAGTGAACGTCGGGCACTGAGGTGATGGCAGAGTGAACGGTAGGGCACTGAGGAGTTTGCAGAGTGAACGGTAGGGCATTGAGGGGTTTACACAGTGAACGGTAGGGCAATGAGGAGTTCGCAGAGTGAACGGTAGGGCACTGAGGAGTTCACACAGTGAACGGTAGTGCACTGAGGAGTTTGCAGAGTGAATGGTAGGGCATTGAGGGGTTTACACAGTGAACGGTAGGGCAATGAGGAGTTTGCAGAGTGAACGGTAGGGCACTGAGGAGTTCACACAGTGAACGGTAGGGAACTGAGGAGTTTCCACAGTGAACGGTAGGGCATTGAAGAGTTTACACAGTGAATGGTAGGGCACTGAGGAGTTTGCAGACTGAACGGTAGGGCACTGAGGTGTTTACACAGTGTACGGTAGGGCACTGAGGGGTTTGCAGAGTGAACGGTAGGGCGCTGAGGAGTTTACACAGTGAACGGTAGGGCACTGAGGGGTTTGCAGAGTGAACGGTAGGGCACTGAGGAGTTTACACAGTGAACGGTAGGGCACTGAGTAGTTTACACTGTGAACAGTAGGGCACTGAGGGGTTTGCAGAGTGAACGGTAGGGCACTGAGGTGATTACACAGTGAATGGTAGGGCACTGAGGGGTTTGCAGAGTGAACGGTAGGGCACTGAGGAGTTTACACAGTGAACGGTAGGGCACTGAGGAGTTTTCACAGTGAACGGTAGGGCAGTGAGGAGTTTACACAGTGAACTATCGGGCACTGAAGGGTTTTCCGAGTGAACGGTAGGGCACTAAGGAGTTTACACAGTGAACGGTCTGGCACTGAGATGTTTGCACCGTGAACGGTAGTGCACTGAGGAGTTTGCAGAGTGAACGGTAGGGCACTGAAGAGTTTACAGAGTGAGCGATAGGGCACTGGGGTGTTTACACAGTAAATGGTCGGGCACTGAGGAGTTTGCAGAGTGAACGGTCGGGCACGAAGGAGTTTTCACAGTGAACTGTGGGGCACTGAGGAGTTTACACAGTGAACGGTAGGGCACTGAGGAGTTTGCAGAGAGAACGTTCGGGCACGGAGGAGTTTGTAGACTGAACGGTAGGGCACTGAGGAGTTTACACAGTGAACTGAGGGGCACTGAGTTGTTTACACAGTGAACAGTAGGGCACTGAGGAGTTTACACAGTGAACGATAGGGCACTGAGGAGTTCGCAGGGTGAACGGTAGGGCACTGAGGAGTTTTCACAGTAAACGGTTGGGCACTGAGGAGTTTGCAGAGTGAACGGTAGGGCACTGAGGAGTTTGCACAGTGAATGGTTGGGCACTGAGGAGTTTGTACTGTGAACTTTCGGGCACTGAGGAGTTTGTAGAGTGAACGGTAGGGCACTGAGGAGTTTACACAGTGAACAGAGGGGCACTGAGTTGTTTACACAGTGAACGGTAGGGCACTGAGGGGTTTACACAGAGAACGGTAGGGCACTGAGGAGTTTGCAGGGTGAACGGTAGTGCACTGAGGAGTTTGCAGAGTGAACGGTAGGGCACTGAGGAGTTTACACAGTGAACGGTAGGGCACTGAAGAGTTTTCAGAGTGAACGGTAGGGCACTGAGGAGTTTGCAGAGTGAACGGTAAGGCACTGAGGAGTTTTCACAGTGAACGGTAGGGCACTGAGGAGTTTACACAGTGAACGGTAGGGCACTGAGGAGTTTACACAGTAAACGGTAGGGCACTGAGGAGTTTGCAGAGGGAACGGTAGGACACTGAGGAGTTTACACAGTGAACGGTAGGACACTGAGGGGTTTGTAGAGTGAACGGTAGGGCACTGAGGAGTTTACACAGTGAACGGTAGGACACTGAGGTGTTTACACAGTGAACGGTAGGGCACTGAGGAGTTTGCAGGGTGAACGGTAGGACACTGAGGAGTTTGCAGAGTGAACAGCAGTGCACTGAGGAGTTTGCACAGTGAACGGTAGGACACTGAGGGGTTTGCAGAGTGAACGGTAGGGCACTGAGGAGTTTACACAGTGAACGGTAGGACACTGAGGTGTTTGTACAGTGAACGGTAGGGCACTGAGGAGTTTGCAGACTTAACGGTCGGGCACTGAGGAGTTTTCACAGTGAACGGTAGGGCACTGAGGAGTTTACACAGTGAATGGTAGGGCACTGAGGAGTTTACACAGTGAACGGTAGGGCACTGAGGGGTTTGCAGAGTGAACGGTAGGGCACTGAGGGGTTTACACAGTGAACGGTAGGACACTGAGGGGTTTGCAGAGTGAAAGGTAGGGCACTGAGGAGTTTACACAGTGAACGGTAGGGCACTGAGGGGTTTACACAGTGAATGGTAGTGCACTGAGGAGTTTACACAGTGAATGGTCGGGCACTGAGGAGTTTGCAGAGTGAAGGGCCGGGCACTGAGGTGTTTGCACAGTGAATGGTAGGGCACTGAGGAGTTTACCGAGTGAACGATAGGGCACTGAGGTGTTTACACAGTGAAGGGTAGGGCACTGAGGGGTTTGCAGAGTGAACGGTAGGGCACTGAGGAGTTTTCACAGTGAACGGTAGGGCACTGAGGAATTTGCAGAGTGAATGGTAGGGCACTGAGGAGTTTGCAGAGTGAATGGTAGGGCACTGTGGAATTTGCACAGTGAACAGTCGGGCAGTGAGGAGTTTACACAGTGAACGGTAGGGCACTGAGGAGTTTGCAGAGTGAACGGTCGGACACTGAGGTGATGGCAGAGTGAACGGTAGTGCACTGAGGAGTTTGCAGAGTGAACGGTAGGGCAATGAGGAGTTCGCAGAGTGAATGGTAGGGCACTGAGGAGTTCACACAGTGAACGGTAGGGCACTGAGGAGTTTTCAGAGTGAATGGTAGGGCATTGAGGGGTTTACACAGTGAACGGTAGGGCAATGAGGAGTTTCCACAGTGAACGGTAGGGCACTGAGGAGTTTACACAGTGAATGGTAGGGCACTGAGGAGTTTGCAGACTGAACGGTAGGGCACTGAGGTGTTTACACAGTGAATGGCAGGGCACTGAGGTGTTTACACAGTGAACGGTAGGGCACTGAGGGGTTTGCAGAGTGAACGGTAGGGCGCTGAGGAGTTTACACAGTGAACGGTAGGGCACTGAGGAGTTTACACAGTGAACGGTAGGGCACTGAGGGGTTTGCAGAGTGAACGGTAGGGCACTAAGTAGTTTACACAGTGAACGGTAGGGCACTGAGGGGTTTGCAGAGTGAACGGTAGGGCCTGAGTAGTTTACACAGTGAACGGTAGGGCACTGAGGGGTTTGCAGAGTGAACGGTAGGGCACTGAGGAGTTTACCCAGTGAACGGTAGGGCACTGAGGAGTTTGCAGAGTGAACGGTAGAGCACTGAGGAGTTTGCAGACTGAACGGTAGGACACTGAGGAGTTTACACAGTGAACGGTAGGGAACTGAGCAGTTTGCACAGTGAACGGTAGGGAACTGAGGAGTTTGCAGAGTGAACTGCCGGGCACTGAGGTGTTTGCACAGTGAATGGTAGGGCACTGAGGAGTTTACCGAGTGAACGATAGGGCACTGAGGTGTTTACACAGTGAATTGTAGGGCACTGAGGAGTTTGCAGAGTGAACGGCCGGGCACTGAGGTGTTTGCACAGTGAATGGTAGGGCACTGAGGAGTTTACCGAGTGAACGATAGGGCACAGAGGTGTTTACACAGTGAAGGGTAGGGCACTGAGGGGTTTACACAGTGAATGGTAGGGCACTGAGGAGTTTGCAGAGTGAACGGTCGTGCACTGAGGTGTTTGCACAGTGAATGGTAGGGCACTGAGGAGTTTGCACTGTGAACGTTCGGGCACTGAGGAGTTTGTAGAGTGAACGGTAGGGCACTGAGGTGTTTACACAGTGAACAGAGGGGCACTGAGATGTTTACACAGTGAACAGTAGGGCACTGAGGAGTTTACACAGTGAACGATGGGGCACTGAGGAGTTTGCAGGGTGAACGGTAGTGCACTGAGGAGTTTGCAGAGTGAACGGTAGGGCACTGAGGAGTTTGCACAGTGAACGGTTGGGCACTGAGGAGTTTGCAGAGTGAACGGCAGTGCACTGAGGAGTTTGCAGAGTGAACGGTAGGGCACTGAGGAGTTTACACAGTGAACTATCGGGCACTGAAGGGTTTTCCGAGTGAACGGTAGGGCACTAAGGAGTTTACACAGTGAACGGTCTGGCACTGAGATGTTTGCACCGTGAACGGTAGTGCACTGAGGAGTTTGCAGAGTGAACGGTAGGGCACTGAGGAGTTTACAGAGTGAGCGATAGGGCACTGAGGTGTTTACACAGTAAATGGTCGGGCACTGAGGAGTTTGCAGAGTGAACGGTCGGGCACGAAGGAGTTTTCACAGTGAACTGTGGGGCACTGAGGAGTTTACACAGTGAACGGTAGGGCACTGAGGAGTTTGCAGAGAGAACGTTCGGGCACGGAGGAGTTTGTAGACTGAACGGTAGGGCACTGAGGAGTTTACACAGTGAACTGAGGGGCACTGAGTTGTTTACACAGTGAACAGTAGGGCACTGAGGAGTTTACACAGTGAACGATAGGGCACTGAGGAGTTCGCAGGGTGAACGGTAGGGCACTGAGGAGTTTTCACAGTAAACGGTTGGGCACTGAGGAGTTTGCAGAGTGAACGGTAGGGCACTGAGGAGTTTGCACAGTGAATGGTTGGGCACTGAGGAGTTTGTACTGTGAACTTTCGGGCACTGAGGAGTTTGTAGAGTGAACGGTAGGGCACTGAGGAGTTTACACAGTGAACAGAGGGGCACTGAGTTGTTTACACAGTGAACGGTAGGGCACTGAGGGGTTTACACAGAGAACGGTAGGGCACTGAGGAGTTTGCAGGGTGAACGGTAGTGCACTGAGGAGTTTGCAGAGTGAACGGTAGGGCACTGAGGAGTTTACACAGTGAACGGTAGGGCACTGAAGAGTTTTCAGAGTGAACGGTAGGGCACTGAGGAGTTTGCAGAGTGAACGGTAAGGCACTGAGGAGTTTTCACAGTGAACGGTAGGGCACTGAGGAGTTTACACAGTGAACGGTAGGGCACTGAGGAGTTTACACAGTAAACGGTAGGGCACTGAGGAGTTTGCAGAGGGAACGGTAGGACACTGAGGAGTTTACACAGTGAACGGTAGGACACTGAGGGGTTTGTAGAGTGAACGGTAGGGCACTGAGGAGTTTACACAGTGAACGGTAGGACACTGAGGTGTTTACACAGTGAACGGTAGGGCACTGAGGAGTTTGCAGGGTGAACGGTAGGACACTGAGGAGTTTGCAGAGTGAACAGCAGTGCACTGAGGAGTTTGCACAGTGAACGGTAGGACACTGAGGGGTTTGCAGAGTGAACGGTAGGGCACTGAGGAGTTTACACAGTGAACGGTAGGACACTGAGGTGTTTGTACAGTGAACGGTAGGGCACTGAGGAGTTTGCAGACTTAACGGTCGGGCACTGAGGAGTTTTCACAGTGAACGGTAGGGCACTGAGGAGTTTACACAGTGAATGGTAGGGCACTGAGGAGTTTACACAGTGAACGGTAGGGCACTGAGGGGTTTGCAGAGTGAACGGTAGGGCACTGAGGGGTTTACACAGTGAACGGTAGGACACTGAGGGGTTTACACAGTGAATGGTAGTGCACTGAGGAGTTTACACAGTGAATGGTCGGGCACTGAGGAGTTTGCAGAGTGAAGGGCCGGGCACTGAGGTGTTTGCACAGTGAATGGTAGGGCACTGAGGAGTTTACCGAGTGAACGATAGGGCACTGAGGTGTTTACACAGTGAAGGGTAGGGCACTGAGGGGTTTGCAGAGTGAACGGTAGGGCACTGAGGAGTTTTCACAGTGAACGGTAGGGCACTGAGGAATTTGCAGAGTGAATGGTAGGGCACTGAGGAGTTTGCAGAGTGAATGGTAGGGCACTGTGGAATTTGCACAGTGAACAGTCGGGCAGTGAGGAGTTTACACAGTGAACGGTAGGGCACTGAGGAGTTTGCAGAGTGAACGGTCGGACACTGAGGTGATGGCAGAGTGAACGGTAGTGCACTGAGGAGTTTGCAGAGTGAACGGTAGGGCAATGAGGAGTTCGCAGAGTGAATGGTAGGGCACTGAGGAGTTCACACAGTGAACGGTAGGGCACTGAGGAGTTTTCAGAGTGAATGGTAGGGCATTGAGGGGTTTACACAGTGAACGGTAGGGCAATGAGGAGTTTCCACAGTGAACGGTAGGGCACTGAGGAGTTTACACAGTGAATGGTAGGGCACTGAGGAGTTTGCAGACTGAACGGTAGGGCACTGAGCTGTTTACACAGTGAATGGCAGGGCACTGAGGTGTTTACACAGTGAACGGTAGGGCACTGAGGGGTTTGCAGAGTGAACGGTAGGGCGCTGAGGAGTTTACACAGTGAACGGTAGGGCACTGAGGAGTTTACACAGTGAACGGTAGGGCACTGAGGGGTTTGCAGAGTGAACGGTAGGGCACTAAGTAGTTTACACAGTGAACGGTAGGGCACTGAGGGGTTTGCAGAGTGAACGGTAGGGCCTGAGTAGTTTACACAGTGAACGGTAGGGCACTGAGGAGTTTGCAGAGTGAACGGTAGAGCACTGAGGAGTTTGCAGACTGAACGGTAGGACACTGAGGAGTTTACACAGTGAACGGTAGGGAACTGAGCAGTTTGCACAGTGAACGGTAGGGAACTGAGGAGTTTGCAGAGTGAACTGCCGGGCACTGAGGTGTTTGCACAGTGAATGGTAGGGCACTGAGGAGTTTGCAGAGTGAACGGTAGAGCACTGAGGAGTTTGCAGACTGAACGGTAGGACACTGAGGAGTTTACACAGTGAACGGTAGGGAACTGAGCAGTTTGCACAGTGAACGGTAGGGAACTGAGGAGTTTGCAGAGTGAACTGCCGGGCACTGAGGTGTTTGCACAGTGAATGGTAGGGCACTGAGGAGTTTACCGAGTGAACGATAGGGCACTGAGGTGTTTACACAGTGAATTGTAGGGCACTGAGGAGTTTGCAGAGTGAACGGCCGGGCACTGAGGT
This sequence comes from Mobula birostris, assembly GCF_030028105.1. Lineage (NCBI taxonomy): Eukaryota > Metazoa > Chordata > Chondrichthyes > Myliobatiformes > Myliobatidae > Mobula > Mobula birostris. The sequence goes on along the minus strand of NC_092384.1, from coordinate 2,243,588 downwards.
GTTTGCACAGTGAATGGTAGGGCACTGAGGAGTTTACCGAGTGAACGATAGGGCACAGAGGTGTTTACACAGTGAAGGGTAGGGCACTGAGGGGTTTACACAGTGAATGGTAGGGCACTGAGGAGTTTGCAGAGTGAACGGTCGTGCACTGAGGTGTTTGCACAGTGAATGGTAGGGCACTGAGGAGTTTGCACTGTGAACGTTCGGGCACTGAGGAGTTTGTAGAGTGAACGGTAGGGCACTGAGGTGTTTACACAGTGAACAGAGGGGCACTGAGATGTTTACACAGTGAACAGTAGGGCACTGAGGAGTTTACACAGTGAACGATGGGGCACTGAGGAGTTTGCAGGGTGAACGGTAGTGCACTGAGGAGTTTGCAGAGTGAACGGTAGGGCACTGAGGAGTTTGCACAGTGAACGGTTGGGCACTGAGGAGTTTGCAGAGTGAACGGCAGTGCACTGAGGAGTTTGCAGAGTGAACGGTAGGGCACTGAGGAGTTTACACAGTGAACGGTAGGGCACTGAGGAGTTTACACAGTGAACGGTAGGACACTGAGGTGTTTGCACAGTGAACGGTAGGGCACTGAGGGGTTTACACAGTGAATGGTAGGGCACTGAGGAGTTTACACAGTGAACGGTAGGGCACTGAGGGGTTTGCAGAGTGAACGGTAGGGCACTGAGGTGATTACACAGTGAATGGTAGGGCACTGAGGGGTTTGCTGAGTAAACGGTCTGGCACTGAGGAATTTACACAGTGAACGGTAGGGCACTGAGGGGTTTACACAGTGAACGGTAGGGAACTGAGGGGTTTGCAGAGTGAACGGTAGGGCACTGAGGAGTTTGCACAGTGAACTGTAGGGCACTGAGGAGTTTACACAGTGAACGGTAGGGCACTGAGGAGTTTGCAGGGTGAACGGTAGGACACTGAGGAGTTTGCAGAGTGAACAGCAGTGCACTGAGGAGTTTGCACAGTGAACGGTAGGACACTGAGGGGTTTGCAGAGTGAACGGTAGGGCACTGAGGAGTTTACACAGTGAACGGTAGGACACTGAGGTGTTTGTACAGTGAACGGTAGGGCACTGAGGAGTTTGCAGACTTAACGGTCGGGCACTGAGGAGTTTTCACAGTGAACGGTAGGGCACTGAGGAGTTTACACAGTGAATGGTAGGGCACTGAGGAGTTTACACAGTGAACGGTAGGGCACTGAGGGGTTTGCAGAGTGAACGGTAGGGCACTGAGGGGTTTACACAGTGAACGGTAGGACACTGAGGGGTTTGCAGAGTGAAAGGTAGGGCACTGAGGAGTTTACACAGTGAACGGTAGGGCACTGAGGGGTTTACACAGTGAATGGTAGTGCACTGAGGAGTTTACACAGTGAATGGTCGGGCACTGAGGAGTTTGCAGAGTGAAGGGCCGGGCACTGAGGTGTTTGCACAGTGAATGGTAGGGCACTGAGGAGTTTACCGAGTGAACGATAGGGCACTGAGGTGTTTACACAGTGAAGGGTAGGGCACTGAGGGGTTTGCAGAGTGAACGGTAGGGCACTGAGGAGTTTTCACAGTGAACGGTAGGGCACTGAGGAATTTGCAGAGTGAATGGTAGGGCACTGAGGAGTTTGCAGAGTGAATGGTAGGGCACTGTGGAATTTGCACAGTGAACAGTCGGGCAGTGAGGAGTTTACACAGTGAACGGTAGGGCACTGAGGAGTTTGCAGAGTGAACGGTCGGACACTGAGGTGATGGCAGAGTGAACGGTAGTGCACTGAGGAGTTTGCAGAGTGAACGGTAGGGCAATGAGGAGTTCGCAGAGTGAATGGTAGGGCACTGAGGAGTTCACACAGTGAACGGTAGGGCACTGAGGAGTTTTCAGAGTGAATGGTAGGGCATTGAGGGGTTTACACAGTGAACGGTAGGGCAATGAGGAGTTTCCACAGTGAACGGTAGGGCACTGAGGAGTTTACACAGTGAATGGTAGGGCACTGAGGAGTTTGCAGACTGAACGGTAGGGCACTGAGGTGTTTACACAGTGAATGGCAGGGCACTGAGGTGTTTACACAGTGAACGGTAGGGCACTGAGGGGTTTGCAGAGTGAACGGTAGGGCGCTGAGGAGTTTACACAGTGAACGGTAGGGCACTGAGGAGTTTACACAGTGAACGGTAGGGCACTGAGGGGTTTGCAGAGTGAACGGTAGGGCACTAAGTAGTTTACACAGTGAACGGTAGGGCACTGAGGGGTTTGCAGAGTGAACGGTAGGGCCTGAGTAGTTTACACAGTGAACGGTAGGGCACTGAGGGGTTTGCAGAGTGAACGGTAGGGCACTGAGGAGTTTACCCAGTGAACGGTAGGGCACTGAGGAGTTTGCAGAGTGAACGGTAGAGCACTGAGGAGTTTGCAGACTGAACGGTAGGACACTGAGGAGTTTACACAGTGAACGGTAGGAACTGAGCAGTTTGCACAGTGAACGGTAGGGAACTGAGGAGTTTGCAGAGTGAACTGCCGGGCACTGAGGTGTTTGCACAGTGAATGGTAGGGCACTGAGGAGTTTACCGAGTGAACGATAGGGCACTGAGGTGTTTACACAGTGAATTGTAGGGCACTGAGGAGTTTGCAGAGTGAACGGCCGGGCACTGAGGTGTTTGCACAGTGAATGGTAGGGCACTGAGGAGTTTACCGAGTGAACGATAGGGCACAGAGGTGTTTACACAGTGAAGGGTAGGGCACTGAGGGGTTTACACAGTGAATGGTAGGGCACTGAGGAGTTTGCAGAGTGAACGGTCGTGCACTGAGGTGTTTGCACAGTGAATGGTAGGGCACTGAGGAGTTTGCACTGTGAACGTTCGGGCACTGAGGAGTTTGTAGAGTGAACGGTAGGGCACTGAGGTGTTTACACAGTGAACAGAGGGGCACTGAGATGTTTACACAGTGAACAGTAGGGCACTGAGGAGTTTACACAGTGAACGATGGGGCACTGAGGAGTTTGCAGGGTGAACGGTAGTGCACTGAGGAGTTTGCAGAGTGAACGGTAGGGCACTGAGGAGTTTGCACAGTGAACGGTTGGGCACTGAGGAGTTTGCAGAGTGAACGGCAGTGCACTGAGGAGTTTGCAGAGTGAACGGTAGGGCACTGAGGAGTTTACACAGTGAACGGTAGGGCACTGAGGAGTTTACACAGTGAACGGTAGGACACTGAGGTGTTTGCACAGTGAACGGTAGGGCACTGAGGGGTTTACACAGTGAATGGTAGGGCACAGAGGAGTTTACACAGTGAACGGTAGGGCACTGAGGGGTTTGCAGAGTGAACGGTAGGGCACTGAGGTGATTACACAGTGAATGGTAGGGCACTGAGGGGTTTGCTGAGTAAACGGTCTGGCACTGAGGAATTTACACAGTGAACGGTAGGGCACTGAGGGGTTTACACAGTGAACGGTAGGGAACTGAGGGGTTTGCAGAGTGAACGGTAGGGCACTGAGGAGTTTGCACAGTGAACTGTAGGGCACTGAGGAGTTTACACAGTGAACGGTAGGGCACTGAGGAGTTTACAGAGTGAATGGTCGGGCACTCTGGTGTTTGCACCGGGAACGGTAGTGCACTGAGGAGATTGCACAGTGAACGGTAGGGCACTGAGGAGTTTGCAGAGTGAACGTCGGGCACTGAGGTGATGGCAGAGTGAACGGTAGGGCACTGAGGAGTTTGCAGAGTGAACGGTAGGGCACTGAGGAGTTCACACAGTGAACGGTAGGGCACTGAGGAGTTTGCAGAGTGAATGGTAGGGCATTGAGGGGTTTACACAGTGAACGGTAGGGCAATGAGGAGTTTGCAGAGTGAGCGGTAGGGCACTGAGGAGTTTGCACACTGAACGGTAGGGCACTGAGGTGTTTACACAGTGAACGGTAGGGCACTGAGGAGTTTACACAGTGAACGGTAGGGCACTGAGGGGTTTGCAGAGTGAACGGTAGGGCGCTGAGGAGTTTACACAGTGAACGGTAGGGCACTGAGGAGTTTACACAGTGAACGGTAGGGCACTAAGTAGTTTACACAGTGAACGGTAGGGCACTGAGGGGTTTGCAGAGTGAATGGTAGGGCCTGAGTAGTTCACACAGTGAACGGTAGGGCACTGAGGGGTTTGCAGAGTGAACGGTACGGCACTGAGGAGTTTACCCAGTGAACGGTAGGGCACTGAGGGTTTGCAGAGTGAACGGTAGAGCACTGAGGAGTTTGCACAGTGAACGGTAGGGAAGTGAGGAGTTTGCAGAGTGAACTGCCGGGCACTGAGGTGTTTGCACAGTGAATGGTAGGGCACTGAGGAGTTTACACAGTGAACGGTAGGGCACTGAGGGGTTTACACAGTGAATGGTAGGGCACTGAGGAGTTTGCACAGTGAACGGCCGGGCACTGAGGTGTTTGCACAGTGAATGGTAGGGCACTGAGGAGTTTACCGAGTGAACGATAGGGCACAGAGGTGTTTACACAGTGAAGGGTAGGGCACTGAGGAGTTTGTAGAGTGAACGGTAGGGCACTGAGGAGTTTACACAGTGAACAGAGGGGCACTGAGTTGTTTACACAGTGAACGGTAGGGCACTGAGGAGTTTACACAGTGAACGATGGGGCACTGAGGAGTTTGCAGGGTGAACGGTAGTGCACTGAGGAGTTTGCAGAGTGAACGGTTGGGCACTGAGGAGTTTGCAGAGTGAACGGCAGTGCACTGAGGAGTTTGCAGAGTGAACGGTAGGGCACTGAGGAGTTTACACAGTGAACGGTAGGGCACTGAGGAGTTTACACAGTGAACAGAGGGGCACTGAGTTGTTTACACAGTGAACAGTACGGCACTGAGGAGTTTACACAGTGAACGATAGGGCACTGAGGAGTTCGCAGGGTGAACGGTAGGGCACTGAGGAGTTTTCACAGTAAACGGTTGGGCACTGAGGAGTTTGCAGAGTGAACGGTAGGGCACTGAGGAGTTTGCACAGTAAATGGTTGGGCACTGAGGAGTTTGTACTGTGAACTTTCGGGCACTGAGGAGTTTGTAGAGTGAACGGTAGGGCACTGAGGAGTTTACACAGTGAACAGAGGGGCACTGAGTTGTTTACACAGTGAACGGTAGGGCACTGAGGGGTTTACACAGTGAACGGTAGGGCACTGAGGAGTTTGCAGGGTGAACGGTAGTGCACTGAGGAGTTTGCAGAGTGAACGGTAGGGCACTGAGGAGTTTACACAGTGAACGGTAGGGCACTGAAGAGTTTTCAGAGTGAACGGTAGGGCACTGAGGAGTTTGCAGAGTGAACGGTAAGGCACTGAGGAGTTTTCACAGTGAACGGTAGGGCACTGAGGAGTTTACACAGTGAACGGTAGGGCACTGAGGAGTTTACACAGTGAACGGTAGGGCACTGAGTAGTTTACACAGTGAATGGTGGGGCACTGAGGAGTTTGCAGAGGGAACGGTAGGACACTGAGGAGTTTACACAGTGAATGGTAGGACACTGAGGGGTTTGCACAGTGAACGGTAGGACACTGAGGGGTTTGCAGAGTGAACGGTAGGGCACTGAGGAGTTTACACAGTGAACGGTAGGACACTGAGGTGTTTGTACAGTGAACGGTAGGGCACTGAGGAGTTTGCAGACTTAACGGTCGGGCACTGAGGAGTTTTCACAGTGAACGGTAGGGCACTGAGGAGTTTACACAGTGAACGGTAGGGCACTGAGGAGTTTACACAGTGAACGGTAGGGCACTGAGGGGATTGCAGAGTGAATGGTAGGGCACTGAGGTGTTTACACAGTGAACGGTAGGACACTGAGGGGTTTGCAGAGTGAAAGGTAGGGCACTGAGGGGTTTACACAGTGAATGGTAGTGCACTGAGGAGTTTACACAGTGAATGGTCAGGCACTGAGGAGTTTGCAGAGTGAAGGGCCGGGCACTGAGGTGTTTGCACAGTGAATGGTAGGGCACTGAGGAGTTTACCGAGTGAACGATAGGGCACTGAGGTGTTTACACAGTGAAGGGTAGGGCACTGAGGGGTTTGCAGAGTGAACGGTAGGGCACTGAGGAGTTTTCACAGTGAACGGTAGGGCACTGAGGAATTTGCAGAGTGAATGGTAGGGCACTGAGGAGTTTGCAGAGTGAACGGTAGGGCACTGTGGAATTTGCACAGTGAACAGTCGGGCAGTGAGGAGTTTACACAGTGAACGGTAGGGCACTGAGGAGTTTGCAGAGTGAACGGTCGGACACTGAGGTGATGGCAGAGTGAACGGTAGGGCACTGAGGAGTTTGCAGAGTGAACGGTAGGGCAATGAGGAGTTCGCAGAGTGAATGGTAGGGCACTGAGGAGTTCACACAGTGAACGGTAGGGCACTGAGGAGTTTTCAGAGTGAATGGTAGGGCATTGAGGGGTTTACACAGTGAACGGTAGGGCAATGAGGAGTTTCCACAGTGAACGGTAGGGCACTGAGGAGTTTACACAGTGAATGGTAGGGCACTGAGGAGTTTGCAGACTGAACGGTAGGGCACTGAGGAGTTTACACAGTGAATGGCAGGGCACTGAGGTGTTTACACAGTGAACGGTAGGGCACTGAGGGGTTTGCAGAGTGAACGGTAGAGCGCTGAGGAGTTTACACAGTGAACGGTAGGGCACTGAGGAGTTTACACAGTGAACGGTAGGGCACTGAGGGGTTTGCAGAGTGAACGGTAGGGCACTAAGTAGTTTACACAGTGAACGGTAGGGCACTGAGGGTTTGCAGAGTGAACGGTAGAGCACTGAGGAGTTTGCAGACTGAACGGTAGGACACTGAGGAGTTTACACAGTGAACGGTAGGGCACTGAGGGGTTTACACAGTGAATGGTAGGGCACTGAGGAGTTTGCACAGTGAACGGTAGGGAAGTGAGGAGTTTGCAGAGTGAACTGCCGGGCACTGAGGTGTTTGCACAGTGAATGGTAGGGCACTGAGGAGTTTACCGAGTGAACGATAGGGCACTGAGGTGTTTACACAGTGAATTGTAGGGCACTGAGGAGTTTGCAGAGTGAACGGCCGGGCACTGAGGTGTTTGCACAGTGAATGGTAGGGCACTGAGGAGTTTACCGAGTGAACGATAGGGCACAGAGGTGTTTACACAGTGAAGGGTAGGGCACTGAGGGGTTTACACAGTGAATGGTAGGGCACTGAGGAGTTTGCAGAGTGAACGGTCGTGCACTGAGGTGTTTGCACAGTGAATGGTAGGGCACTGAGGAGTTTGCACTGTGAACGTTCGGGCACTGAGGAGTTTGTAGAGTGAACGGTAGGGCACTGAGGAGTTTACACAGTGAACAGAGGGGCACTGAGTTGTTTACACAGTGAACGGTAGGGCACTGAGGAGTTTACACAGTGAACGATGGGGCACTGAGGAGTTTGCAGGGTGAACGGTAGTGCACTGAGGAGTTTGCAGAGTGAACGGTTGGGCACTGAGGAGTTTGCAGAGTGAACGGCAGTGCACTGAGGAGTTTACAGAGTGAACGGTAGGGCACTGAGGAGTTTACACAGTGAACGGTAGGGCACTGAGGAGTTTACACAGTGAACTGAGGGGCACTGAGTTGTTTACACAGTGAACAGTAGGGCACTGAGGAGTTTACACAGTGAACGATAGGGCACTGAGGAGTTCGCAGGGTGAACGGTAGGGCACTGAGGAGTTTTCACAGTAAACGGTTGGGCACTGACGAGTTTGCAGAGTGAACGGTAGGGCACTGAGGAGTTTGCACACTAAATGGTTGGGCACTGAGGAGTTTGTACTGTGAACTTTCGGGCACTGAGGAGTTTGTAGAGTGAACGGTAGGGCACTGAGGAGTTTACACAGTGAACAGAGGGGCACTGAGTTGTTTACACAGTGAACGGTAGGGCACTGAGGGGTTTACACAGTGAACGGTAGGGCACTGAGGAGTTTGCAGGGTGAACGGTAGTGCAATGAGGAGTTTGCAGAGTGAACGGTAGGGCACTGAGGAGTTTACACAGTGAACGGTAGGGCACTGAAGAGTTTTCAGAGTGAACGGTAGGGCACTGAGGAGTTTGCAGAGTGAACGGTAAGGCACTGAGGAGTTTTCACAGTGAACGGTAGGGCACTGAGGAGTTTACACAGTGAACGGTAGGGCACTGAGGAGTTTACACAGTGAACGGTAGGGCACTGAGTAGTTTACACAGTGAATGGTAGGGCACTGAGGAGTTTGCAGAGGGAACGGTAGGACACTGAGGAGTTTACACAGTGAATGGTAGGACACTGAGGGGTTTGCACAGTGAACGGTAGGACACTGAGGGGTTTGCAGAGTGAACGGTAGGGCACTGAGGAGTTTACACAGTGAACGGTAGGACACTGAGGTGTTTGTACAGTGAACGGTAGGGCACTGAGGAGTTTACACAGTGAACGGTAGGACACTGAGGTGTTTGTACAGTGAACGGTAGGGCACTGAGGAGTTTGCAGACTTAACGGTCGGGCACTGAGGAGTTTTCACAGTGAACGGTAGGGCACTGAGGGGTTTGCAGAGTGAATGGTAGGGCACTAAGGGGTTTACACAGTGAACGGTAGGACACTGAGGGGTTTGCAGAGTGAAAGGTAGGGCACTGAGGGGTTTACACAGTGAATGGTAGTGCACTGAGGAGTTTACACAGTGAATGGTCAGGCACTGAGGAGTTTGCAGAGTGAAGGGCCGGGCACTGAGGTGTTTGCACAGTGAATGGTAGGGCACTGAGGAGTTTACCGAGTGAACGATAGGGCACTGAGGTTTTTACACAGTGAAGGGTAGGGCACTGAGGGGTTTGCAGAGTGAACGGTAGGGCACTGAGGAGTTTTCACAGTGAACGGTAGGGCACTGAGGAATTTGCAGAGTGAATGGTAGGGCACTGAGGAGTTTGCAGAGTGAACGGTAGGGCACTGTGCAATTTGCACAGTGAACAGTCGGGCAGTGAGGAGTTTACACAGTGAACGGTAGGGCACTGAGGAGTTTGCAGAGTGAACGGTCGGACACTGAGGTGATCGCAGAGTGAACGGTAGGGCACTGAGGAGTTTGCAGAGTGAACGGTAGGGCAATGAGGAGTTCTCAGAGTGAATGGTAGGGCACTGAGGAGTTCACACAGTGAACGGTAGGGCACTGAGGAGTTTTCAGAGTGAATGGTAGGGCATTGAGGGGTTTACACAGTGAACGGTAGGGCAATGAGGAGTTTCCACAGTGAACGGTAGGGCACTGAGGAGTTTACACAGTGAATGGTAGGGCACTGAGGAGTTTGCAGACTGAACGGTAGGGCACTGAGGTGTTTACACAGTGAATGGCAGGGCACTGAGGTGTTTACACAGTGAACGGTAGGGCACTGAGGGGTTTGCAGAGTGAACGGTAGGGCACTGAGGAGTTTGCAGGGTGAACGGTAGTGCACTGAGGAGTTTGCAGAGTGAACGGTAGGGCACTGAGGAGTTTACACAGTGAACGGTAGGGCACTGAAGAGTTTTCAGAGTGAACGGTAGGGCACTGAGGAGTTTGCAGAGTGAACGGTAAGGCACTGAGGAGTTTTCACAGTGAACGGTAGGGCACTGAGGAGTTTACACAGTGAACGGTAGGGCACTGAGGAGTTTACACAGTGAACGGTAGGGCACTGAGTAGTTTACACAGTGAATGGTAGGACACTGAGGTGTTTGTACAGTGAACGGTAGGGCACTGAGGAGTTTTCACAGTGAACGGTAGGGCACTGAGGAGTTTACACAGTGAACGGTAGGGCACTGAGGAGTTTACACAGTGAACGGTAGGGCACTGAGGGGTTTGCAGAGTGAATGGTAGGGCACTGAGGGGTTTACACAGTGAACGGTAGGACACTGAGGGGTTTGCAGAGTGAAAGGTAGGGCACTGAGGGGTTTACACAGTGAATGGTAGTGCACTGAGGAGTTTACACAGTGAATGGTCAGGCACTGAGGAGTTTGCAGAGTGAAGGGCCGGGCACTGAGGTGTTTGCACAGTGAATGGTAGGGCACTGAGGAGTTTACCGAGTGAACGATAGGGCACTGAGGTGTTTACACAGTGAAGGGTAGGGCACTGAGGGGTTTGCAGAGTGAACGGTAGGGCACTGAGGAGTTTTCACAGTGAACGGTAGGGCACTGAGGAATTTGCAGAGTGAATGGTAGGGCACTGAGGAGTTTGCAGAGTGAACGGTAGGGCACTGTGCAATTTGCACAGTGAACAGTCGGGCAGTGAGGAGTTTACACAGTGAACGGTAGGGCACTGAGGAGTTTGCAGAGTGAACGGTCGGACACTGAGGTGATGGCAGAGTGAACGGTAGGGCACTGAGGAGTTTGCAGAGTGAACGGTAGGGCAATGAGGAGTTCGCAGAGTGAATGGTAGGGCACTGAGGAGTTCACACAGTGAACGGTAGGGCACTGAGGAGTTTTCAGAGTGAATGGTAGGGCATTGAGGGGTTTACACAGTGAACGGTAGGGCAATGAGGAGTTTCCACAGTGAACGGTAGGGCACTGAGGAGTTTACACAGTGAATGGTAGGGCACTGAGGAGTTTGCAGACTGAACGGTAGGGCACTGAGGTGTTTACACAGTGAATGGCAGGGCACTGAGGTGTTTACACAGTGAACGGTAGGGCACTGAGGGGTTTGCAGAGTGAACGGTAGGGCGCTGAGGAGTTTACACAGTGAACGGTAGGGCACTGAGGGGTTTGCAGAGTGAACGGTAGGGCACTAAGTAGTTTACACAGTGAACGGTAGGGCACTGAGGGGTTTGCAGAGTGAACGGTAGGGCCTGAGTAGTTTACACAGTGAACGGTAGGGCACTGAGGGGTTTGCAGAGTGAACGGTAGGGCACTGAGGAGTTTACCCAGTGAACGGTAGGGCACTGAGGAGTTTGCAGAGTGAACGGTAGAGCACTGAGGAGTTTGCAGACTGAACGGTAGGACACTGAGGAGTTTCCACAGTGAACGGTAGAGCACTGAGGAGTTTACACAGTGAATTGTAGGGCACTGAGGAGTTTGCAGAGTGAACGGCCGGGCACTGAGGTGTTTGCACAGTGAATGGTAGGGCACTGAGGAGTTTACCGAGTGAACGATAGGGCACAGAGGTGTTTACACAGTGAAGGGTAGGGCACTGAGGTGTTTGCACAGTGAATGGTCGGGCACTGAGGAGTTTGCACTGTGAACGTTCGGGCACTGAGGAGTTTGTAGAGTGAACGGTAGGGCACTGAGGAGTTTACACAGTGAACAGAGGGGCACTGAGATGTTTACACAGTGAACAGTAGGGCACTGAGGAGTTTACACAGTGAACGATGGGGCACTGAGGAGTTTGCAGGGTGAACGGTAGTGCACTGAGGAGTTTGCAGAGTGAACGGTAGGGCACTGAGGAGTTTGCACAGTGAACGGTTGGGCACTGACGAGTTTGCAGAGTGAACGGCAGTGCACTGAGGAGTTTGCAGAGTGAACGGTAGGGCACTGAGGAGTTTACACAGTGAACGGTAGGGCACTGAGGAGTTTACACAGTGAACGGTAGGACACTGAGGTGTTTGCACAGTGAACGGTAGGGCACTGAGGGGTTTACACAGTGAATGGTAGGGCACTGAGGAGTTTGCAGAGTGAACGGTAGGGCACTGAGGAGTTTACACAGTGAACGGTAGGGCACTGAGGGGTTTGCAGAGTGAACGGTAGGGCACTGAGGTGATTACACAGTGAATGGTAGGGCACTGAGGGGTTTGCTGAGTAAACGGTCTGGCACTGAGGAATTTACACAGTGAACGGTAGGGCACTGAGGGGTTTACACAGTGAACGGTAGGGAACTGAGGGATTTGCAGAGTGAACGGTAGGGCACTGAGGAGTTTGCACAGTGAACTGTAGGGCACTGAGGAGTTTACACAGTGAACGGTAGGGCACTGAGGAGTTTACAGAGTGAACGGTCGGGCACTCAGGTGTTTGCACCGGGAACGGTAGTGCACTGAGGAGATTGCACAGTGAACGGTAGGGCACTGAGGAGTTTGCAGAGTGAACGTCGGGCACTGAGGTGATGGCAGAGTGAACGGTAGGGCACTGAGGAGTTTGCAGAGTGAACGGTAGGGCACTGAGGAGTTCACACAGTGAACGGTAGGGCACTGAAGAGTTTGCAGAGTGAATGGTAGGGCATTGAGGGGTTTACACAGTGAACGGTAGGGCAATGAGGAGTTTGCAGAGTGAACGGTAGGGCACTGAGGAGTTTGCACACTGAACGGTAGGGCACTGAGGTGTTTACACAGTGAACGGTAGGGCACTGAGGAGTTTACACAGTGAACGGTAGGGCACTGAGGGGTTTGCAGAGTGAACGGTAGGGCGCTGAGGAGTTTACACAGTGAATGGTACGGCACTGAGGAGTTTACACAGTGAACGGTAGGGCACTGAGGGGTTTGCAGAGTGAACGGTACGGCACTGAGGATTTTACCCAGTGAACGGTAGGGCACTGAGGGTTTGCAGAGTGAACGGTAGAGCACTGAGGAGTTTGCAGACTGAACGGTAGGACACTGAGGAGTTTACACAGTGAACGGTAGGGCACTGAGGGGTTTACACAGTGAATGGTAGGGCACTGAGGAGTTTGCACAGTGAACGGTAGGGAAGTGAGGAGTTTGCAGAGTGAACTGCCGGGCACTGAGGTGTTTGCACAGTGAATGGTAGGGCACTCAGGAGTTTACCGAGTGAACGATAGGGCACTGAGGTGTTTACACAGTGAATTGTAGGGCACTGAGGAGTTTGGAGAGTGAACGGCCGGGCACTGAGGTGTTTGCACAGTGAATGGTAGGGCACTGAGGAGTTTACCGAGTGAACGATAGGGCACAGAGGTGTTTACACAGTGAAGGGTAGGGCACTGAGGGGTTTGCAGAGTGAACGGTAGGGCGCTGAGGAGTTTACACAGTGAACGGTAGGGCACTGAGGAGTTTACACAGTGAACGGTAGGGCACTGAGGGGTTTGCAGAGTGAACGGTACGGCACTGAGGATTTTACCCAGTGAACGGTAGGGCACTGAGGGTTTGCAGAGTGAACGGTAGAGCACTGAGGAGTTTGCAGACTGAACGGTAGGACACTGAGGAGTTTACACAGTGAACGGTAGGGCACTGAGGGGTTTACACAGTGAATGGTAGGGCACTGAGGAGTTTGCACAGTGAACGGTAGGGAAGTGAGGAGTTTGCAGAGTGAACTGCCGGGCACTGAGGTGTTTGCACAGTGAATGGTAGGGCACTGAGGAGTTTACCGAGTGAACGATAGGGCACAGAGGTGTTTACACAGTGAAGGGTAGGGCACTGAGGGGTTTACACAGTGAATGGTAGGGCACTGAGGAGTTTGCACTGTGAACGTTCGGGCACTGAGGAGTTTGTAGAGTGAACGGTAGGGCACTGAGGAGTTTACACAGTGAACAGAGGGGCACTGAGTTGTTTACACAGTGAACGGTAGGGCACTGAGGGGTTTACACAGTGAATGGTAGGGCACTGAGGAGTTTGCACAGTGAACGGTAGGGAAGTGAGGAGTTTGCAGAGTGAACTGCCGGGCACTGAGGTGTTTGCACAGTGAATGGTAGGGCACTCAGGAGTTTACCGGGTGAACAATAGGGCACTGAGGTGTTTACACAGTGAATTGTAGGGCACTGAGGAGTTTGGAGAGTGAACGGCCGGGCACTGAGGTGTTTGCACAGTGAATGGTAGGGCACTGAGGAGTTTACCGAGTGAACGATAGGGCACAGAGGTGTTTACACAGTGAAGGGTAGGGCACTGAGGGGTTTACACAGTGAATGGTAGGGCACTGAGGAGTTTGCACTGTGAACGTTCGGGCACTGAGGAGTTTGTAGAGTGAACGGTAGGGCACTGAGGAGTTTACACAGTGAACAGAGGGGCACTGAGTTGTTTACACAGTGAACGGTAGGGCACTGAGGAATTTACACAGTGAACGATGGGGCACTGAGGAGTTTGCAGGGTGAACGGTAGTGCACTGAGGAGTTTGCAGAGTGAACGGTAAGGCACTGAGGAGTTTGCACAGTGAACGGTTGGGCACTGAGGAGTTTGCAGAGTGAACGGCAGTGCACTGAGGAGTTTGCAGAGTGAACGGTAGGGCACTGAGGAGTTTACACAGTGAACGGTAGGGCACTGAGGAGTTTGCAGGGTGAACGGTAGGGCACTGAGGAGTTTGCAGAGTGAACGGTAGGACACTGAGGAGTTTGCAGAGTGAACGGTAGGACACTGAGGGGTTTGCAGAGTGAACGGTAGGGTACTGAGGAGTTTACACAGTGAACGGTAGGACACTGAGGTGTTTGTACAGTGAACGGTAGGGCACTGAGGAGTTTGCAGACTTAACGGTCGGGCACTGAGGAGTTTACACAGTGAACGGTAGGGCACTGAGGGGTTTACACAGTGAATGGTAGGGCACTGAGGAGTTTGCAGAGTGAACGGTAAGGCACTGAGGAGTTTTCACAGTGAACGGTTGGGCACTGAGGAGTTTACACAGTGAACGGTAGGGCACTGAGGAGTTTACACAGTGAACGGTAGGGCACTGAGGGGTGTGCAGAGTGAACGGTAGGGCACTGAGGTGATTACACAGTGAATGGTAGGGCACTGAGGGGTTTGCTGAGTAAACGGTCTGGCACTGAGGAATTTACACAGTGAACGGTAGGGCACTGAGGGTTTTACACAGTGAACGGCAGGGAACTGAGGGGTTTGCAGAGTGAACGGTAGGACACTGAGGGGTTTGCAGAGTGAACGGTAGGACACTGAGGGGTTTGCAGAGTGAACGGTAGGGCACTGAGGAGTTTACAGTGAACGGTAGGGCACTGATAGGTTTACACAGTGAATGGTAGGGCACTGAGGAGTTTGCAGAGTGAACGGTCGTGCACTGAGGTGTTTGCACAGTGAACGGTAGGGCACTGAGGAGTTTGCACAGTGAACGGTAGGGCACTGAGGAATTTACAGAGTGAACGGTCGGGCACTCAGGTGTTTGCACCGGGAACGGTAGTGCACTGAGGAGATTGCACAGTGAACGGTCGGGCACTGAGGAGTTTGCAGAGTGAACGTCGGGCACTGAGGTGATGGCAGAGTGAACGGTAGGGCACTGAGGAGTTTGCAGAGTGAACGGTAGGGCATTGAGGGGTTTACACAGTGAACGTTAGGGCAATGAGGAGTTCGCAGAGTGAACGGTAGGGCACTGAGGAGTTCACACAGTGAACGGTAGGGCACTGAGGAGTTTGCAGAGTGAATGGTAGGGCATTGAGGGGTTTACACAGTGAACGGTAGGGCAATGAGGAGTTTGCAGAGTGAACGGTAGGGCACTGAGGAGTTCACACAGTGAACGGTAGGGCACTGAGGAGTTTCCACAGTGAACGGTAGGGCACTGAGGAGTTTACACAGTGAATGGTAGGGCACTGAGGAGTTTGCAGACTGAACGGTAGGGCACTGAGGTGTTTACACAGTGAACGGTAGGGCACTGAGGGGTTTGCAGAGTGAACGGTAGGGCGCTGAGGAGTTTACACAGTGAACGGTAGGGCACTGAGGGGTTTGCAGAGTGAACGGTAGGGCACTGAGTAGTTTACACAGTGATCGGTAGGGCACTGAGGAGTTTGCAGACTGAATGGTAGGGCACTGAGGTGATTACACAGTGAATGGTAGGGCACTGAGGGGTTTGCAGAGTGAACGGTAGGGCACTGAGGAGTTTACCCAGTGAACGGTAGGGCACTGAGGGGTTTGCAGAGTGAACGGTAGAGCACTGAGGAGTTTGCAGACTGAACGGTAGGGCACTGAGGGGTTTACACAGTGAATGGTAGGGCACTGAGGAGTTTACACAGTGAACGGTAGGGCACTGAGGAGTTTACACAGTGAGCGGTAGGGCAATGAGTAGTTTACACAGTGAACGGTCGGGCACTGAGGGGTTTGCAGAGTGAACGGTAGAGCACTGAGGAGTTTGCAGACTGAACGGTAGGACACTGAGGGGATTGCAGAGTGAACGGTAAGGCACTGAGGAGTTTACACAGTGAACGCTAGGGCACTGAGGGGTTTACACAGTGAATGGTAGGGCACTGAGGAGATTGCACAGTGAACGGTAGGGCACTGAGGAGTTTGCAGAGTGAACGGTCGTGCACTGAGGTGTTTGCACAGTGAATGGTAGGGCACTGAGGAGTTTGCAGAGTGAACGGCCGGGCACTGAGGTGTTTGCACAGTGAATGGTAGGGCACTGAGGAGTTTACCGAGTGAATGATAGGGCACTGAGGTGTTTACACAGTGAAGGGTAGGGCACTGAGGGGTTTGCAGAGTGAACGGTAGGGCACTGAGGAGTTTTCACAGTGAACGGTAGGGCACTGAGGAATTTGCAGAGTGAATGGTAGGGCACTGAGGATTTTGCAGAGTGAACGGTAGGGCACTGAGGAGTTTGCACAGTGAATGGTAGGGCACTGAGGAGTTTACCGAGTGAACGATAGGGCACTGAGGTGTATACACAGTGAACGGTAGGGCACTGAGGGGTTTGCAGAGTGAACGGTAGGGCACTGAGAAGTTTTCACAGTGAACGGTAGGGCACTGAGGAGTTTGCACAGTGAACAGTAGGGCACTGAGGAGTTTACACAGTGAACGGTAGGGCACTGAGGAGTTTGCAGCGTTAATGGTACTGCACTGAGGAGTTTACAGAGTGAACGGTCGGGCTCTCAGGTGTTTGCACCGGGAACGGAAGTGCACTGAGGAGTTTACAGAGTGAACGGTAAGGCACTGAGGAGTTTACACAGTGAACGGTAGGGCACTGAGGAGTTTGCAGAGTGAACGGTAGGGCACTGAGGAGTTTGCAGAGTGAACGGTAGTGCACTGAGGTGTTTGCACAGTGAATGGTAGGGCACTGAGGAGTTTGCAGAGTGAACGGCCGGGCACTGAGGTGTTTGCACAGTGAATGGTAGGGCACTGAGGAGTTTACCGAGTGAATGATAGGGCACTGAGGTGTTTACACAGTGAAGGGTAGGGCACTGAGGGGTTTGCAGAGTGAACGGTAGGGCACTGAGGAGTTTTCACAGTGAACGGTAGGGCACTGAGGAATTTGCAGAGTGAATGGTAGGGCACTGAGGAGTTTGCACGGTCAACGGTAGGGCACTGACGAGTTTGCAGAGTGAACGGTAGGGCACTGAGGAGTTTACACAGTGAACGGCAGGGCACTGCGGAATTTGCATAGTGAATGGTAGGGCACTGAGGATTTTGCAGAGTGAACGGTAGGGCACTGAGGAGTTTGCACAGTGAATGGTAGGGCACTGAGGAGTTTACCGAGTGAACGATAGGGCACTGAGGTGTATACACAGTGAACGGTAGGGCACTGAGGGGTTTGCAGAGTGAACGGTAGGGCACTGAGAAGTTTTCACAGTGAACGGTAGGGCACTGAGGAGTTTGCACAGTGAACAGTAGGGCACTGAGGAGTTTACACAGTGAACGGTAGGGCACTGAGGAGTTTGCAGCGTTAATGGTACTGCACTGAAGAGTTTACAGAGTGAACGGTCGGGCTCTCAGGTGTTTGCACCGGTAACGGAAGTGCACTGAGGAGTTTACAGAGTGAACGGTAAGGCACTGAGGAGTTTACACAGTGAACGGTAGGGCACTGAGGAGTTTGCAGAGTGAACGGTAGGGCACTGAGGAGTTTACACAGTGAATGGTAGGGCACTGAGTAGTTTACACTGTGAACGGTAGGGCACTGAGGGGTTTGCAGAGTGAACGGTAGGGCACTGAGTTGATTACACAGTGAATGGTAGGGCACTGAGGGGTTTGCAGAGTGAACGGTAGTGCACTGAGGAATTCACACAGTGAACGGTCGGGCACTGAGGAGCTTACACAGTGAACGGTAGGGCACTGAGGAGTTTGCAGAGTGAATGGTAGAGCATTGAGGTGTTTGCACAGTGAACGGTAGGGCACTGAGGAGTTTTCACAGTGAACGGTCGGGCACTGAGGAGTTTACAAAGTGAACTATCGGGCACTGAGGAATTTACACAGTGAACTATCGGGCACTGAGGGGTTTTCAGAGTGAACGGTAGGGCACTAAGGAGTTTACACAGTGAACGGTCTGGCACTGAGATGTTTGCACCGTGAACGGTAGTGCACTGAGGAGTTTGCAGAGTGAACGGTAGTGCACTGAGGAGTTTGCAGAGTGAACGGTAGGGCACTGAGGAGTTTACACAGTGAACGGTAGGGCACTGAGGAGTTTGCAGAGAGAACGGTAGGGCACTGAGGAGTTTACACAGTGAACGGTAGGGCACTGAGGAGTTTGCACTGTGAACGTTCGGGCACGGAGGAGTTTGTAGACTGAACGGTAGGGCACTGAGGAGTTTACACAGTGAACTGAGGGGCACTGAGTTGTTTACACAGTGAACAGTAGGGCACTGAGGAGTTTACACAGTGAACGATAGGGCACTGAGGAGTTCGCCGGGTGAACGGTAGGGCACTGAGGAATTTTCACAGTAAACGGTTGGGCACTGAGTAGTTTGCAGAGTGAACGGTAGGGCACTGAGGAGTTTGTACTGTGAACGTTCGGGCACTGAGGAGTTTGTAGAGTGAACGGTAGGGCACTGAGGAGTTTACACAGTGAACAGAGGTGCACTGAGTTGTTTACACAGTGAACGGTAGGGCACTGAGGGGTTTACACAGTGAACGGTAGGGCACTGAGGAGTTTGCAGGGTGAACGGTAGTGCACTGAGGAGTTTGCAGAGTGAACGGTAGGGCACTGAGGAGTTTACACAGTGAACGGTAGGGCACTGAAGAGTTTTCAGAGTGAACGGTAGGGCACTGAGGAGTTTGCAGAGTGAACGGTAAGGCACTGAGGAGTTTGCAGAGTGAACGGTCGGGCACTGAGGAGTTTACACAGTGAACGGTAGGGCACTCAGGGGTTTTCATAGTGAACGGTAGGGAACTGCGGAGTTTACACAGTGAACGGTAGGGCACTGAGGGGTTTACACAGTGAATGGTAGGGCACAGAGGAGTTTGCAGAGTGAACGGTAGGGCAATGAGGGGTTTGCAGAGTGAACTATTGGGCACTGAGGTGTTTACACAGTGAACGGTAGGGCACTGAGTGGTTTACACAGTGAATGGTCGGGCACTGAGGAGTTTGCAGAGTGAACGGTCGGGCACGAAGGAGTTTTCACAGTGAACAGTGGGGCACTGAGGAGTTTACACAGTGAACGGTCGGACACTGAGGTGTTTACACAGTGAACGGTCTGGCACTGAGGTGTTTTTAGAGTGAACGGTAGTGCACTGAGGAGTTTTCACAGTGAACGGTAGGGCACTGAGGAGTTTACACAGTGAACGGTAGGGCACTGAGGGGTTTACACAGTGAATGGTAGGGCACAGAGGAGTTTGCAGAGTGAACGGTCGTGCACTGAGGTGTTTGCACAGTGAATGGTAGGGCACTGAGGAGTTTGCAGAGTGAACGGCCGGGCACTGAGGTGATTGCACAGTGAATGGTAGGGCACTGAGGAGTTTACCGAGTGAACGATACGGCACTGAGGTGTTTACACAGTGAAGTGTAGGGCACTCAGGGGTTTGCAGAGTGAACTGTAGGGCACTGAGGAGTTTTCACAGTGAACGGTAGGGCACTGAGGAATTTGCAGAGTGAATGTTAGGGCAGAGAGGAGTTTACAGAGTGAACGGTAGGGCACTGAGGAGTTTGCAGAGTGAACGGTCGGGCACGAAGGAGTTTTCACAGTGAACAGTGGGGCACTGAGGAGTTTACACAGTGAACGGTAGGACACTGAGGTGTTTACACAGTGAACGGTCAGGCACTGAGGTGTTTGTAGAGTGAACGGTAGTGCACTGAGGAGTTTTCACAGTGAACGGTAGGGCACTGAGGAGTTTACACAGTGAACAGAGGGGCACTTAGTTGTTTACACAGTGAACAGTAGGGCACTGAGGAGTTTACACAGTGAACGATAGGGCACTGAGGAGTTCGCAGGGTCAACGGTAGTGCACTGAGGAGTTTGCAGAGTAAACGGTAGGGCACTGAGGAGTTTTCACAGTGAACGGTTGGGCACTGAGGAGTTTGCAGAGTGAACGGTAGGGCACTGAGGAGTTTGCACAGTGAACGGTTGGGCACTGAGGAGTTTACAGAGTGAACGGTAGGGCACTGAGGAGTTTGCACAGTGAACGGTTGGGCACTGAGGAGTTTACAGAGTGAACGGTAGGGCACTGAGGAGTTTGCAGACTGAACGGTAGGGCACTGAGGAGTTTTCACAGTGAATGGTAGGGCACTGAGGAGTTTGCAGAGTGAACGGTCGTGCAGTGAGGTGTTTGCACAGTGAATGGTAGGGCACTGAGGAGTTTGTACTGTGAACGTTCGGGCACTGCGGAGTTTGTAGAGTGAACTGTAGGGCACTGAGGAGTTTACACAGTGAACGGTAGGGCACTGAGGAGTTTACACAGTGAACGATAGGGCACTGAGGAGTTTGCAGGGGGAACGGTAGTGCACTGAGGAGTTTGCAGAGTGAACGGTAGGGCACTGAGGAGTTTACACAGTGAACGGTAGGGCACTGACGAGTTTTCAGAGTGAACGGTAGGGCACTGAGGAGTTTACACAGTGAACGGTAGGGCACTGAGGAGTTTGCAGGGTGAACGGTAGGACACTGAGGGGTTTGCAGAGTGAACGGTAGGGCACTGAGGAGTTTACACAGTGAACGGCAGGACACTGAGGTGTTTACACAGTGAATGGTAGGGCACTGAGGAGTTTGCAGAGTGAACGGTAAGGCACTGAGGAGTTTTCACAGTGAACGGTAGGGCACTGAGGAGTTTACACAGTGAAAGGTAAGGCACTGAGGAGTTTACACAGTGAACGGTAGGGCACTGAGTAGTTTACACAGTGAACGGTAGGGCACTGAGGTGTTTCCAGAGTGAACGGTAGGGCACTGAGGAGTTTACACAGTGAACGGCAGGGCACTGAGGGGTTTACACAGTGAACGGTAGGGCACTGAGGGGTTTACACAGTGAACGGTAGGGCACTGAGGGGTTTGCAGAGTGAACGGTCGTGCACTGAGGTGTTTGCACAGTGAACGGTAGTGCACTGTGGAGTTTACACAGTAAATGGTCGGGTACTGAGGAGTTTGCAGAGTGAACGGCCGGTCACTGATGTGTTTGCACAGTGAATGTTAGGGCACTGAGGAGTTTACCGAGTGAACGATAGGGCACTGAGGTGTTTACACAGTGAAGGGTAGGGCACTGAGGTGTTTGCAAAGTGAACGGTAGGGCACTGAGGAGTTTTCACAGTGAACGGTGGGGCACTGAGGAATTTGCAGAGTGAATGGTAGGGCACTGAGGAGTTTGCAGAGTGAACGGTAGGGCACTGTGGAATTTGCACAGTGAACAGTAGGGCACTGAGGAGTTTACACAGTAAACGGTAGGGCACTGAGGAGTTTGCAGAGTGAACGGTCGGGCACTGAGGTGATGGCAGAGTGAACGGTAGGGCACTGAGGAGTTTTCACAGTGAACGGTAGGGCACTGAGGAGTTTACACAGTGAACGGTAGGGCACTGAGGGGTTTACACAGTGAATGGTAGGGCACAGAGGAGTTTGCAGAGTGAACGGTCGTGCACTGAGGTGTTTGCACAGTGAATGGTAGGGCACTGAGGAGTTTGCAGAGTGAACGGCCGGGCACTGAGGTGATTGCACAGTGAATGGTAGGGCACTGAGGAGTTTACCGAGTGAACGATACGGCACTGAGGTGTTTACACAGTGAAGTGTAGGGCACTCAGGGGTTTGCAGAGTGAACTGTAGGGCACTGAGGAGTTTTCACAGTGAACGGTAGGGCACTGAGGAATTTGCAGAGTGAATGTTAGGGCAGAGAGGAGTTTGCAGAGTGAACGGTAGGGCACTGAGGAGTTTGCACAGTGAACGGTAGGGCACTGAGGAGTTTACACAGCGAACGGTAGGGCACTGAGGAGTTTACAGAGTGAACGGTAGGGCACTGAGGAGTTTGCAGAGTGAACGGTCGGGCACGAAGGAGTTTTCACAGTGAACAGTGGGGCACTGAGGAGTTTACACAGTGAACGGTAGGACACTGAGGTGTTTACACAGTGAACGGTCAGGCACTGAGGTGTTTGTAGAGTGAACGGTAGTGCACTGAGGAGTTTTCACAGTGAACGGTAGGGCACTGAGGAGTTTACACAGTGAACAGAGGGGCACTTAGTTGTTTACACAGTGAACAGTAGGGCACTGAGGAGTTTACACAGTGAACGATAGGGCACTGAGGAGTTCGCAGGGTCAACGGTAGTGCACTGAGGAGTTTGCAGAGTAAACGGTAGGGCACTGAGGAGTTTTCACAGTGAACGGTTGGGCACTGAGGAGTTTGCAGAGTGAACGGTAGGGCACTGAGGAGTTTGCACAGTGAACGGTTGGGCACTGAGGAGTTTACAGAGTGAACGGTAGGGCACTGAGGAGTTTGCACAGTGAACGGTTGGGCACTGAGGAGTTTACAGAGTGAACGGTAGGACACTGAGGAGTTTGCAGACTGAACGGTAGGGCACTGAGGAGTTTTCACAGTGAATGGTAGGGCACTGAGGAGTTTGCAGAGTGAACGGTCGTGCAGTGAGGTGTTTGCACAGTGAATGGTAGGGCACTGAGGAGTTTGTACTGTGAACGTTCGGGCACTGCGGAGTTTGTAGAGTGAACTGTAGGGCACTGAGGAGTTTACACAGTGAACGGTAGGGCACTGAGGAGTTTACACAGTGAACGATAGGGCACTGAGGAGTTTGCAGGGGGAACGGTAGTGCACTGAGGAGTTTGCAGAGTGAACGGTAGGGCACTGAGGAGTTTACACAGTGAACGGTAGGGCACTGACGAGTTTTCAGAGTGAACGGTAGGGCACTGAGGAGTTTACACAGTGAACGGTAGGGCACTGAGGAGTTTGCAGGGTGAACGGTAGGACACTGAGGGGTTTGCAGAGTGAACGGTAGGGCACTGAGGAGTTTACACAGTGAACGGCAGGACACTGAGGTGTTTACACAGTGAATGGTAGGGCACTGAGGAGTTTGCAGAGTGAACGGTAAGGCACTGAGGAGTTTTCACAGTGAACGGTAGGGCACTGAGGAGTTTACACAGTGAAAGGTAAGGCACTGAGGAGTTTACACAGTGAACGGTAGGGCACTGAGTAGTTTACACAGTGAACGGTAGGGCACTGAGGTGTTTCCAGAGTGAACGGTAGGGCACTGAGGAGTTTACACAGTGAACGGCAGGGCACTGAGGGGTTTACACAGTGAACGGTAGGGCACTGAGGGGTTTACACAGTGAACGGTAGGGCACTGAGGGGTTTGCAGAGTGAACGGTCGTGCACTGAGGTGTTTGCACAGTGAACGGTAGTGCACTGTGGAGTTTACACAGTAAATGGTCGGGTACTGAGGAGTTTGCAGAGTGAACGGCCGGTCACTGATGTGTTTGCACAGTGAATGTTAGGGCACTGAGGAGTTTACCGAGTGAACGATAGGGCACTGAGGTGTTTACACAGTGAAGGGTAGGGCACTGAGGTGTTTGCAAAGTGAACGGTAGGGCACTGAGGAGTTTTCACAGTGAACGGTGGGGCACTGAGGAATTTGCAGAGTGAATGGTAGGGCACTGAGGAGTTTGCAGAGTGAACGGTAGGGCACTGTGGAATTTGCACAGTGAACAGTAGGGCACTGAGGAGTTTACACAGTAAACGGTAGGGCACTGAGGAGTTTGCAGAGTGAACGGTCGGGCACTGAGGTGATGGCAGAGTGAACGGTAGGGCACTGAGGAGTTTGCAGAGTGAACGGTAGGGCATTGAGGGGTTTACACAGTGAACGGTAGGGCACTGAGGAGTTTGCACAGTGAATGGTAGGGCATTGAGGGGTTTACACAGTGAACGGTAGGGCAATGAGGAGTTTGCAGAGTGAATGGTAGGGCACTGAGGAGTTCACACAGTGAACGGTAGGGCACTGAGGAGTTTACACAGTGAATGGTAGGGCACTGAGGAGTTTGCAGACTGAACGGTAGGGCACTGAGGTGTTTACACAGTGAATGGCAAGGCACTGAGGTGTTTACACAGTGAACGGTAGGGCACTGAGGGGTTTGCAGAGTGAACGGTAGGGCGCTGAGGAGTTTACACAGTGAACGGTAGGGCACTGAGGAGTTTACACAGTGAATGGTAGGGCACTGAGGGGTTTGCAAAGTGAACGGTAGGGCACTAAGTAGTTTACATAGTGAACGGTAGGGCACTGAGGGGTTTGCAGAGTGAACGGTAGGGCACTGAGTAGTTTACACAGTGAACGGTAGGGCACTGAGGAGTCTGCAGAGTGAATGGTAGGGCACTGAGGTGATTACACAGTGAATGGTAGGGCACTGAGGGTTTGCAGAGTGAACGGTAGAGCACTGAGGAGTTTGCAGACTGAACGGTAGGACACTGAGGAGTTTACACAGTGAACGGTAGGGCACTGAGGGGTTTACACAGTGAATGGTAGGGCACTGAGGAGATTGCACAGTGAACGGTAGGGAACTGAGGAGTTTGCAGAGTGAACTGCCGGGCACTGAGGTGTTTGCAGAGTGAATGGTAGGGCACAGAGGAGTTTACACAGTGAACGATAGGGCACTGAGGAGTTTACACAGTGAACGGTAGGGAACTGAGGAGTTTGCAGAGTGAACTGCCGGGCACTGAGGTGTTTGCACAGTGAATGGTAGGGCACTGAGGAGTTTACTGAGTGAACGATAGGGCACTGAGGTGTTTACACAGTGAAGGGTAGGGCACTGAGGGGTTTACACAGTGAATGGTAGGGCACTGAGGAGTTTGCAGAGTGAACGGTCGTGCACTGAGGTGTTTGCACAGTGAATGGTAGGGCACTGAGGAGTTTGCACTGTGAACGTTCGGGCACTGAGGAGTTTGTAGAGTGAACGGTAGGGCACTGAGGAGTTTACACAGTGAACAGAGGGGCACTGAGTTGTTTACCCAGTGAACGGTAGGGCACTGAGGAGTTTACACAGTGAACGATAGGGCACTGAGGAGTTTGCAGAGTGAACGGTAGGGCACTGAGGAGTTTGCAGGGTGAACGGTAGGACACTGAGGGGTTTGCAGAGTGAACAGCAGTGCACTGAGGAGTTTGCAGAGTGAACGGTAGGGCACTGAGGTGATTACACAGTGAACGGTAGGGCACTGAGGGGTTTGCAGAGTAAACGATCTGGCACTGAGGAGTTTACACAGTGAACGGTAAGGCACTGAGGGGTTTACACAGTGAACGGTAGGGCACTGAGGGGTTTGCAGAGTGAACGGTAGGGCACTGAGGGGTTTGCAGAGTGAACGGTAGGGCACTGAGGAGTTTACACAGTGAACGGTAGGGCACTGAGGGGTTTACACAATGAATGGTAGGGCACAGAGGAGTTTGCAGAGTGAACGGTCGTGCACTGAGGTGTTTGCACAGTGAATGGTAGGGCACTGAGGAGTTTGCAGAGTGAACGGCCGGGCACTGAGGTGATTGCACAGTGAATGGTAGGGCACTGAGGAGTTTGCCGAGTGAACGATACGGCACTGAGGTGTTTACACAGTGAAGTGTAGGGCACTGAGGGGTTTGCAGAGTGAACTGTAGGGCACTGAGGAGTTTTCACAGTGAACGGTAGGGCACTGAGGAATTTGCAGAGTGAATGTTAGGGCACTGAGGAGTTTGCAGAGTGAACGGTAGGGCACTGAGGAGTTTGCACAGTGAACGGTAGGGCACTGAGGAGTTTACCCAGCGAACGGTAGGGCACTGAGGAGTTTACAGAGTGAACGGTAGGGCACTGAGGAGTTTGCAGAGTGAACGGTCGGGCACTGAGGAGTTTGCAGAGTGAACGGTAGGGCATTGAGGGGTTTACACAGTGAACGGTAGGGCACTGAGGAGTTTTCACAGTGAACGGTCAGGAACTGAGGAGTTTACAAAGTGAACTATCGGGCACTGAGGAGTTTACACAGTGAACTATCGGGCACTGAGGGGTTTTCAGAGTGAACGGTAGGGCACTAAGGAGTTTACACTGTGAACGGTCTGGCACTGAGATGTTTGCACCGTGAACGGTAGTGCACTGAGGAGTTTGCAGAGTGAACGGTAGGGCACTGAGGAGTTTACAGAGTGAGCGATAGGGCACTGAGGTGTTTACACAATAAACGGTAGGGCACTGAGGAGTTTACAGAGTGAACGGTAGGGCACTGAGGTGTTCACACAGTGAACGGTAGGGCACTGAGGTGTTTGCAGAGTGAACGGTCGGGCACTGAGGAGTTTACACAGTGAACGGTAGGGCACTCAGGGGTTTTCATAGTGAACGGTAGGGAACTGCGGAGTTTGCACAGTGAACGGTACGGCACTGAAGAGTTTGCAGAGTGAACTTTAGGGCAGTGAGGAGTTTGCACAGTGAACGGTAGGGCAATGAGGGGTTTGCAGAGTGAACTATTGGGCACTGAGGTGTTTACACAGTGAACGGTAGGGCACTGAGTGGTTTACACAGTGAATGGTCGGGCACTGAGGAGTTTGCAGAGTGAACGGTCGGGCACGAAGGAGTTTTCACAGTGAACAGTGGGGCACTGAGGAGTTTACACAGTGAACGGTCGGACACTGAGGTGTTTACACAGTGAACGGTCTGGCACTGAGGTGTTTGTAGAGTGAACGGTAGTGCACTGAGGAGTTTTCACAGTGAACGGTAGGGCACTGAGGAGTTTACACAGTGAACGGTAGGGCACTGAGGGGTTTACACAGTGAATGGTAGGGCACAGAGGAGTTTGCAGAGTGAACGGTCGTGCACTGAGGTGTTTGCACAGTGAATGGTAGGGCACTGAGGAGTTTGCAGAGTGAACGGCCGGGCACTGAGGTGATTGCACAGTGAATGGTAGGGCACTGAGGAGTTTACCGAGTGAACGATACGGCACTGAGGTGTTTACACAGTGAAGTGTAGGGCACTCAGGGGTTTGCAGAGTGAACTGTAGGGCACTGAGGAGTTTTCACAGTGAACGGTAGGGCACTGAGGAATTTGCAGAGTGAATGTTAGGGCAGAGAGGAGTTTGCAGAGTGAACGGTAGGGCACTGAGGAGTTTGCACAGTGAACGGTAGGGCACTGAGGAGTTTACACAGCGAACGGTAGGGCACTGAGGAGTTTACAGAGTGAACGGTAGGGCACTGAGGAGTTTGCAGAGTGAACGGTCGGGCACGAAGGAGTTTTCACAGTGAACAGTGGGGCACTGAGGAGTTTACACAGTGAACGGTAGGACACTGAGGTGTTTACACAGTGAACGGTCAGGCACTGAGGTGTTTGTAGAGTGAACGGTAGTGCACTGAGGAGTTTTCACAGTGAACGGTAGGGCACTGAGGAGTTTACACAGTGAACAGAGGGGCACTTAGTTGTTTACACAGTGAACAGTAGGGCACTGAGGAGTTTACACAGTGAACGATAGGGCACTGAGGAGTTCGCAGGGTCAACGGTAGTGCACTGAGGAGTTTGCAGAGTAAACGGTAGGGCACTGAGGAGTTTTCACAGTGAACGGTTGGGCACTGAGGAGTTTGCAGAGTGAACGGTAGGGCACTGAGGAGTTTGCACAGTGAACGGTTGGGCACTGAGGAGTTTACAGAGTGAACGGTAGGGCACTGAGGAGTTTGCACAGTGAACGGTTGGGCACTGAGGAGTTTACAGAGTGAACGGTAGGGCACTGAGGAGTTTTCAGACTGAACGGTAGGGCACTGAGGAGTTTTCACAGTGAATGGTAGGGCACTGAGGAGTTTGCAGAGTGAACGGTCGTGCAGTGAGGTGTTTGCACAGTGAATGGTAGGGCACTGAGGAGTTTACAGAGTGAGCGATAGGGCACTGAGGTGTTTACACAATAAACGGTAGGGCACTGAGGAGTTTACAGAGTGAACGGTAGGGCACTGAGGTGTTCACACAGTGAACGGTAGGGCACTGAGGTGTTTGCAGAGTGAACGGTCGGGCACTGAGGAGTTTACACAGTGAACGGTAGGGCACTCAGGGGTTTTCATAGTGAACGGTAGGGAACTGCGGAGTTTGCACAGTGAACGGTACGGCACTGAAGAGTTTGCAGAGTGAACTTTAGGGCAGTGAGGAGTTTGCACAGTGAACGGTAGGGCAATGAGGGGTTTGCAGAGTGAACTATTGGGCACTGAGGTGTTTACACAGTGAACGGTAGGGCACTGAGTGGTTTACACAGTGAATGGTCGGGCACTGAGGAGTTTGCAGAGTGAACGGTCGGGCACGAAGGAGTTTTCACAGTGAACAGTGGGGCACTGAGGAGTTTACACAGTGAACGGTCGGACACTGAGGTGTTTACACAGTGAACGGTCTGGCACTGAGGTGTTTGTAGAGTGAACGGTAGTGCACTGAGGAGTTTTCACAGTGAACGGTAGGGCACTGAGGAGTTTACACAGTGAACGGTAGGGCACTGAGGGGTTTACACAGTGAATGGTAGGGCACAGAGGAGTTTGCAGAGTGAACGGTCGTGCACTGAGGTGTTTGCACAGTGAATGGTAGGGCACTGAGGAGTTTGCAGAGTGAACGGCCGGGCACTGAGGTGATTGCACAGTGAATGGTAGGGCACTGAG
This sequence comes from Mobula birostris, assembly GCF_030028105.1. Classification (NCBI taxonomy): domain Eukaryota; kingdom Metazoa; phylum Chordata; class Chondrichthyes; order Myliobatiformes; family Myliobatidae; genus Mobula; species Mobula birostris. The sequence continues at coordinate 2,215,084 of NC_092384.1, read as the reverse complement.
GAGTTTACCGAGTGAACGATACGGCACTGAGGTGTTTACACAGTGAAGTGTAGGGCACTCAGGGGTTTGCAGAGTGAACTGTAGGGCACTGAGGAGTTTTCACAGTGAACGGTAGGGCACTGAGGAATTTGCAGAGTGAATGTTAGGGCAGAGAGGAGTTTGCAGAGTGAACGGTAGGGCACTGAGGAGTTTGCACAGTGAACGGTAGGGCACTGAGGAGTTTACACAGCGAACGGTAGGGCACTGAGGAGTTTACAGAGTGAACGGTAGGGCACTGAGGAGTTTGCAGAGTGAACGGTCGGGCACGAAGGAGTTTTCACAGTGAACAGTGGGGCACTGAGGAGTTTACACAGTGAACGGTAGGACACTGAGGTGTTTACACAGTGAACGGTCAGGCACTGAGGTGTTTGTAGAGTGAACGGTAGTGCACTGAGGAGTTTTCACAGTGAACGGTAGGGCACTGAGGAGTTTACACAGTGAACAGAGGGGCACTTAGTTGTTTACACAGTGAACAGTAGGGCACTGAGGAGTTTACACAGTGAACGATAGGGCACTGAGGAGTTCGCAGGGTCAACGGTAGTGCACTGAGGAGTTTGCAGAGTAAACGGTAGGGCACTGAGGAGTTTTCACAGTGAACGGTTGGGCACTGAGGAGTTTGCAGAGTGAACGGTAGGGCACTGAGGAGTTTGCACAGTGAACGGTTGGGCACTGAGGAGTTTACAGAGTGAACGGTAGGGCACTGAGGAGTTTGCACAGTGAACGGTTGGGCACTGAGGAGTTTACAGAGTGAACGGTAGGGCACTGAGGAGTTTGCAGACTGAACGGTAGGGCACTGAGGAGTTTTCACAGTGAATGGTAGGGCACTGAGGAGTTTGCAGAGTGAACGGTCGTGCAGTGAGGTGTTTGCACAGTGAATGGTAGGGCACTGAGGAGTTTACACAGTGAACGGTAGGGCACTGACGAGTTTTCAGAGTGAACGGTAGGGCACTGAGGAGTTTACACAGTGAACGGTAGGGCACTGAGGAGTTTGCAGGGTGAACGGTAGGACACTGAGGGGTTTGCAGAGTGAACGGTAGGGCACTGAGGAGTTTACACAGTGAACGGCAGGACACTGAGGTGTTTACACAGTGAATGGTAGGGCACTGAGGAGTTTGCAGAGTGAACGGTAAGGCACTGAGGAGTTTTCACAGTGAACGGTAGGGCACTGAGGATTTACACAGTGAAAGGTAAGGCACTGAGGAGTTTACACAGTGAACGGTAGGGCACTGAGTAGTTTACACAGTGAACGGTAGGGCACTGAGGGGTTTCCAGAGTGAACGGTAGGGCACTGAGGAGTTTACACAGTGAACGGCAGGGCACTGAGGGGTTTACACAGTGAACGGTAGGGCACTGAGGGGTTTACACAGTGAACGGTAGGGCACTGAGGGGTTTGCAGAGTGAACGGTCGTGCACTGAGGTGTTTGCACAGTGAACGGTAGTGCACTGTGGAGTTTACACAGTAAATGGTCGGGTACTGAGGAGTTTGCAGAGTGAACGGCCGGTCACTGATGTGTTTGCACAGTGAATGTTAGGGCACTGAGGAGTTTACCGAGTGAACGATAGGGCACTGAGGTGTTTACACAGTGAAGGGTAGGGCACTGAGGTGTTTGCAAAGTGAACGGTAGGGCACTGAGGAGTTTTCACAGTGAACGGTGGGGCACTGAGGAATTTGCAGAGTGAATGGTAGGGCACTGAGGAGTTTGCAGAGTGAACGGTAGGGCACTGTGGAATTTGCACAGTGAACAGTAGGGCACTGAGGAGTTTACACAGTAAACGGTAGGGCACTGAGGAGTTTGCAGAGTGAATGGTCGGGCACTGAGGTGATGGCAGAGTGAACGGTAGGGCACTGAGGAGTTTGCAGAGTGAACGGTAGGGCATTGAGGGGTTTACACAGTGAACGGTAGGGCACTGAGGAGTTTGCACAGTGAATGGTAGGGCATTGAGGGGTTTACACAGTGAACGGTAGGGCAATGAGGAGTTTGCAGAGTGAATGGTAGGGCACTGAGGAGTTCACACAGTGAACGGTAGGGCACTGAGGAGTTTACACAGTGAATGGTAGGGCACTGAGGAGTTTGCAGACTGAACGGTAGGGCACTGAGGTGTTTACACAGTGAATGGCAAGGCACTGAGGTGTTTACACAGTGAACGGTAGGGCACTGAGGGGTTTGCAGAGTGAACGGTAGGGCGCTGAGGAGTTTACACAGTGAACGGTAGGGCACTGAGGAGTTTACACAGTGAACGGTAGGGCACTGAGGGGTTTGCAAAGTGAACGGTAGGGCACTAAGTAGTTTACATAGTGAACGGTAGGGCACTGAGGGGTTTGCAGAGTGAACGGTAGGGCACTGAGTAGTTTACACAGTGAACGGTAGGGCACTGAGGAGTCTGCAGAGTGAATGGTAGGGCACTGAGGTGATTACACAGTGAATGGTAGGGCACTGAGGGTTTGCAGAGTGAACGGTAGAGCACTGAGGAGTTTGCAGACTGAACGGTAGGACACTGAGGAGTTTACACAGTGAACGGTAGGGCACTGAGGGGTTTACACAGTGAATGGTAGGGCACTGAGGAGATTGCACAGTGAACGGTAGGGAACTGAGGAGTTTGCAGAGTGAACTGCCGGGCACTGAGGTGTTTGCAGAGTGAATGGTAGGGCACAGAGGAGTTTACACAGTGAACGATAGGGCACTGAGGAGTTTACACAGTGAACGGTAGGGCACTGAGGAGTTTGCACTGTGAACGGTAGGGCACTGAGGAGTTTACAGAGTGAACGGTAGGGCACTGAGGAGTTTGCACAGTGAACGGTACGGCACTGAAGAGTTTGCAGAGTGAACTTTAGGGCAGTGAGGAGTTTGCACAGTGAACGGTAGGGCACTGAGGGGTTTGCAGAGTGAACTATTGGGCACTGAGGTGTTTACACAGTGAACGGTAGGGCACTGAGGGGTTTACACAGTGAATGGTCGGGCACTGAGGAGTTTGCAGACTGAACGGTAGGACACTGAGGAGTTTACACAGTGAACGGTAGGGCACTGAGGGGTTTGCAGAGTGAACGGTAGGGCGCTGAGGAGTTTACACAGTGAACGGTAGGGCACTGAGGAGTTTACACAGTGAACGGTAGGGCACTGAGGGGTTTGCAAAGTGAACGGTAGGGCACTAAGTAGTTTACATAGTGAACGGTAGGGCACTGAGGGGTTTGCAGAGTGAACGGTAGGGCACTGAGTAGTTTACACAGTGAACGGTAGGGCACTGAGGAGTCTGCAGAGTGAATGGTAGGGCACTGAGGTGATTACACAGTGAATGGTAGGGCACTGAGGGTTTGCAGAGTGAACGGTAGAGCACTGAGGAGTTTGCAGACTGAACGGTAGGACACTGAGGAGTTTACATAGTGAACGGTAGGGCACTGAGGGGTTTACACAGTGAATGGTAGGGCACTGAGGAGATTGCACAGTGAACGGTAGGGAACTGAGGAGTTTGCAGAGTGAACTGCCGGGCACTGAGGTGTTTGCAGAGTGAATGGTAGGGCACAGAGGAGTTTACACAGTGAACGATAGGGCACTGAGGAGTTTACACAGTGAACGGTAGGGCACTGAGGAGTTTGCACTGTGAACGGTAGGGCACTGAGGAGTTTACAGAGTGAACGGTAGGGCACTGAGGAGTTTGCACAGTGAACGGTACGGCACTGAAGAGTTTGCAGAGTGAACTTTAGGGCAGTGAGGAGTTTGCACAGTGAACGGTAGGGCACTGAGGGGTTTGCAGAGTGAACTATTGGGCACTGAGGTGTTTACACAGTGAACGGTAGGGCACTGAGGGGTTTACACAGTGAATGGTCGGGCACTGAGGGTTTTTCAGAGTGAACGGTCGGGCACGAAGGAGTTTTCACAGTGAACAGTGGGGCACTGAGGAGTTTACACAGTGAACGGTAGGACACTGAGGTGTTTACACAGTGAACGGTCAGGTACTGAGGTGTTTGTAGAGTGAACGGTAGTGCACTGAGGAGTTTACAGAGTGAACGGTAGGGCACTGAGGAGTTTGCACTGTGAACGTTCGGGCACTGAGGAGTTTGTAGAGTGAACGGTAGGGCACTGAGGAGTTTACACAGTGAACAGAGGGGCACTGAGTTGTTTACACAGTGAACAGTAGGGCACTGAGGAGTTTAAACAGTGAACGATAGGGCACTGAGGAGTTCGCAGGGTGAACGGTAGTGCACTGAGGAGTTTGCAGAGTAAACGGTAGGGCACTGAGGAGTTTTCACAGTGAAAGGTTGGGCACTGAGGAGTTTGCAGAGTGAACGGTAGGGCACTAAGGAGTTTGCACCGTGAACGGTTGGGCACTGAGGAGTTTACAGAGTGAACGGTAGGGCACTGAGGGGTTTACACAGTGAACGGTTGGGCACTGAGGAGTTTGCAGAGTGAACGGTAGGGCACTGTGGAGTTTGCACAGTGAACGGTTGGGCACTGAGGAGTTTACAGAGTGAACGGTACGGCACTGAGGGGTTTACACAGTGAACGGTAGGGCACTGAGGAGTTTGCAGACTGAACGGTAGGGCACTGAGGAGTTTTCACAGTGAATGGTAGGGCACTGAGGAGTTTGCAGAGTGAACGGTCGTGCAGTGAGGTGTTTGCACAGTGAATGGTAGGGCACTGAGGAGTTTGTACTGTGAACGTTCGGGCACTGAGGAGTTTGTAGAGTGAACGGTAGGGCACTGAGGAGTTTACACAGTGAACAGAGCGGCACTGAGTTGTTTACACAGTGAACGGTAGGGCACTGAGGAGTTTACACAGTGAACGATAGGGCACTGAGGAGTTTGCAGGGTGAACGGTCGTGCACTGAGGAGTTTGCAGAGTGAACGGTAGGGCACTGAGGAGTTTACACAGTGAACGGTAGGGCACTGACGATTTTTCAGAGTGAACGGTAGGGCACTGAGGAGTTTACACAGTGAACGGTAGGGCACTGAGGAGTTTGCAGGGTGAACGGTAGGACACTGAGGGATTTGCAGAGTGAACGGTAGGGCACTGAGGAGTTTACACAGTGAACGGCAGGACACTGAGGTGTTTACACAGTGAATGGTAGGGCACTGAGGAGTTTGCAGAGTGAACGGTAAGGCACTGAGGAGTTTTCACAGTGAACGGTAGGGCACTGAGGGGTTTCCAGAGTGAACGGTAGGGCACTGAGGTGATTACACAGTGAACGGTAGGGCACTGAGGGGTTTACACAGTGAATGGTAGGGCACTGAGGAGTTTGCAGAGTGAACGGTTGTGCACTGAGGTGTTTGCACAGTGAACGGTAGTGCACTGAGGAGTTTACACAGTGAATGGTCGGGCACTGAGGAGTTTGCAGAGTGAACGGCCGGGCACTGATGTGTTTGCACAGTGAACGGTAGGGCACTGAGGAGTTTACCGAGTGAACGATAGGGCACTGAGGTGTTTACACAGTGAAGGGTAGGGCACTGAGGTGTTTGCAGAGTGAACGGTAGGGCACTGAGGAGTTTTCACAGTGAACGGTAGGGCACTGAGGAATTTGCAGAGTGAATGGTAGGGCACTGAGGAGTTTGCAGAGTGAACGGTAGGGCACTGTGGAATTTGCATAGTGAACAGTAGGGCACTGAGGAGTTTACACAGTGAACGGTAGGGCACTGAGGAGTTTGCAGAGTGAACGGTCGGGCACTGAGGTGATGGTAGAGTGAACGGTAGGGCACTGAGGAGTTTGCAGAGTGACCGGTAGGGCATTGAGGGGTTTACACAGTGAACGGTAGGGCACTGAGGAGTTTGCACAGTGAATGGTAGGGCATTGAGGGGTTTAAACAGTGAATGGTAGGGCACTGAGGAGTTTGCACAGTGAACGGTAGGGAACTGAGGAGTTTGCAGAGTGAACTGCCGGGCACTGAGGTGTTTGCACAGTGAATGGTAGGGCACTGAGGAGTTTACTGAGTGAACGATAGGGCACTGAGGTGTTTACACAGTGAAGGGTAGGGCACTGAGGGGTTTACACAGTGAATGGTAGGGCACTGAGGAGTTTGCAGAGTGAACGGTCGTGCACTGAGGTGTTTGCACAGTGAATGGTAGGGCACTGAGGAGTTTGCACTGTGAACGTTCGGGCACTGAGGAGTTTGTAGAGTGAACGGTAGGGCACTGAGGAGTTTACACAGTGAACAGAGGGGCACTGAGTTGTTTACCCAGTGAACGGTAGGGCACTGAGGAGTTTACACAGTGAACGATAGGGCACTGAGGAGTTTGCAGAGTGAACGGTAGGGCACTGAGGAGTTTGCAGGGTGAACGGTAGGACACTGAGGGGTTTGCAGAGTGAACAGCAGTGCACTGAGGAGTTTACACAGTGAACGGTAGGGCACTGAGGGGTTTACAGAGTAAACGATCTGGCACTGAGGAGTTTACACAGTGAACGGTAAGGCACTGAGGGGTTTACACAGTGAACGGTAGGGCACTGAGGGGTTTGCAGAGTGAACGGTAGGGCACTGAGGGGTTTGCAGAGTGAACGGTAGGGCACTGAGGAGTTTACACAGTGAACGGTAGGGCACTGAGGGGTTTACACAATGAATGGTAGGGCACAGAGGAGTTTGCAGAGTGAACGGTCGTGCACTGAGGTGTTTGCACAGTGAATGGTAGGGCACTGAGGAGTTTGCAGAGTGAACGGCCGGGCACTGAGGTGATTGCACAGTGAATGGTAGGGCACTGAGGAGTTTGCCGAGTGAACGATACGGCACTGAGGTGTTTACACAGTGAAGTGTAGGGCTCTGAGGGGTTTGCAGAGTGAACTGTAGGGCACTGAGGAGTTTTCACAGTGAACGGTAGGGCACTGAGGAATTTGCAGAGTGAATGTTAGGGCACTGAGGAGTTTTCAGAGTGAACGGTAGGGCACTGAGGAGTTTGCACAGTGAACGGTAGGGCACTGAGGAGTTTACACAGCGAACGGTAGGGCACTGAGGAGTTTACAGAGTGAACGGTAGGGCACTGAGGAGTTTGCAGAGTGAACGGTCGGGCACTGAGGAGTTTGCAGAGTGAACGGTAGGGCATTGAGGGGTTTACACAGTGAACGGTAGGGCACTGAGGAGTTTTCACAGTGAACGGTCAGGAACTGAGGAGTTTACAAAGTGAACTATCGGGCACTGAGGAGTTTACACAGTGAACTATCGGGCACTGAGGGGTTTTCAGAGTGAACGGTAGGGCACTAAGGAGTTTACACTGTGAACGGTCTGGCACTGAGATGTTTGCACCGTGAATGGTAGTGCACTGAGGAGTTTGCAGAGTGAACGGTAGGGCACTGAGGAGTTTACAGAGTGAGCGATAGGGCACTGAGGTGTTTACACAATAAACGGTAGGGCACTGAGGAGTTTACAGAGTGAACGGTAGGGCACTGAGGTGTTCACACAGTGAACGGTAGGGCACTGAGGTGTTTGCAGAGTGAACGGTCGGGCACTGAGGAGTTTACACAGTGAACGGTAGGGCACTCAGGGGTTTTCATAGTGAACGGTAGGGAACTGCGGAGTTTGCACAGTGAACGGTACGGCACTGAAGAGTTTGCAGAGTGAACTTTAGGGCAGTGAGGAGTTTGCACAGTGAACGGTAGGGCAATGAGGGGTTTGCAGAGTGAACTATTGGGCACTGAGGTGTTTACACAGTGAACGGTAGGGCACTGAGTGGTTTACACAGTGAATGGTCGGGCACTGAGGAGTTTGCAGAGTGAACGGTCGGGCACGAAGGAGTTTTCACAGTGAACAGTGGGGCACTGAGGAGTTTACACAGTGAACGGTCGGACACTGAGGTGTTTACACAGTGAACGGTCTGGCACTGAGGTGTTTGTAGAGTGAACGGTAGTGCACTGAGGAGTTTTCACAGTGAACGGTAGGGCACTGAGGAGTTTACACAGTGAACGGTAGGGCACTGAGGGGTTTACACAGTGAATGGTAGGGCACAGAGGAGTTTGCAGAGTGAACGGTCGTGCACTGAGGTGTTTGCACAGTGAATGGTAGGGCACTGAGGAGTTTGCAGAGTGAACGGCCGGGCACTGAGGTGATTGCACAGTGAATGGTAGGGCACTGAGGAGTTTACCGAGTGAACGATACGGCACTGAGGTGTTTACACAGTGAAGTGTAGGGCACTGAGGGGTTTGCAGAGTGAACTGTAGGGCACTGAGGAGTTTTCACAGTGAACGGTAGGGCACTGAGGAATTTGCAGAGTGAATGTTAGGGCAGAGAGGAGTTTGCAGAGTGAACGGTAGGGCACTGAGGAGTTTGCACAGTGAACGGTAGGGCACTGAGGAGTTTACACAGCGAACGGTAGGGCACTGAGGAGTTTACAGAGTGAACGGTAGGGCACTGAGGAGTTTCCAGAGTGAACGGTCGGGCACGAAGGAGTTTTCACAGTGAACAGTGGGGCACTGAGGAGTTTACACAGTGAACGGTAGGACACTGAGGTGTTTACACAGTGAACGGTCAGGCACTGAGGTGTTTGTAGAGTGAACGGTAGTGCACTGAGGAGTTTTCACAGTGAACGGTAGGGCACTGAGGAGTTTACACAGTGAACAGAGGGGCACTTAGTTGTTTACACAGTGAACAGTAGGGCACTGAGGAGTTTACACAGTGAACGATAGGGCACTGAGGAGTTCGCAGGGTCAACGGTAGTGCACTGAGGAGTTTGCAGAGTAAACGGTAGGGCACTGAGGAGTTTACAGAGTGAACGGTAGGGCACTGAGGAGTTTGCACTGTGAACGTTCGGGCACTGAGGAGTTTGTAGAGTGAACGGTAGGGCACTGAGGAGTTTACACAGTGAACAGAGGGGCACTGAGTTGTTTACACAGTGAACAGTAGGGCACTGAGGAGTTTAAACAGTGAACGATAGGGCACTGAGGAGTTCGCAGGGTGAACGGTAGTGCACTGAGGAGTTTGCAGAGTAAACGGTAGGGCACTGAGGAGTTTTCACAGTGAAAGGTTGGGCACTGAGGAGTTTGCAGAGTGAACGGTAGGGCACTAAGGAGTTTGCACCGTGAACGGTTGGGCACTGAGGAGTTTACAGAGTGAACGGTAGGGCACTGAGGGGTTTACACAGTGAACGGTTGGGCACTGAGGAGTTTGCAGAGTGAACGGTAGGGCACTGAGGAGTTTGCACAGTGAACGGTTGGGCACTGAGGAGTTTACAGAGTGAACGGTACGGCACTGAGGGGTTTACACAGTGAACGGTAGGGCACTGAGGAGTTTGCAGACTGAACGGTAGGGCACTGAGGAGTTTTCACAGTGAATGGTAGGGCACTGAGGAGTTTGCAGAGTGAACGGTCGTGCAGTGAGGTGTTTGCACAGTGAATGGTAGGGCACTGAGGAGTTTGTACTGTGAACGTTCGGGCACTGAGGAGTTTGTAGAGTGAACGGTAGGGCACTGAGGAGTTTACACAGTGAACAGAGCGGCACTGAGTTGTTTACACAGTGAACGGTAGGGCACTGAGGAGTTTACACAGTGAACGATAGGGCACTGAGGAGTTTGCAGGGTGAACGGTCGTGCACTGAGGAGTTTGCAGAGTGAACGGTAGGGCACTGAGGAGTTTACACAGTGAACGGTAGGGCACTGACGATTTTTCAGAGTGAACGGTAGGGCACTGAGGAGTTTACACAGTGAACGGTAGGGCACTGAGGAGTTTGCAGGGTGAACGGTAGGACACTGAGGGATTTGCAGAGTGAACGGTAGGGCACTGAGGAGTTTACACAGTGAACGGCAGGACACTGAGGTGTTTACACAGTGAATGGTAGGGCACTGAGGAGTTTGCAGAGTGAACGGTAAGGCACTGAGGAGTTTTCACAGTGAACGGTAGGGCACTGAGGGGTTTCCAGAGTGAACGGTAGGGCACTGAGGTGATTACACAGTGAACGGTAGGGCACTGAGGGGTTTACACAGTGAATGGTAGGGCACTGAGGAGTTTGCAAAGTGAACGGTTGTGCACTGAGGTGTTTGCACAGTGAACGGTAGTGCACTGAGGAGTTTACACAGTGAATGGTCGGGCACTGAGGAGTTTGCAGAGTGAACGGCCGGGCACTGATGTGTTTGCACAGTGAACGGTAGGGCACTGAGGAGTTTACCGAGTGAACGATAGGGCACTGAGGTGTTTACACAGTGAAGGGTAGGGCACTGAGGTGTTTGCAGAGTGAACGGTAGGGCACTGAGGAGTTTTCACAGTGAACGGTAGGGCACTGAGGAATTTGCAGAGTGAATGGTAGGGCACTGAGGAGTTTGCAGAGTGAACGGTAGGGCACTGTGGAATTTGCATAGTGAACAGTAGGGCACTGAGGAGTTTACACAGTGAACGGTAGGGCACTGAGGAGTTTGCAGAGTGAACGGTCGGGCACTGAGGTGATGGTAGAGTGAACGGTAGGGCACTGAGGAGTTTGCAGAGTGACCGGTAGGGCATTGAGGGGTTTACACAGTGAACGGTAGGGCACTGAGGAGTTTGCACAGTGAATGGTAGGGCATTGAGGGGTTTAAACAGTGAATGGTAGGGCACTGAGGAGTTTGCACAGTGAACGGTAGGGAACTGAGGAGTTTGCAGAGTGAACTGCCGGGCACTGAGGTGTTTGCACAGTGAATGGTAGGGCACTGAGGAGTTTACTGAGTGAACGATAGGGCACTGAGGTGTTTACACAGTGAAGGGTAGGGCACTGAGGGGTTTACACAGTGAATGGTAGGGCGCTGAGGAGTTTGCAGAGTGAACGGTCGTGCACTGAGGTGTTTGCACAGTGAATGGTAGGGCACTGAGGAGTTTGCACTGTGAACGTTCGGGCACTGAGGAGTTTGTAGAGTGAACGGTAGGGCACTGAGGAGTTTACACAGTGAACAGAGGGGCACTGAGTTGTTTACCCAGTGAACGGTAGGGCACTGAGGAGTTTACACAGTGAACGATAGGGCACTGAGGAGTTTGCAGAGTGAACGGTAGGGCACTGAGGAGTTTGCAGGGTGAACGGTAGGACACTGAGGGGTTTGCAGAGTGAACAGCAGTGCACTGAGGAGTTTACACAGTGAACGGTAGGGCACTGAGGGGTTTACAGAGTAAACGATCTGGCACTGAGGAGTTTACACAGTGAACGGTAAGGCACTGAGGGGTTTACACAGTGAACGGTAGGGCACTGAGGGGTTTGCAGAGTGAACGGTAGGGCACTGAGGGGTTTGCAGAGTGAACGGTAGGGCACTGAGGAGTTTACACAGTGAACGGTAGGGCACTGAGGGGTTTACACAATGAATGGTAGGGCACAGAGGAGTTTGCAGAGTGAACGGTCGTGCACTGAGGTGTTTGCACAGTGAATGGTAGGGCACTGAGGAGTTTGCAGAGTGAACGGCCGGGCACTGAGGTGATTGCACAGTGAATGGTAGGGCACTGAGGAGTTTGCCGAGTGAACGATACGGCACTGAGGTGTTTACACAGTGAAGTGTAGGGCACTGAGGGGTTTGCAGAGTGAACTGTTGGGCACTGAGGAGTTTTCACAGTGAACGGTAGGGCACTGAGGAATTTGCAGAGTGAATGTTAGGGCACTGAGGAGTTTTCAGAGTGAACGGTAGGGCACTGAGGAGTTTGCACAGTGAACGGTAGGGCACTGAGGAGTTTACACAGCGAACGGTAGGGCACTGAGGAGTTTACAGAGTGAACGGTAGGGCACTGAGGAGTTTGCAGAGTGAACGGTCGGGCACTGAGGAGTTTGCAGAGTGAACGGTAGGGCATTGAGGGGTTTACACAGTGAACGGTAGGGCACTGAGGAGTTTTCACAGTGAACGGTCAGGAACTGAGGAGTTTACAAAGTGAACTATCGGGCACTGAGGAGTTTACACAGTGAACTATCGGGCACTGAGGGGTTTTCAGAGTGAACGGTAGGGCACTAAGGAGTTTACACTGTGAACGGTCTGGCACTGAGATGTTTGCACCGTGAATGGTAGTGCACTGAGGAGTTTGCAGAGTGAACGGTAGGGCACTGAGGAGTTTACAGAGTGAGCGATAGGGCACTGAGGTGTTTACACAATAAACGGTAGGGCACTGAGGAGTTTACAGAGTGAACGGTAGGGCACTGAGGTGTTCACACAGTGAACGGTAGGGCACTGAGGTGTTTGCAGAGTGAACGGTCGGGCACTGAGGAGTTTACACAGTGAACGGTAGGGCACTCAGGGGTTTTCATAGTGAACGGTAGGGAACTGCGGAGTTTGCACAGTGAACGGTACGGCACTGAAGAGTTTGCAGAGTGAACTTTAGGGCAGTGAGGAGTTTGCACAGTGAACGGTAGGGCAATGAGGGGTTTGCAGAGTGAACTATTGGGCACTGAGGTGTTTACACAGTGAACGGTAGGGCACTGAGTGGTTTACACAGTGAATGGTCGGGCACTGAGGAGTTTGCAGAGTGAACGGTCGGGCACGAAGGAGTTTTCACAGTGAACAGTGGGGCACTGAGGAGTTTACACAGTGAACGGTCGGACACTGAGGTGTTTACACAGTGAACGGTCTGGCACTGAGGTGTTTGTAGAGTGAACGGTAGTGCACTGAGGAGTTTTCACAGTGAACGGTAGGGCACTGAGGAGTTTACACAGTGAACGGTAGGGCACTGAGGGGTTTACACAGTGAATGGTAGGGCACAGAGGAGTTTGCAGAGTGAACGGTCGTGCACTGAGGTGTTTGCACAGTGAATGGTAGGGCACTGAGGAGTTTGCAGAGTGAACGGCCGGGCACTGAGGTGATTGCACAGTGAATGGTAGGGCACTGAGGAGATTACCGAGTGAACGATACGGCACTGAGGTGTTTACACAGTGAAGTGTAGGGCACTGAGGGGTTTGCAGAGTGAACTGTAGGGCACTGAGGAGTTTTCACAGTGAACGGTAGGGCACTGAGGAATTTGCAGAGTGAATGTTAGGGCAGAGAGGAGTTTGCAGAGTGAACGGTAGGGCACTGAGGAGTTTGCACAGTGAACGGTAGGGCACTGAGGAGTTTACACAGCGAACGGTAGGGCACTGAGGAGTTTACAGAGTGAACGGTAGGGCACTGAGGAGTTTCCAGAGTGAACGGTCGGGCACGAAGGAGTTTTCACAGTGAACAGTGGGGCACTGAGGAGTTTACACAGTGAACGGTAGGACACTGAGGTGTTTACACAGTGAACGGTCAGGCACTGAGGTGTTTGTAGAGTGAACGGTAGTGCACTGAGGAGTTTTCACAGTGAACGGTAGGGCACTGAGGAGTTTACACAGTGAACAGAGGGGCACTTAGTTGTTTACACAGTGAACAGTAGGGCACTGAGGAGTTTACACAGTGAACGATAGGGCACTGAGGAGTTCGCAGGGTCAACGGTAGTGCACTGAGGAGTTTGCAGAGTAAACGGTAGGGCACTGAGGAGTTTTCACAGTGAACGGTTGGGCACTGAGGAGTTTGCAGAGTGAACGGTAGGGCACTGAGGAGTTTGCACAGTGAACGGTTGGGCACTGAGGAGTTTACAGAGTGAACGGTAGGGCACTGAGGAGTTTGCACAGTGAACGGTTGGGCACTGAGGAGTTTACAGAGTGAACGGTAGGGCACTGAGGAGTTTGCAGACTGAACGGTAGGGCACTGAGGAGTTTTCACAGTGAATGGTAGGGCACTGAGGAGTTTGCAGAGTGAACGGTCGTGCAGTGAGGTGTTTGCACAGTGAATGGTAGGGCACTGAGGAGTTTGTACTGTGAACGTTCGGGCACTGCGGAGTTTGTAGAGTGAACTGTAGGGCACTGAGGAGCTTACACAGTGAACAGAGCGGCACTGAGTTGTTTACACAGTGAACGGTAGGGCACTGAGGAGTTTACACAGTGAACGATAGGGCACTGAGGAGTTTGCAGGGGGAACGGTAGTGCACTGAGGAGTTTGCAGAGTGAACGGTAGGGCACTGAGGAGTTTACACAGTGAACGGTAGGGCACTGACGAGTTTTCAGAGTGAACGGTAGGGCACTGAGGAGTTTACACAGTGAACGGTAGGGCACCGAGGAGTTTGCAGGGTGAACGGTAGGACACTGAGGGGTTTGCAGAGTGAACGGTAGGGCACTGAGGAGTTTACACAGTGAACGGCAGGACACTGAGGTGTTTACACAGTGAATGGTAGGGCACTGAGGAGTTTGCAGAGTGAACGGTAAGGCACTGAGGAGTTTTCACAGTGAACGGTAGGGCACTGAGGAGTTTACACAGTGAAAGGTAAGGCACTGAGGAGTTTACACAGTGAACGGTAGGGCACTGAGGGGTTTCCAGAGTGAACGGTAGGGCACTGAGGAGTTTACACAGTGAACGGCAGGGCACTGAGGGGTTTACACAGTGAACGGTAGGGCACTGAGGTGTTTACACAGTGAACGGTAGGGCACTGAGGGGTTTGCAGAGTGAACGGTCGTGCACTGAGGTGTTTGCACAGTGAACGGTAGTGCACTGAGGAGTTTACACAGTAAATGGTCGGGTACTGAGGAGTTTGCAGAGTGAACGGCCGGTCACTGATGTGTTTGCACAGTGAATGTTAGGGCACTGAGGAGTTTACCGAGTGAACGATAGGGCACTGAGGTGTTTACACAGTGAAGGGTAGGGCACTGAGGTGTTTGCAAAGTGAACGGTAGGGCACTGAGGAGTTTTCACAGTGAGCGGTAGGGCACTGAGGAATTTGCAGAGTGAATGGTAGGGCACTGAGGAGTTTGCAGAGTGAACGGTAGGGCACTGTGGAATTTGCACAGTGAACAGTAGGGCACTGAGGAGTTTACACAGTAAACGGTAGGGCACTGAGGAGTTTGCAGAGTGAACGGTCGGGCACTGAGGTGATGGCAGAGTGAACGGTAGGGCACTGAGGAGTTTGCAGAGTGAACGGTAGGGCATTGAGGGGTTTACACAGTGAACGGTAGGGCACTGAGGAGTTTGCACAGTGAATGGTAGGGCATTGAGGGGTTTACACAGTGAACGGTAGGGCAATGAGGAGTTTGCAGAGTGAATGGTAGGGCACTGAGGAGTTCACACAGTGAACGGTAGGGCACTGAGGAGTTTACACAGTGAATGGTAGGGCACTGAGGAGTTTGCAGACTGAACGGTAGGGCACTGAGGTGTTTACACAGTGAATGGCAGGGCACTGAGGTGTTTACACAGTGAACGGTAGGGCACTGAGGGGTTTGCAGAGTGAACGGTAGGGCGCTGAGGAGTTTACACAGTGAACGGTAGGGCACTGAGGAGTTTACACAGTGAACGGTAGGGCACTGAGGGGTTTGCAAAGTGAACGGTAGGGCACTAAGTAGTTTACATAGTGAACGGTAGGGCACTGAGGGGTTTGCAGAGTGAACGGTAGGGCACTGAGTAGTTTACACAGTGAACGGTAGGGCACTGAGGAGTCTGCAGAGTGAATGGTAGGGCACTGAGGTGATTACACAGTGAATGGTAGGGCACTGAGGGTTTGCAGAGTGAACGGTAGAGCACTGAGGAGTTTGCCGACTGAACGGTAGGACACTGAGGAGTTTACACAGTGAACGGTAGGGCACTGAGGGGTTTGCACAGTGAATGGTAGGGCACTGAGGAGATTGCACAGTGAACGGTAGGGAACTGAGGAGTTTGCAGAGTGAACTGCCGGGCACTGAGGTGTTTGCAGAGTGAATGGTAGGGCACAGAGGAGTTTACACAGTGAACGATAGGGCACTGAGGAGTTTACACAGTGAATGGTAGGGCACTGAGGAGTTTGCACTGTGAACGGTAGGGCACTGAGGAGTTTACAGAGTGAACGGTAGGGCACTGAGGAGTTTGCACAGTGAACGGTACGGCACTGAAGAGTTTGCAGAGTGAACTTTAGGGCAGTGAGGAGTTTGCACAGTGAACGGTAGGGCACTGAGGGGTTTGCAGAGTGAACTATTGGGCACTGAGGTGTTTACACAGTGAACGGTAGGGCACTGAGGGGTTTACACAGTGAATGGTCGGGCACTGAGGAGTTTGCAGAGTGAACGGTCGGGCACGAAGGAGTTTTCACAGTGAACAGTGGGGCACTGAGGAGTTTACACAGTGAACGGTAGGACACTGAGGTGTTTACACAGTGAACGGTCAGGTACTGAGGTGTTTGTAGAGTGAACGGTAGTGCACTGAGGAGTTTACAGAGTGAACGGTAGGGCACTGAGGAGTTTGCACTGTGAACGTTCGGGCACTGAGGAGTTTGTAGAGTGAACGGTAGGGCACTGAGGAGTTTACACAGTGAACGGTAGGGCACTGAGGAGTCTGCAGAGTGAATGGTAGGGCACTGAGGTGATTACACAGTGAATGGTAGGGCACTGAGGGTTTGCAGAGTGAACGGTAGAGCACTGAGGAGTTTGCAGACTGAACGGTAGGACACTGAGGAGTTTACACAGTGAACGGTAGGGCACTGAGGGGTTTGCAGAGTGAACGGTAGGGCGCTGAGGAGTTTACACAGTGAACGGTAGGGCACTGAGGAGTTTACACAGTGAACGGTAGGGCACTGAGGGGTTTGCAAAGTGAACGGTAGGGCACTAGGTAGTTTACATAGTGAACGGTAGGGCACTGAGGGGTTTGCAGAGTGAACGGTAGGGCACTGAGTAGTTTACACAGTGAACGGTAGGGCACTGAGGAGTCTGCAGAGTGAATGGTAGGGCACTGAGGTGATTACACAGTGAATGGTAGGGCACTGAGGGTTTGCAGAGTGAACGGTAGAGCACTGAGGAGTTTGCAGACTGAACGGTAGGACACTGAGGAGTTTACATAGTGAACGGTAGGGCACTGAGGGGTTTACACAGTGAATGGTAGGGCACTGAGGAGATTGCACAGTGAACGGTAGGGAACTGAGGAGTTTGCAGAGTGAACTGCCGGGCACTGAGGTGTTTGCAGAGTGAATGGTAGGGCACAGAGGAGTTTACACAGTGAACGATAGGGCACTGAGGAGTTTACACAGTGAACGGTAGGGCACTGAGGAGTTTGCACTGTGAACGGTAGGGCACTGAGGAGTTTACAGAGTGAACGGTAGGGCACTGAGGAGTTTGCACAGTGAACGGTACGGCACTGAAGAGTTTGCAGAGTGAACTTTAGGGCAGTGAGGAGTTTGCACAGTGAACGGTAGGGCACTGAGGGGTTTGCAGAGTGAACTATTGGGCACTGAGGTGTTTACACAGTGAACGGTAGGGCACTGAGGGGTTTACACAGTGAATGGTCGGGCACTGAGGAGTTTGCAGAGTGAACGGTCGGGCACGAAGGAGTTTTCACAGTGAACAGTGGGGCACTGAGGAGTTTACACAGTGAACGGTAGGACACT
The DNA here is from genome assembly GCF_030028105.1 of Mobula birostris. NCBI lineage: Eukaryota > Metazoa > Chordata > Chondrichthyes > Myliobatiformes > Myliobatidae > Mobula > Mobula birostris. The sequence continues at coordinate 2,197,795 of NC_092384.1, read as the reverse complement.
GAGGTGTTTACACAGTGAACGGTCAGGTACTGAGGTGTTTGTAGAGTGAACGGTAGTGCACTGAGGAGTTTACAGAGTGAACGGTAGGGCACTGAGGAGTTTGCACTGTGAACGTTCGGGCACTGAGGAGTTTGTAGAGTGAACGGTAGGGCACTGAGGAGTTTACACAGTGAACAGAGGGGCACTGAGTTGTTTACACAGTGAACAGTAGGGCACTGAGGAGTTTAAACAGTGAACGATAGGGCACTGAGGAGTTCGCAGGGTGAACGGTAGTGCACTGAGGAGTTTGCAGAGTAAACGGTAGGGCACTGAGGAGTTTTCACAGTGAAAGGTTGGGCACTGAGGAGTTTGCAGAGTGAACGGTAGGGCACTAAGGAGTTTGCACCGTGAACGGTTGGGCACTGAGGAGTTTACAGAGTGAACGGTAGGGCACTGAGGGGTTTACACAGTGAACGGTTGGGCACTGAGGAGTTTGCAGAGTGAACGGTAGGGCACTGAGGAGTTTGCACAGTGAACGGTTGGGCACTGAGGAGTTTACAGAGTGAACGGTACGGCACTGAGGGGTTTACACAGTGAACGGTAGGGCACTGAGGAGTTTGCAGACTGAACGGTAGGGCACTGAGGAGTTTTCACAGTGAATGGTAGGGCACTGAGGAGTTTGCAGAGTGAACGGTCGTGCAGTGAGGTGTTTGCACAGTGAATGGTAGGGCACTGAGGAGTTTGTACTGTGAACGTTCGGGCACTGAGGAGTTTGTAGAGTGAACGGTAGGGCACTGAGGAGTTTACACAGTGAACAGAGCGGCACTGAGTTGTTTACACAGTGAACGGTAGGGCACTGAGGAGTTTACACAGTGAACGATAGGGCACTGAGGAGTTTGCAGGGTGAACGGTCGTGCACTGAGGAGTTTGCAGAGTGAACGGTAGGGCACTGAGGAGTTTACACAGTGAACGGTAGGGCACTGACGATTTTTCAGAGTGAACGGTAGGGCACTGAGGAGTTTACACAGTGAACGGTAGGGCACTGAGGAGTTTGCAGGGTGAACGGTAGGACACTGAGGGGTTTGCAGAGTGAACGGTAGGGCACTGAGGAGTTTACACAGTGAACGGCAGGACACTGAGGTGTTTACACAGTGAATGGTAGGGCACTGAGGAGTTTGCAGAGTGAACGGTAAGGCACTGAGGAGTTTTCACAGTGAACGGTAGGGCACTGAGGGGTTTCCAGAGTGAACGGTAGGGCACTGAGGTGATTACACAGTGAACGGTAGGGCACTGAGGGGTTTACACAGTGAATGGTAGGGCACTGAGGAGTTTGCAGAGTGAACGGTTGTGCACTGAGGTGTTTGCACAGTGAACGGTAGTGCACTGAGGAGTTTACACAGTGAATGGTCGGGCACTGAGGAGTTTGCAGAGTGAACGGCCGGGCACTGATGTGTTTGCATAGTGAACGGTAGGGCACTGAGGAGTTTACCGAGTGAACGATAGGGCACTGAGGTGTTTACACAGTGAAGGGTAGGGCACTGAGGTGTTTGCAGAGTGAACGGTAGGGCACTGAGGAGTTTTCACAGTGAACGGTAGGGCACTGAGGAATTTGCAGAGTGAATGGTAGGGCACTGAGGAGTTTGCAGAGTGAACGGTAGGGCACTGTGGAATTTGCATAGTGAACAGTAGGGCACTGAGGAGTTTACACAGTGAACGGTAGGGCACTGAGGAGTTTGCAGAGTGAACGGTCGGGCACTGAGGTGATGGCAGAGTGAACGGTAGGGCACTGAGGAGTTTGCAGAGTGAACGGTAGGGCATTGAGCGGTTTACACAGTGAACGGTAGGGCACTGAGGAGTTTGCACAGTGAATGGTAGGGCATTGAGGGGTTTACACAGTGAACGGTAGGGCAATGAGGAGTTTGCAGAGTGAATGGTAGGGCACTGAGGAGTTCACACAGTGAACGGTAGGGCACTGAGGAGTTTCCACAGTGAACGGTAGGGCACTGAGGAGTTTACACAGTGAATGGTAGGGCACTGAGGAGTTTGCAGACTGAACGGTAGGGCACTGAGGTGTTTACACAGTGAATGGCAGGGCACTGAGGTGTTTACACAGTGAACGGTAGGGCACTGAGGGGTTTGCAGAGTGAACGGTAGGGCACTGAGTAGTTTACACAGTGAACGGTAGGGCACTGAGGAGTCTGCAGAGTGAATGGTAGGGCACTGAGGTGATTACACAGTGAACGGTAGGGCACTGAGGGTTTGCAGAGTGAACGGTAGAGCACTGAGGAGTTTGCAGACTGAACGGTAGGACACTGAGGAGTTTACACAGTGAACGGTAGGGCACTGAGGGGTTTACACAGTGAATGGTAGGGCACTGAGGAGTTTGCACAGTGAACGGTAGGGAACTGAGGAGTTTGCAGAGTGAACTGCCGGGCACTGAGGTGTTTGCACAGTGAATGGTAGGGCACTGAGGAGTTTACCGAGTGAACGATAGGGCACTGAGGTGTTTGTAGAGTGAACGGTAGTGCACTGAGGAGTTTGCAGAGTGAACGGTAGGGCACTGAGGAGTTTACACAGTGAACGGTAGGGCACTGAGGAGTTTGCAGAGTGAACGGTAGGGCACTGAGGAGTTTGCACAGTGAACGGTTGGGCACTGAGGAGTTTACAGAGTGAACGGTAGGGCACTGAGGGGTTTACACAGTGAACGGTAGGGCACTGAGCAGTTTGCAGAGTGAACGGTCGTGCAGTGAGGTGTTTGCACAGTGAATGGTAGGGCACTGAGGAGTTTGTACTGTGAACGTTTGGGCACTGAGGAGTTTGTAGAGTGAACGGTAGGGCACTGAGGAGTTTACACAGTGAACGATAGGGCACTGAGGAGTTTGCAGGGTGAACGGTAGTGCACTGAGGAGTTTGCAGAGTGAACGGTAGGGCACTGAGGAGTTTACACAGTGAACGGTAGGGCACTGAGGAGTTTGCACAGTGAACGGTAGGGCACTGAGGAGTTTACAGGGTGAACGGTAGGGCACTGAGGAGTTTGCAGAGTGAACGGTCGGGCACTGAGGAGTTTGCAGAGTGAACGGTAGGGCATTGAGGGGTTTACACAGTGAACGGTAGTGCACTGAGGAGTTCACACAGTGAACGGTCGGGCACTGAGGAGTTTTCACAGTGAACGGTCAGGCACTGAGGAGTTTACAAAGTGAACTATCGGGCACTGAGGAGTTTACACAGTGAACTGTCGGGCACTGAGGGGTTTTCAGAGTGAACGGTAGGGCACTAAGGAGTTTACACAGTGAACGGTCTGGCACTGAGATGTTTGCACCGTGAACGGTAGTGCACTGAGGAGTTTGCAGAGTGAACGGTAGGGCACTGAGGAGTTTACAGAGTGAGCGATAGGGCACTGAGGTGTTTACACAATAAACGGTAGGGCACTGAGGAGTTTACAGAGTGAACGGTAGGGCACTGAGGTGTTCACACAGTGAACGGTAGGGCACTGAGGTGTTTGCAGACTGAACGGTCGGGCACTGAGGAGTTTACACAGTGAACGGTAGGGCACTCAGGGGTTTTCATAGTGAACGGTAGGGCACTGAGGAGTTTACACAGTGAACGATAGGGCACTGAGGAGTTCGCAGGGTGAACGGTAGTGCACTGAGGAGTTTGCAGGGTAAACGGTAGGGCACTGTGGAGTTTTCACAGTGAACGGTTGGGCACTGAGGAGTTTGCAGAGTGAACGGTAGGGCACTGAGGAGTTTGCACAGTGAACGGTTGGGCACTGAGGAGTTTACAGAGTGAACGGTAGGGCACTGAGGGGTTTACACAGTGAACGGTTGGGCACTGAGGAGTTTGCAGAGTGAACGGTAGGGCACTGAGGAGTTTGCACAGTGAACGGTTGGGCACTGAGGAGTTTACAGAGTGAACGGTAGGGCACTGAGGAGTTTGCAGACTGAACGGTAGGGCACTGAGGAGTTTTCACAGTGAATGGTAGGGCACTGAGGAGTTTGCAGAGTGAACGGTCGTGCAGTGAGGTGTTTGCACAGTGAATGGTAGGGCACTGAGGAGTTTGTACTGTGAACGTTCGGGCACTGCGGAGTTTGTAGAGTGAACTGTAGGGCACTGAGGAGTTTACACAGTGAACAGAGCGGCACTGAGTTGTTTACACAGTGAACGGTAGGGCACTGAGGAGTTTACACAGTGAACGATAGGGCACTGAGGAGTTTGCAGGGTGAACGTTAGTGCACTGAGGAGTTTGCAGAGTGAACGGTAGGGCACTGAGGAGTTTACACAGTGAACGGTAGGGCACTGACGAGTTTTCAGAGTGAACGGTAAGGCACTGAGGAGTTTACACAGTGAACGGTAGGGCACTGAGGAGTTTACACAGTGAACGGTAGGGCACTGAGGAGTTTGCAGGGTGAACGGTAGGAGACTGAGGGGTTTGCAGAGTGAACGGTAAGGCACTGAGAAGTTTTCACAGTGAACGGTAGGGCACTGAGGAGTTTACACAGTGAAAGGTAGGGCACTGAGGAATTTACACAGTGAACGGTAGGGCACTGAGGAGTTTACACAGTGAACGGTAGGGCACTGAGGGGTTTCCAGAGTGAACGGTAGGGCACTGAGGTGATTACACAGTGAATTGTAGGGCACTGAGGGGTTTGCAGAGTGAACGGTAGGGCACTGAGGAGTTTACACAGTGAACGGCAGGGCACTGAGGGGTTTACACAGTGAACGGTAGGGCACTGAGGGGTTTACACAGTGAACGGTAGGGAACTGAGGGGTTTGCAGAGTGAACGGTCGTGCACTGAGGTGTTTGCACAGTGAACGGTAGTGCACTGAGGAGTTTACACAGTAAATGGTCGGGTACTGAGGAGTTTGCAGAGTGAACGGCCGGGCACTGATGTGTTTGCACAGTGAATGTTAGGGCACTGAGGAGTTTACCGAGTGAACGATAGGGCACTGAGGTGTTTACACAGTGAAGGGTAGGGCACTGAGGAGTTTGCACAGTGAACGGTACGGCACTGAAGAGTTTGCAGAGTGAACTTTAGGGCAGTGAGGAGTTTGCACAGTGAACGGTAGGGCACTGAGGGGTTTGCAGAGTGAACTATTGGGCACTGAGGTGTTTACACAGTGAACGGTAGGGCACTGAGGGGTTTACACAGTGAATGGTCGGGCACTGAGGAGTTTGCAGACTGAACGGTAGGACACTGAGGAGTTTACACAGTGAACGGTAGGGCACTGAGGGGTTTGCAGAGTGAACGGTAGGGCGCTGAGGAGTTTACACAGTGAACGGTAGGGCACTGAGGAGTTTGCAGAGTGAACGGTCGGGCACTGAGGTGATGGCAGAGTGAACGGTAGGGCACTGAGGAGTTTGCAGAGTGAACGGTAGGGCATTGAGGGGTTTACACAGTGAACGGTAGGGCACTGAGGAGTTTGCACAGTGAATGGTAGGGCATTGAGGGGTTTACACAGTGAACGGTAGGGCAATGAGGAGTTTGCAGAGTGAATGGTAGGGCACTGAGGAGTTCACACAGTGAACGGTAGGGCACTGAGGAGTTTACACAGTGAATGGTAGGGCACTGAGGAGTTTGCAGACTGAACGGTAGGGCACTGAGGTGTTTACACAGTGAATGGCAGGGCACTGAGGTGTTTACACAGTGAACGGTAGGGCACTGAGGGGTTTGCAGAGTGAACGGTAGGGCGCTGAGGAGTTTACACAGTGAACGGTAGGGCACTGAGGAGTTTACACAGTGAACGGTAGGGCACTGAGGGGTTTGCAAAGTGAACGGTAGGGCACTAAGTAGTTTACATAGTGAACGGTAGGGCACTGAGGGGTTTGCAGAGTGAACGGTAGGGCACTGAGTAGTTTACACAGTGAACGGTAGGGCACTGAGGAGTCTGCAGAGTGAATGGTAGGGCACTGAGGTGATTACACAGTGAATGGTAGGGCACTGAGGGTTTGCAGAGTGAACGGTAGAGCACTGAGGAGTTTGCCGACTGAACGGTAGGACACTGAGGAGTTTACACAGTGAACGGTAGGGCACTGAGGGGTTTACACAGTGAATGGTAGGGCACTGAGGAGATTGCACAGTGAACGGTAGGGAACTGAGGAGTTTGCAGAGTGAACTGCCGGGCACTGAGGTGTTTGCAGAGTGAATGGTAGGGCACAGAGGAGTTTACACAGTGAACGATAGGGCACTGAGGAGTTTACACAGTGAACGGTAGGGCACTGAGGAGTTTGCACTGTGAACGGTAGGGCACTGAGGAGTTTACAGAGTGAACGGTAGGGCACTGAGGAGTTTGCACAGTGAACGGTACGGCACTGAAGAGTTTGCAGAGTGAACTTTAGGGCAGTGAGGAGTTTGCACAGTGAACGGTAGGGCACTGAGGGGTTTGCAGAGTGAACTATTGGGCACTGAGGTGTTTACACAGTGAACGGTAGGGCACTGAGGGGTTTACACAGTGAATGGTCGGGCACTGAGGAGTTTGCAGAGTGAACGGTCGGGCACGAAGGAGTTTTCACAGTGAACAGTGGGGCACTGAGGAGTTTACACAGTGAACGGTAGGACACTGAGGTGTTTACACAGTGAACGGTCAGGTACTGAGGTGTTTGTAGAGTGAACGGTAGTGCACTGAGGAGTTTACAGAGTGAACGGTAGGGCACTGAGGAGTTTGCACTGTGAACGTTCGGGCACTGAGGAGTTTGTAGAGTGAACGGTAGGGCACTGAGGAGTTTACACAGTGAACGGTAGGGCACTGAGGAGTCTGCAGAGTGAATGGTAGGGCACTGAGGTGATTACACAGTGAATGGTAGGGCACTGAGGGTTTGCAGAGTGAACGGTAGAGCACTGAGGAGTTTGCAGACTGAACGGTAGGACACTGAGGAGTTTACACAGTGAACGGTAGGGCACTGAGGGGTTTGCTGAGTGAACGGTAGGGCGCTGAGGAGTTTACACAGTGAACGGTAGGGCACTGAGGAGTTTACACAGTGAACGGTAGGGCACTGAGGGGTTTGCAAAGTGAACGGTAGGGCACTAGGTAGTTTACATAGTGAACGGTAGGGCACTGAGGGGTTTGCAGAGTGAACGGTAGGGCACTGAGTAGTTTACACAGTGAACGGTAGGGCACTGAGGAGTCTGCAGAGTGAATGGTAGGGCACTGAGGTGATTACACAGTGAATGGTAGGGCACTGAGGGTTTGCAGAGTGAACGGTAGAGCACTGAGGAGTTTGCAGACTGAACGGTAGGACACTGAGGAGTTTACATAGTGAACGGTAGGGCACTGAGGGGTTTACACAGTGAATGGTAGGGCACTGAGGAGATTGCACAGTGAACGGTAGGGAACTGAGGAGTTTGCAGAGTGAACTGCCGGGCACTGAGGTGTTTGCAGAGTGAATGGTAGGGCACAGAGGAGTTTACACAGTGAACGATAGGGCACTGAGGAGTTTACACAGTGAACGGTAGGGCACTGAGGAGTTTGCACTGTGAACGGTAGGGCACTGAGGAGTTTACAGAGTGAACGGTAGGGCACTGAGGAGTTTGCACAGTGAACGGTACGGCACTGAAGAGTTTGCAGAGTGAACTTTAGGGCAGTGAGGAGTTTGCACAGTGAACGGTAGGGCACTGAGGGGTTTGCAGAGTGAACTATTGGGCACTGAGGTGTTTACACAGTGAACGGTAGGGCACTGAGGGGTTTACACAGTGAATGGTCGGGCACTGAGGAGTTTGCAGAGTGAACGGTCGGGCACGAAGGAGTTTTCACAGTGAACAGTGGGGCACTGAGGAGTTTACACAGTGAACGGTAGGACACTGAGGTGTTTACACAGTGAACGGTCAGGTACTGAGGTGTTTGTAGAGTGAACGGTAGTGCACTGAGGAGTTTACAGAGTGAACGGTAGGGCACTGAGGAGTTTGCACTGTGAACGTTCGGGCACTGAGGAGTTTGTAGAGTGAACGGTAGGGCACTGAGGAGTTTACACAGTGAACAGAGGGGCACTGAGTTGTTTACACAGTGAACAGTAGGGCACTGAGGAGTTTAAACAGTGAACGATAGGGCACTGAGGAGTTCGCAGGGTGAACGGTAGTGCACTGAGGAGTTTGCAGAGTAAACGGTAGGGCACTGAGGAGTTTTCACAGTGAAAGGTTGGGCACTGAGGAGTTTGCAGAGTGAACGGTAGGGCACTAAGGAGTTTGCACCGTGAACGGTTGGGCACTGAGGAGTTTACAGAGTGAACGGTAGGGCACTGAGGGGTTTACACAGTGAACGGTTGGGCACTGAGGAGTTTGCAGAGTGAACGGTAGGGCACTGAGGAGTTTGCACAGTGAACGGTTGGGCACTGAGGAGTTTACAGAGTGAACGGTACGGCACTGAGGGGTTTACACAGTGAACGGTAGGGCACTGAGGAGTTTGCAGACTGAACGGTAGGGCACTGAGGAGTTTTCACAGTGAATGGTAGGGCACTGAGGAGTTTGCAGAGTGAACGGTCGTGCAGTGAGGTGTTTGCACAGTGAATGGTAGGGCACTGAGGAGTTTGTACTGTGAACGTTCGGGCACTGAGGAGTTTGTAGAGTGAACGGTAGGGCACTGAGGAGTTTACACAGTGAACAGAGCGGCACTGAGTTGTTTACACAGTGAACGGTAGGGCACTGAGGAGTTTACACAGTGAACGATAGGGCACTGAGGAGTTTGCAGGGTGAACGGTCGTGCACTGAGGAGTTTGCAGAGTGAACGGTAGGGCACTGAGGAGTTTACACAGTGAACGGTAGGGCACTGACGATTTTTCAGAGTGAACGGTAGGGCACTGAGGAGTTTACACAGTGAACGGTAGGGCACTGAGGAGTTTGCAGGGTGAACGGTAGGACACTGAGGGGTTTGCAGAGTGAACGGTAGGGCACTGAGGAGTTTACACAGTGAACGGCAGGACACTGAGGTGTTTACACAGTGAATGGTAGGGCACTGAGGAGTTTGCAGAGTGAACGGTAAGGCACTGAGGAGTTTTCACAGTGAACGGTAGGGCACTGAGGGGTTTCCAGAGTGAACGGTAGGGCACTGAGGTGATTACACAGTGAACGGTAGGGCACTGAGGGGTTTACACAGTGAATGGTAGGGCACTGAGGAGTTTGCAGAGTGAACGGTTGTGCACTGAGGTGTTTGCACAGTGAACGGTAGTGCACTGAGGAGTTTACACAGTGAATGGTCGGGCACTGAGGAGTTTGCAGAGTGAACGGCCGGGCACTGATGTGTTTGCATAGTGAACGGTAGGGCACTGAGGAGTTTACCGAGTGAACGATAGGGCACTGAGGTGTTTACACAGTGAAGGGTAGGGCACTGAGGTGTTTGCAGAGTGAACGGTAGGGCACTGAGGAGTTTTCACAGTGAACGGTAGGGCACTGAGGAATTTGCAGAGTGAATGGTAGGGCACTGAGGAGTTTGCAGAGTGAACGGTAGGGCACTGTGGAATTTGCATAGTGAACAGTAGGGCACTGAGGAGTTTACACAGTGAACGGTAGGGCACTGAGGAGTTTGCAGAGTGAACGGTCGGGCACTGAGGTGATGGCAGAGTGAACGGTAGGGCACTGAGGAGTTTGCAGAGTGAACGGTAGGGCATTGAGCGGTTTACACAGTGAACGGTAGGGCACTGAGGAGTTTGCACAGTGAATGGTAGGGCATTGAGGGGTTTACACAGTGAACGGTAGGGCAATGAGGAGTTTGCAGAGTGAATGGTAGGGCACTGAGGAGTTCACACAGTGAACGGTAGGGCACTGAGGAGTTTCCACAGTGAACGGTAGGGCACTGAGGAGTTTACACAGTGAATGGTAGGGCACTGAGGAGTTTGCAGACTGAACGGTAGGGCACTGAGGTGTTTACACAGTGAATGGCAGGGCACTGAGGTGTTTACACAGTGAACGGTAGGGCACTGAGGGGTTTGCAGAGTGAACGGTAGGGCACTGAGTAGTTTACACAGTGAACGGTAGGGCACTGAGGAGTCTGCAGAGTGAATGGTAGGGCACTGAGGTGATTACACAGTGAACGGTAGGGCACTGAGGGTTTGCAGAGTGAACGGTAGAGCACTGAGGAGTTTGCAGACTGAACGGTAGGACACTGAGGAGTTTACACAGTGAACGGTAGGGCACTGAGGGGTTTACACAGTGAATGGTAGGGCACTGAGGAGTTTGCACAGTGAACGGTAGGGAACTGAGGAGTTTGCAGAGTGAACTGCCGGGCACTGAGGTGTTTGCACAGTGAATGGTAGGGCACTGAGGAGTTTACCGAGTGAACGATAGGGCACTGAGGTGTTTGTAGAGTGAACGGTAGTGCACTGAGGAGTTTGCAGAGTGAACGGTAGGGCACTGAGGAGTTTACACAGTGAACGGTAGGGCACTGAGGAGTTTGCAGAGTGAACGGTAGGGCACTGAGGAGTTTGCACAGTGAACGGTTGGGCACTGAGGAGTTTACAGAGTGAACGGTAGGGCACTGAGGGGTTTACACAGTGAACGGTAGGGCACTGAGCAGTTTGCAGAGTGAACGGTCGTGCAGTGAGGTGTTTGCACAGTGAATGGTAGGGCACTGAGGAGTTTGTACTGTGAACGTTTGGGCACTGAGGAGTTTGTAGAGTGAACGGTAGGGCACTGAGGAGTTTACACAGTGAACGATAGGGCACTGAGGAGTTTGCAGGGTGAACGGTAGTGCACTGAGGAGTTTGCAGAGTGAACGGTAGGGCACTGAGGAGTTTACACAGTGAACGGTAGGGCACTGAGGAGTTTGCACAGTGAACGGTAGGGCACTGAGGAGTTTACAGGGTGAACGGTAGGGCACTGAGGAGTTTGCAGAGTGAACGGTCGGGCACTGAGGAGTTTGCAGAGTGAACGGTAGGGCATTGAGGGGTTTACACAGTGAACGGTAGTGCACTGAGGAGTTCACACAGTGAACGGTCGGGCACTGAGGAGTTTTCACAGTGAACGGTCAGGCACTGAGGAGTTTACAAAGTGAACTATCGGGCACTGAGGAGTTTACACAGTGAACTGTCGGGCACTGAGGGGTTTTCAGAGTGAACGGTAGGGCACTAAGGAGTTTACACAGTGAACGGTCTGGCACTGAGATGTTTGCACCGTGAACGGTAGTGCACTGAGGAGTTTGCAGAGTGAACGGTAGGGCACTGAGGAGTTTACAGAGTGAGCGATAGGGCACTGAGGTGTTTACACAATAAACGGTAGGGCACTGAGGAGTTTACAGAGTGAACGGTAGGGCACTGAGGTGTTCACACAGTGAACGGTAGGGCACTGAGGTGTTTGCAGACTGAACGGTCGGGCACTGAGGAGTTTACACAGTGAACGGTAGGGCACTCAGGGGTTTTCATAGTGAACGGTAGGGCACTGAGGAGTTTACACAGTGAACGATAGGGCACTGAGGAGTTCGCAGGGTGAACGGTAGTGCACTGAGGAGTTTGCAGGGTAAACGGTAGGGCACTGTGGAGTTTTCACAGTGAACGGTTGGGCACTGAGGAGTTTGCAGAGTGAACGGTAGGGCACTGAGGAGTTTGCACAGTGAACGGTTGGGCACTGAGGAGTTTACAGAGTGAACGGTAGGGCACTGAGGGGTTTACACAGTGAACGGTTGGGCACTGAGGAGTTTGCAGAGTGAACGGTAGGGCACTGAGGAGTTTGCACAGTGAACGGTTGGGCACTGAGGAGTTTACAGAGTGAACGGTAGGGCACTGAGGAGTTTGCAGACTGAACGGTAGGGCACTGAGGAGTTTTCACAGTGAATGGTAGGGCACTGAGGAGTTTGCAGAGTGAACGGTCGTGCAGTGAGGTGTTTGCACAGTGAATGGTAGGGCACTGAGGAGTTTGTACTGTGAACGTTCGGGCACTGCGGAGTTTGTAGAGTGAACTGTAGGGCACTGAGGAGTTTACACAGTGAACAGAGCGGCACTGAGTTGTTTACACAGTGAACGGTAGGGCACTGAGGAGTTTACACAGTGAACGATAGGGCACTGAGGAGTTTGCAGGGTGAACGTTAGTGCACTGAGGAGTTTGCAGAGTGAACGGTAGGGCACTGAGGAGTTTACACAGTGAACGGTAGGGCACTGACGAGTTTTCAGAGTGAACGGTAAGGCACTGAGGAGTTTACACAGTGAACGGTAGGGCACTGAGGAGTTTACACAGTGAACGGTAGGGCACTGAGGAGTTTGCAGGGTGAACGGTAGGACACTGAGGGGTTTGCAGAGTGAACGGTAAGGCACTGAGAAGTTTTCACAGTGAACGGTAGGGCACTGAGGAGTTTACACAGTGAAAGGTAGGGCACTGAGGAATTTACACAGTGAACGGTAGGGCACTGAGGAGTTTACACAGTGAACGGTAGGGCACTGAGGGGTTTCCAGAGTGAACGGTAGGGCACTGAGGTGATTACACAGTGAATTGTAGGGCACTGAGGGGTTTGCAGAGTGAACGGTAGGGCACTGAGGAGTTTACACAGTGAACGGCAGGGCACTGAGGGGTTTACACAGTGAACGGTAGGGAACTGAGGGGTTTGCAGAGTGAACGGTCGTGCACTGAGGTGTTTGCACAGTGAACGGTAGTGCACTGAGGAGTTTACACAGTAAATGGTCGGGTACTGAGGAGTTTGCAGAGTGAACGGCCGGGCACTGATGTGTTTGCACAGTGAATGTTAGGGCACTGAGGAGTTTACCGAGTGAACGATAGGGCACTGAGGTGTTTACACAGTGAAGGGTAGGGCACTGAGGAGTTTGCACAGTGAACGGTACGGCACTGAAGAGTTTGCAGAGTGAACTTTAGGGCAGTGAGGAGTTTGCACAGTGAACGGTAGGGCACTGAGGGGTTTTTGAGAGTGAACTATTGGGCACTGAGGTGTTTACACAGTGAACGGTAGGGCACTGAGGGGTTTACACAGTGAATGGTCGGGCACTGAGGAGTTTGCAGACTGAACGGTAGGACACTGAGGAGTTTACACAGTGAACGGTAGGGCACTGAGGGGTTTGCAGAGTGAACGGTAGGGCGCTGAGGAGTTTACACAAACGGTAGGGCACTGAGGAGTTTACACAGTGAACGGTAGGGCACTGAGGGGTTTGCAAAGTGAACGGTAGGGCACTAAGTAGTTTACATAGTGAACGGTAGGGCACTGAGGGGTTTGCAGAGTGAACGGTAGGGCACTGAGTAGTTTACACAGTGAACGGTAGGGCACTGAGGAGTCTGCAGAGTGAATGGTAGGGCACTGAGGTGATTACACAGTGAATGGTAGGGCACTGAGGGTTTGCAGAGTGAACGGTAGAGCACTGAGGAGTTTGCAGACTGAACGGTAGGACACTGAGGAGTTTACATAGTGAACGGTAGGGCACTGAGGGGTTTACACAGTGAATGGTAGGGCACTGAGGAGATTGCACAGTGAACGGTAGGGAACTGAGGAGTTTGCAGAGTGAACTGCCGGGCACTGAGGTGTTTGCAGAGTGAATGGTAGGGCACAGAGGAGTTTACACAGTGAACGATAGGGCACTGAGGAGTTTACACAGTGAACGGTAGGGCACTGAGGAGTTTGCACTGTGAACGGTAGGGCACTGAGGAGTTTACAGAGTGAACGGTAGGGCACTGAGGAGTTTGCACAGTGAACGGTACGGCACTGAAGAGTTTGCAGAGTGAACTTTAGGGCAGTGAGGAGTTTGCACAGTGAACGGTAGGGCACTGAGGGGTTTGCAGAGTGAACTATTGGGCACTGAGGTGTTTACACAGTGAACGGTAGGGCACTGAGGGGTTTACACAGTGAATGGTCGGGCACTGAGGATTTTTCAGAGTGAACGGTCGGGCACGAAGGAGTTTTCACAGTGAACAGTGGGGCACTGAGGAGTTTACACAGTGAACGGTAGGACACTGAGGTGTTTACACAGTGAACGGTCAGGTACTGAGGTGTTTGTAGAGTGAACGGTAGTGCACTGAGGAGTTTACAGAGTGAACGGTAGGGCACTGAGGAGTTTGCACTGTGAACGTTCGGGCACTGAGGAGTTTGTAGAGTGAACGGTAGGGCACTGAGGAGTTTACACAGTGAACAGAGGGGCACTGAGTTGTTTACACAGTGAACAGTAGGGCACTGAGGAGTTTAAACAGTGAACGATAGGGCACTGAGGAGTTCGCAGGGTGAACGGTAGTGCACTGAGGAGTTTGCAGAGTAAACGGTAGGGCACTGAGGAGTTTTCACAGTGAAAGGTTGGGCACTGAGGAGTTTGCAGAGTGAACGGTAGGGCACTAAGGAGTTTGCACCGTGAACGGTTGGGCACTGAGGAGTTTACAGAGTGAACGGTAGGGCACTGAGGGGTTTACACAGTGAACGGTTGGGCACTGAGGAGTTTGCAGAGTGAACGGTAGGGCACTGAGGAGTTTGCACAGTGAACGGTTGGGCACTGAGGAGTTTACAGAGTGAACGGTACGGCACTGAGGGGTTTACACAGTGAACGGTAGGGCACTGAGGAGTTTGCAGACTGAACGGTAGGGCACTGAGGAGTTTTCACAGTGAATGGTAGGGCACTGAGGAGTTTGCAGAGTGAACGGTCGTGCAGTGAGGTGTTTGCACAGTGAATGGTAGGGCACTGAGGAGTTTGTACTGTGAACGTTCGGGCACTGAGGAGTTTGTAGAGTGAACGGTAGGGCACTGAGGAGTTTACACAGTGAACAGAGCGGCACTGAGTTGTTTACACAGTGAACGGTAGGGCACTGAGGAGTTTACACAGTGAACGATAGGGCACTGAGGAGTTTGCAGGGTGAACGGTCGTGCACTGAGGAGTTTGCAGAGTGAACGGTAGGGCACTGAGGAGTTTACACAGTGAACGGTAGGGCACTGACGATTTTTCAGAGTGAACGGTAGGGCACTGAGGAGTTTACACAGTGAACGGTAGGGCACTGAGGAGTTTGCAGGGTGAACGGTAGGACACTGAGGGATTTGCAGAGTGAACGGTAGGGCACTGAGGAGTTTACACAGTGAACGGCAGGACACTGAGGTGTTTACACAGTGAATGGTAGGGCACTGAGGAGTTTGCAGAGTGAACGGTAAGGCACTGAGGAGTTTTCACAGTGAACGGTAGGGCACTGAGGGGTTTCCAGAGTGAACGGTAGGGCACTGAGGTGATTACACAGTGAACGGTAGGGCACTGAGGGGTTTACACAGTGAATGGTAGGGCACTGAGGAGTTTGCAGAGTGAACGGTTGTGCACTGAGGTGTTTGCACAGTGAACGGTAGTGCACTGAGGAGTTTACACAGTGAATGGTCGGGCACTGAGGAGTTTGCAGAGTGAACGGCCGGGCACTGATGTGTTTGCACAGTGAACGGTAGGGCACTGAGGAGTTTACCGAGTGAACGATAGGGCACTGAGGTGTTTACACAGTGAAGGGTAGGGCACTGAGGTGTTTGCAGAGTGAACGGTAGGGCACTGAGGAGTTTTCACAGTGAACGGTAGGGCACTGAGGAATTTGCAGAGTGAATGGTAGGGCACTGAGGAGTTTGCAGAGTGAACGGTAGGGCACTGTGGAATTTGCATAGTGAACAGTAGGGCACTGAGGAGTTTACACAGTGAACGGTAGGGCACTGAGGAGTTTGCAGAGTGAACGGTCGGGCACTGAGGTGATGGTAGAGTGAACGGTAGGGCACTGAGGAGTTTGCAGAGTGACCGGTAGGGCATTGAGGGGTTTACACAGTGAACGGTAGGGCACTGAGGAGTTTGCACAGTGAATGGTAGGGCATTGAGGGGTTTAAACAGTGAATGGTAGGGCACTGAGGAGTTTGCACAGTGAACGGTAGGGAACTGAGGAGTTTGCAGAGTGAACTGCCGGGCACTGAGGTGTTTGCACAGTGAATGGTAGGGCACTGAGGAGTTTACTGAGTGAACGATAGGGCACTGAGGTGTTTACACAGTGAAGGGTAGGGCACTGAGGGGTTTACACAGTGAATGGTAGGGCACTGAGGAGTTTGCAGAGTGAACGGTCGTGCACTGAGGTGTTTGCACAGTGAATGGTAGGGCACTGAGGAGTTTGCACTGTGAACGTTCGGGCACTGAGGAGTTTGTAGAGTGAACGGTAGGGCACTGAGGAGTTTACACAGTGAACAGAGGGGCACTGAGTTGTTTACCCAGTGAACGGTAGGGCACTGAGGAGTTTACACAGTGAACGATATTGCACTGAGGAGTTTGCAGAGTGAACGGTAGGGCACTGAGGAGTTTGCAGGGTGAACGGTAGGACACTGAGGGGTTTGCAGAGTGAACAGCAGTGCACTGAGGAGTTTACACAGTGAACGGTAGGGCACTGAGGGGTTTACAGAGTAAACGATCTGGCACTGAGGAGTTTACACAGTGAACGGTAAGGCACTGAGGGGTTTACACAGTGAACGGTAGGGCACTGAGGGGTTTGCAGAGTGAACGGTAGGGCACTGAGGGGTTTGCAGAGTGAACGGTAGGGCACTGAGGAGTTTACACAGTGAACGGTAGGGCACTGAGGGGTTTACACAATGAATGGTAGGGCACAGAGGAGTTTGCAGAGTGAACGGTCGTGCACTGAGGTGTTTGCACAGTGAATGGTAGGGCACTGAGGAGTTTGCAGAGTGAACGGCCGGGCACTGAGGTGATTGCACAGTGAATGGTAGGGCACTGAGGAGTTTGCCGAGTGAACGATACGGCACTGAGGTGTTTACACAGTGAAGTGTAGGGCACTGAGGGGTTTGCAGAGTGAACTGTAGGGCACTGAGGAGTTTTCACAGTGAACGGTAGGGCACTGAGGAATTTGCAGAGTGAATGTTAGGGCACTGAGGAGTTTTCAGAGTGAACTATAGGGCACTGAGGAGTTTGCACAGTGAACGGTAGGGCACTGAGGAGTTTACACAGCGAACGGTAGGGCACTGAGGAGTTTACAGAGTGAACGGTAGGGCACTGAGGAGTTTGCAGAGTGAACGGTCGGGCACTGAGGAGTTTGCAGAGTGAACGGTAGGGCATTGAGGGGTTTACACAGTGAACGGTAGGGCACTGAGGAGTTTTCACAGTGAACGGTCAGGAACTGAGGAGTTTACAAAGTGAACTATCGGGCACTGAGGAGTTTACACAGTGAACTATCGGGCACTGAGGGGTTTTCAGAGTGAACGGTAGGGCACTAAGGAGTTTACACTGTGAACGGTCTGGCACTGAGATGTTTGCACCGTGAACGGTAGTGCACTGAGGAGTTTGCAGAGTGAACGGTAGGGCACTGAGGAGTTTACAGAGTGAGCGATAGGGCACTGAGGTGTTTACACAATAAACGGTAGGGCACTGAGGAGTTTACAGAGTGAACGGTAGGGCACTGAGGTGTTCACACAGTGAACGGTAGGGCACTGAGGTGTTTGCAGAGTGAACGGTCGGGCACTGAGGAGTTTACACAGTGAACGGTAGGGCACTCAGGGGTTTTCATAGTGAACGGTAGGGAACTGCGGAGTTTGCACAGTGAACGGTACGGCACTGAAGAGTTTGCAGAGTGAACTTTAGGGCAGTGAGGAGTTTGCACAGTGAACGGTAGGGCAATGAGGGGTTTGCAGAGTGAACTATTGGGCACTGAGGTGTTTACACAGTGAACGGTAGGGCACTGAGTGGTTTACACAGTGAATGGTCGGGCACTGAGGAGTTTGCAGAGTGAACGGTCGGGCACGAAGGAGTTTTCACAGTGAACAGTGGGGCACTGAGGAGTTTACACAGTGAACGGTCGGACACTGAGGTGTTTACACAGTGAACGGTCTGGCACTGAGGTGTTTGTAGAGTCAACGGTAGTGCACTGAGGAGTTTTCACAGTGAACGGTAGGGCACTGAGGAGTTTACACAGTGAACGGTAGGGCACTGAGGGGTTTACACAGTGAATGGTAGGGCACAGAGGAGTTTGCAGAGTGAACGGTCGTGCACTGAGGTGTTTGCACAGTGAATGGTAGGGCACTGAGGAGTTTGCAGAGTGAACGGCCGGGCACTGAGGTGATTGCACAGTGAATGGTAGGGCACTGAGGAGTTTACCGAGTGAACGATACGGCACTGAGGTGTTTACACAGTGAAGTGTAGGGCACTGAGGGGTTTGCAGAGTGAACTGTAGGGCACTGAGGAGTTTTCACAGTGAACGGTAGGGCACTGAGGAATTTGCAGAGTGAATGTTAGGGCAGAGAGGAGTTTGCAGAGTGAACGGTAGGGCACTGAGGAGTTTGCACAGTGAACGGTAGGGCACTGAGGAGTTTACACAGCGAACGGTAGGGCACTGAGGAGTTTACAGAGTGAACGGTAGGGCACTGAGGAGTTTCCAGAGTGAACGGTCGGGCACGAAGGAGTTTTCACAGTGAACAGTGGGGCACTGAGGAGTTTACACAGTGAACGGTAGGACACTGAGGTGTTTACACAGTGAACGGTCAGGCACTGAGGTGTTTGTAGAGTGAACGGTAGTGCACTGAGGAGTTTTCACAGTGAACGGTAGGGCACTGAGGAGTTTACACAGTGAACAGAGGGGCACTTAGTTGTTTACACAGTGAACAGTAGGGCACTGAGGAGTTTACACAGTGAACGATAGGGCACTGAGGAGTTCGCAGGGTCAACGGTAGTGCACTGAGGAGTTTGCAGAGTAAACGGTAGGGCACTGAGGAGTTTTCACAGTGAACGGTTGGGCACTGAGGAGTTTGCAGAGTGAACGGTAGGGCACTGAGGAGTTTGCACAGTGAACGGTTGGGCACTGAGGAGTTTACAGAGTGAACGGTAGGGCACTGAGGAGTTTGCACAGTGAACGGTTGGGCACTGAGGAGTTTACAGAGTGAACGGTAGGGCACTGAGGAGTTTGCAGACTGAACGGTAGGGCACTGAGGAGTTTTCACAGTGAATGGTAGGGCACTGAGGAGTTTGCAGAGTGAACGGTCGTGCAGTGAGGTGTTTGCACAGTGAATGGTAGGGCACTGAGGAGTTTGTACTGTGAACGTTCGGGCACTGCGGAGTTTGTAGAGTGAACTGTAGGGCACTGAGGAGTTTACACAGTGAACAGAGCGGCACTGAGTTGTTTACACAGTGAACGGTAGGGCACTGAGGAGTTTACACAGTGAACGATAGGGCACTGAGGAGTTTGCAGGGGGAACGGTAGTGCACTGAGGAGTTTGCAGAGTGAACGGTAGGGCACTGAGGAGTTTACACAGTGAACGGTAGGGCACTGACGAGTTTTCAGAGTGAACGGTAGGGCACTGAGGAGTTTACACAGTGAACGGTAGGGCACTGAGGAGTTTGCAGGGTGAACGGTAGGACACTGAGGGGTTTGCAGAGTGAACGGTAGGGCACTGAGGAGTTTACACAGTGAACGGCAGGACACTGAGGTGTTTACACAGTGAATGGTAGGGCACTGAGGAGTTTGCAGAGTGAACGGTAAGGCACTGAGGAGTTTTCACAGTGAACGGTAGGGCACTGAGGAGTTTACACAGTGAAAGGTAAGGCACTGAGGAGTTTACACAGTGAACGGTAGGGCACTGAGGGGTTTCCAGAGTGAACGGTAGGGCACTGAGGAGTTTACACAGTGAACGGCAGGGCACTGAGGGGTTTACACAGTGAACGGTAGGGCACTGAGGGGTTTACACAGTGAACGGTAGGGCACTGAGGGGTTTGCAGAGTGAACGGTCGTGCACTGAGGTGTTTGCACAGTGAACGGTAGTGCACTGAGGAGTTTACACAGTAAATGGTCGGGTACTGAGGAGTTTGCAGAGTGAACGGCCGGTCACTGATGTGTTTGCACAGTGAATGTTAGGGCACTGAGGAGTTTACCGAGTGAACGATAGGGCACTGAGGTGTTTACACAGTGAAGGGTAGGGCACTGAGGTGTTTGCAAAGTGAACGGTAGGGCACTGAGGAGTTTTCACAGTGAGCGGTAGGGCACTGAGGAATTTGCAGAGTGAATGGTAGGGCACTGAGGAGTTTGCAGAGTGAACGGTAGGGCACTGTGGAATTTGCACAGTGAACAGTAGGGCACTGAGGAGTTTACACAGTAAACGGTAGGGCACTGAGGAGTTTGCAGAGTGAACGGTCGGGCACTGAGGTGATGGCAGAGTGAACGGTAGGGCACTGAGGAGTTTGCAGAGTGAACGGTAGGGCATTGAGGGGTTTACACAGTGAACGGTAGGGCACTGAGGAGTTTGCACAGTGAATGGTAGGGCATTGAGGGGTTTACACAGTGAACGGTAGGGCAATGAGGAGTTTGCAGAGTGAATGGTAGGGCATTGAGGGGTTTACACAGTGAACGGTAGGGCAATGAGGAGTTTGCAGAGTGAATGGTAGGGCACTGAGGAGTTCACACAGTGAACGGTAGGGCACTGAGGAGTTTACACAGTGAATGGTAGGGCACTGAGGAGTTTGCAGACTGAACGGTAGGGCACTGAGGTGTTTACACAGTGAATGGCAGGGCACTGAGGTGTTTACACAGTGAACGGTAGGGCACTGAGGGGTTTGCAGAGTGAACGGTAGGGCGCTGAGGAGTTTACACAGTGAACGGTAGGGCACTGAGGAGTTTACACAGTGAACGGTAGGGCACTGAGGGGTTTGCAAAGTGAACGGTAGGGCACTAAGTAGTTTACATAGTGAACGGTAGGGCACTGAGGGGTTTGCAGAGTGAACGGTAGGGCACTGAGTAGTTTACACAGTGAACGGTAGGGCACTGAGGAGTCTGCAGAGTGAATGGTAGGGCACTGAGGTGATTACACAGTGAATGGTAGGGCACTGAGGGTTTGCAGAGTGAACGGTAGAGCACTGAGGAGTTTGCCGACTGAACGGTAGGACACTGAGGAGTTTACACAGTGAACGGTAGGGCACTGAGGGGTTTACACAGTGAATGGTAGGGCACTGAGGAGATTGCACAGTGAACGGTAGGGAACTGAGGAGTTTGCAGAGTGAACTGCCGGGCACTGAGGTGTTTGCAGAGTGAATGGTAGGGCACAGAGGAGTTTACACAGTGAACGATAGGGCACTGAGGAGTTTACACAGTGAACGGTAGGGCACTGAGGAGTTTGCACTGTGAACGGTAGGGCACTGAGGAGTTTACAGAGTGAACGGTAGGGCACTGAGGAGTTTGCACAGTGAACGGTACGGCACTGAAGAGTTTGCAGAGTGAACTTTAGGGCAGTGAGGAGTTTGCACAGTGAACGGTAGGGCACTGAGGGGTTTGCAGAGTGAACTATTGGGCACTGAGGTGTTTACACAGTGAACGGTAGGGCACTGAGGGGTTTACACAGTGAATGGTCGGGCACTGAGGAGTTTGCAGAGTGAACGGTCGGGCACGAAGGAGTTTTCACAGTGAACAGTGGGGCACTGAGGAGTTTACACAGTGAACGGTAGGACACTGAGGTGTTTACACAGTGAACGGTCAGGTACTGAGGTGTTTGTAGAGTGAACGGTAGTGCACTGAGGAGTTTACAGAGTGAACGGTAGGGCACTGAGGAGTTTGCACTGTGAACGTTCGGGCACTGAGGAGTTTGTAGAGTGAACGGTAGGGCACTGAGGAGTTTACACAGTGAACGGTAGGGCACTGAGGAGTCTGCAGAGTGAATGGTAGGGCACTGAGGTGATTACACAGTGAATGGTAGGGCACTGAGGGTTTGCAGAGTGAACGGTAGAGCACTGAGGAGTTTGCAGACTGAACGGTAGGACACTGAGGAGTTTACACAGTGAACGGTAGGGCACTGAGGGGTTTGCAGAGTGAACGGTAGGGCGCTGAGGAGTTTACACAGTGAACGGTAGGGCACTGAGGGGTTTGCAAAGTGAACGGTAGGGCACTAGGTAGTTTACATAGTGAACGGTAGGGCACTGAGGGGTTTGCAGAGTGAACGGTAGGGCACTGAGTAGTTTACACAGTGAACGGTAGGGCACTGAGGAGTCTGCAGAGTGAATGGTAGGGCACTGAGGTGATTACACAGTGAATGGTAGGGCACTGAGGGTTTGCAGAGTGAACGGTAGAGCACTGAGGAGTTTGCAGACTGAACGGTAGGACACTGAGGAGTTTACATAGTGAACGGTAGGGCACTGAGGGGTTTACACAGTGAATGGTAGGGCACTGAGGAGATTGCACAGTGAACGGTAGGGAACTGAGGAGTTTGCAGAGTGAACTGCCGGGCACTGAGGTGTTTGCAGAGTGAATGGTAGGGCACAGAGGAGTTTACACAGTGAACGATAGGGCACTGAGGAGTTTACACAGTGAACGGTAGGGCACTGAGGAGTTTGCACTGTGAACGGTAGGGCACTGAGGAGTTTACAGAGTGAACGGTAGGGCACTGAGGAGTTTGCACAGTGAACGGTACGGCACTGAAGAGTTTGCAGAGTGAACTTTAGGGCAGTGAGGAGTTTGCACAGTGAACGGTAGGGCACTGAGGGGTTTGCAGAGTGAACTATTGGGCACTGAGGTGTTTACACAGTGAACGGTAGGGCACTGAGGGGTTTACACAGTGAATGGTCGGGCACTGAGGAGTTTGCAGAGTGAACGGTCGGGCACGAAGGAGTTTTCACAGTGAACAGTGGGGCACTGAGGAGTTTACACAGTGAACGGTAGGACACTGAGGTGTTTACACAGTGAACGGTCAGGTACTGAGGTGTTTGTAGAGTGAACGGTAGTGCACTGAGGAGTTTACAGAGTGAACGGTAGGGCACTGAGGAGTTTGCACTGAGAACGTTCGGGCACTGAGGAGTTTGTAGAGTGAACGGTAGGGCACTGAGGAGTTTACACAGTGAACAGAGGGGCACTGAGTTGTTTACACAGTGAACAGTAGGGCACTGAGGAGTTTAAACAGTGAACGATAGGGCACTGAGGAGTTCGCAGGGTGAACGGTAGTGCACTGAGGAGTTTGCAGAGTAAACGGTAGGGCACTGAGGAGTTTTCACAGTGAAAGGTTGGGCACTGAGGAGTTTGCAGAGTGAACGGTAGGGCACTAAGGAGTTTGCACCGTGAACGGTTGGGCACTGAGGAGTTTACAGAGTGAACGGTAGGGCACTGAGGGGTTTACACAGTGAACGGTTGGGCACTGAGGAGTTTGCAGAGTGAACGGTAGGGCACTGAGGAGTTTGCACAGTGAACGGTTGGGCACTGAGGAGTTTACAGAGTGAACGGTACGGCACTGAGGGGTTTACACAGTGAACGGTAGGGCACTGAGGAGTTTGCAGACTGAACGGTAGGGCACTGAGGAGTTTTCACAGTGAATGGTAGGGCACTGAGGAGTTTGCAGAGTGAACGGTCGTGCAGTGAGGTGTTTGCACAGTGAATGGTAGGGCACTGAGGAGTTTGTACTGTGAACGTTCGGGCACTGAGGAGTTTGTAGAGTGAACGGTAGGGCACTGAGGAGTTTACACAGTGAACAGAGCGGCACTGAGTTGTTTACACAGTGAACGGTAGGGCACTGAGGAGTTTACACAGTGAACGATAGGGCACTGAGGAGTTTGCAGGGTGAACGGTCGTGCACTGAGGAGTTTGCAGAGTGAACGGTAGGGCACTGAGGAGTTTACACAGTGAACGGTAGGGCACTGACGATTTTTCAGAGTGAACGGTAGGGCACTGAGGAGTTTACACAGTGAACGGTAGGGCACTGAGGAGTTTGCAGGGTGAACGGTAGGACACTGAGGGATTTGCAGAGTGAACGGTAGGGCACTGAGGAGTTTACACAGTGAACGGCAGGACACTGAGGTGTTTACACAGTGAATGGTAGGGCACTGAGGAGTTTGCAGAGTGAACGGTAAGGCACTGAGGAGTTTTCACAGTGAACGGTAGGGCACTGAGGGGTTTCCAGAGTGAACGGTAGGGCACTGAGGTGATTACACAGTGAACGGTAGGGCACTGAGGGGTTTACACAGTGAATGGTAGGGCACTGAGGAGTTTGCAGAGTGAACGGTTGTGCACTGAGGTGTTTGCACAGTGAACGGTAGTGCACTGAGGAGTTTACACAGTGAATGGTCGGGCACTGAGGAGTTTGCAGAGTGAACGGCCGGGCACTGATGTGTTTGCATAGTGAACGGTAGGGCACTGAGGAGTTTACCGAGTGAACGATAGGGCACTGAGGTGTTTACACAGTGAAGGGTAGGGCACTGAGGTGTTTGCAGAGTGAACGGTAGGGCACTGAGGAGTTTTCACAGTGAACGGTAGGGCACTGAGGAATTTGCAGAGTGAATGGTAGGGCACTGAGGAGTTTGCAGAGTGAACGGTAGGGCACTGTGGAATTTGCATAGTGAACAGTAGGGCACTGAGGAGTTTACACAGTGAACGGTAGGGCACTGAGGAGTTTGCAGAGTGAACGGTCGGGCACTGAGGTGATGGCAGAGTGAACGGTAGGGCACTGAGGAGTTTGCAGAGTGAACGGTAGGGCATTGAGCGGTTTACACAGTGAACGGTAGGGCACTGAGGAGTTTGCACAGTGAATGGTAGGGCATTGAGGGGTTTACACAGTGAACGGTAGGGCAATGAGGAGTTTGCAGAGTGAATGGTAGGGCACTGAGGAGTTCACACAGTGAACGGTAGGGCACTGAGGAGTTTCCACAGTGAACGGTAGGGCACTGAGGAGTTTACACAGTGAATGGTAGGGCACTGAGGAGTTTGCAGACTGAACGGTAGGGCACTGAGGTGTTTACACAGTGAATGGCAGGGCACTGAGGTGTTTACACAGTGAACGGTAGGGCACTGAGGGGTTTGCAGAGTGAACGGTAGGGCACTGAGTAGTTTACACAGTGAACGGTAGGGCACTGAGGAGTCTGCAGAGTGAATGGTAGGGCACTGAGGTGATTACACAGTGAACGGTAGGGCACTGAGGGTTTGCAGAGTGAACGGTAGAGCACTGAGGAGTTTGCAGACTGAACGGTAGGACACTGAGGAGTTTACACAGTGAACGGTAGGGCACTGAGGGGTTTACACAGTGAATGGTAGGGCACTGAGGAGTTTGCACAGTGAACGGTAGGGAACTGAGGAGTTTGCAGAGTGAACTGCCGGGCACTGAGGTGTTTGCACAGTGAATGGTAGGGCACTGAGGAGTTTACCGAGTGAACGATAGGGCACTGAGGTGTTTGTAGAGTGAACGGTAGTGCACTGAGGAGTTTGCAGAGTGAACGGTAGGGCACTGAGGAGTTTACACAGTGAACGGTAGGGCACTGAGGGGTTTGCAGAGTGAACGGTAGGGCACTGAGGAGTTTGCACAGTGAACGGTTGGGCACTGAGGAGTTTACAGAGTGAACGGTAGGGCACTGAGGGGTTTACACAGTGAACGGTAGGGCACTGAGCAGTTTGCAGAGTGAACGGTCGTGCAGTGAGGTGTTTGCACAGTGAATGGTAGGGCACTGAGGAGTTTGTACTGTGAACGTTTGGGCACTGAGGAGTTTGTAGAGTGAACGGTAGGGCACTGAGGAGTTTACACAGTGAACGATAGGGCACTGAGGAGTTTGCAGGGTGAACGGTAGTGCACTGAGGAGTTTGCAGAGTGAACGGTAGGGCACTGAGGAGTTTACACAGTGAACGGTAGTGCACTGAGGAGTTCACACAGTGAACGGTCGGGCACTGAGGAGTTTTCACAGTGAACGGTCAGGCACTGAGGAGTTTACAAAGTGAACTATCGGGCACTGAGGAGTTTACACAGTGAACTGTCGGGCACTGAGGGGTTTTCAGAGTGAACGGTAGGGCACTAAGGAGTTTACACAGTGAACGGTCTGGCACTGAGATGTTTGCACCGTGAACGGTAGTGCACTGAGGAGTTTGCAGAGTGAACGGTAGGGCACTGAGGAGTTTACAGAGTGAGCGATAGGGCACTGAGGTGTTTACACAATAAACGGTAGGGCACTGAGGAGTTTACAGAGTGAACGGTAGGGCACTGAGGTGTTCACACAGTGAACGGTAGGGCACTGAGGTGTTTGCAGACTGAACGGTCGGGCACTGAGGAGTTTACACAGTGAACGGTAGGGCACTCAGGGGTTTTCATAGTGAACGGTAGGGCACTGAGGAGTTTACACAGTGAACGATAGGGCACTGAGGAGTTCGCAGGGTGAACGGTAGTGCACTGAGGAGTTTGCAGGGTAAACGGTAGGGCACTGTGGAGTTTTCACAGTGAACGGTTGGGCACTGAGGAGTTTGCAGAGTGAACGGTAGGGCACTGAGGAGTTTGCACAGTGAACGGTTGGGCACTGAGGAGTTTACAGAGTGAACGGTAGGGCACTGAGGGGTTTACACAGTGAACGGTTGGGCACTGAGGAGTTTGCAGAGTGAACGGTAGGGCACTGAGGAGTTTGCACAGTGAACGGTTGGGCACTGAGGAGTTTACAGAGTGAACGGTAGGGCACTGAGGAGTTTGCAGACTGAACGGTAGGGCACTGAGGAGTTTTCACAGTGAATGGTAGGGCACTGAGGAGTTTGCAGAGTGAACGGTCGTGCAGTGAGGTGTTTGCACAGTGAATGGTAGGGCACTGAGGAGTTTGTACTGTGAACGTTCGGGCACTGCGGAGTTTGTAGAGTGAACTGTAGGGCACTGAGGAGTTTACACAGTGAACAGAGCGGCACTGAGTTGTTTACACAGTGAACGGTAGGGCACTGAGGAATTTACACAGTGAACGATAGGGCACTGAGGAGTTTGCAGGGTGAACGTTAGTGCACTGAGGAGTTTGCAGAGTGAACGGTAGGGCACTGAGGAGTTTACACAGTGAACGGTAGGGCACTGACGAGTTTTCAGAGTGAACGGTAAGGCACTGAGGAGTTTACACAGTGAACGGTAGGGCACTGAGGAGTTTACACAGTGAACGGTAGGGCACTGAGGAGTTTGCAGGGTGAACGGTAGGACACTGAGGGGTTTGCAGAGTGAACGGTAAGGCACTGAGAAGTTTTCACAGTGAACGGTAGGGCACTGAGGAGTTTACACAGTGAAAGGTAGGGCACTGAGGAATTTACACAGTGAACGGTAGGGCACTGAGGAGTTTACACAGTGAACGGTAGGGCACTGAGGGGTTTCCAGAGTGAACGGTAGGGCACTGAGGTGATTACACAGTGAATTGTAGGGCACTGAGGGGTTTGCAGAGTGAACGGTAGGGCACTGAGGAGTTTACACAGTGAACGGCAGGGCACTGAGGGGTTTACACAGTGAACGGTAGGGCA